>NW_027185252.1:2352500-2715000 GCF_022577435.1 Embiotoca jacksoni
GACAGAAGTGTCAGCGGTTATGCTGCATTGTGGGTAATGCAGGCGCCGGGATTTGAAACGGAATATATAAAAAAAAGACGATATCTCTGGTTTTGCAGCGCCATTATTTTCTTACAATCTTCTAGGGACGCTAAACGGATGCGTCACTTTCCGCCTGAGCGACCTGCCTCTTGCTTTTGTTTGCTTCGGGAAGCGGGATGTAGAAATGCATCTTTTTTTCAGCATCTGAGCATTTCTGCTACCAAAATGGGAAAATTCTCAACACCGGTAATAAAATTTGGATGCTGTTAAACTGCAGCTAGAAGTATCGCCTCATGGTTGTACGTCTCCGACGATCCTTCTGACATTGACGTTGCTGCGAAAAAGAAGCTACAAATTCAGACACGCGGACGATTCACGCAAACGTCTTCAACCCGACAGCTCAGAATATCTAAACAGTCGGCGCGGCTTCAACGTAGACGAGCAAGAGTTGAAGAAGTTCTCCGAGATATCGGACAGACAACCCAGAAAAACATGCAGCCTCCGGCTGTGATTTATCGCCGGCACGGAGCCACGCAAACTTCACTGCTTATGAGTTTTAACCACAATAAGACTCTCCGTCCAGCCTCTGAATATTTGCATTCATATCGGAGGATTTTGGTTTTTTTTTGCAGAATACGATTTACACACATTAACATGAACAATGCCAGCGCATGTCATGGAAATAGAACACAGGAAAAAAGAAAAAGAAAAGGAAAGACGAGGAGGGATGAGAGAGTACAACGTGCCACCTTTGACATCAGTGATGGGTTCACATCTTCAGATAGTGATGATTTTTGTTTTTTAACACTTGACTGGAAACGTAACAACACTGCGGTTGCACTGCAGAAATACAAAAATATCCTCACACGAGACATACTTTACTGAAACGGGGACGAGAAGCAGCTAAACAGACATTTATGCAACGGCGGTATTGATTTTTACTTGTTGGGTTTATCGCCTTTTAATAAACAGGTTCAAAAAGCAGCCTTAAACCCACATTGTTGTTTCTTCTCTGGGAGAAATTCATGAAGATAGCATCAATGATGGATGCAGAAAGCCGGCGCTGAGTGGGACATGTGCACAGATTCACTTGCCCTTGCTTTGCGATAAATAGGATTTGTGTTTTGCGGGGAACTTTTCCCCTCCTGGTGTTGTTGGTTTTATGAATAATGCAGTGGCAGATGTGGAAATAATGCCTGTGGTTGTGCGCTCAATATTCTCTTTGATACCTTCGCCCCCTGCTCCTTTTTTCTTTTCTTTTTTTTTTTCTTTTTTTATCTGGGGGAAAAAAAAAAAAAGAAAAAAAAAGAGACACTTGTCATGTCGGATGAGAGGCGCACTGGAGATAGTTGGCCAAACAAGAGGCATCTGGGATGAGAAGTGCTGAAGAAGGAAGGGGAAAAAAAAAAAAAACAGAAGAGGAACTTAAAGATAAAGAGGGATGGAGACAGGAGTGACACACGGAGGACTGAAAAACAAAAAAAAAAACCTATATCTCCACGTAGATATGGGAAGAGAGAGGGGTGAAACGGGGAGACGGAGAAACCGAGTTGGAAAGAGACCGACTTGAGTGACGGAGAGAGAGAGACGGAAAGAGGTTGAAAAAAAAAAAGAGACGAGAGACGGGCGGAGATGAGAATTGTGGGAAAAAGCAGCAGAAGAATAGGGGTGGTAATGAGGAGAGTTTATCAGCTCTTTAGGTGCCGTCTGCTTATCAAACACCACCAAACACTCAACCTATTAACTATTAATACACTCCTTCCCTATCGAGCCTTTTCCCCTTCATTTTTTTTTTTTTTCCCCCTTTCCTTCATCTCTTCTCTTCCCCTTCTTCTCCCCCTCTGGGTCTCTCCGTCTCTCTTTCTGCCTCCCTTTCTATCTCTCTTTCTCTTTATCAAACACCCTCCCCCTTACCCCTCCCCCCCCCCCCAAACGCAGTCTAAGATTAACTATTTAATGCACTTGTCATTATCTGTCAGGGCCCAAAGCAATTTAGCGCACTCCCCATTCACAGACACATTTTTCTCACATGAAGTCAGGTTTGACACACCAAAAAGAACATTTTTTTCTTTTTTTTTCCCCTCAGTCGTTCTTCTACAAAGAAAAGGGCTTCTTCTCTCTTTTTTTTTTAATTTTTTTTATTCTTTCTCCTCTCTCCTCTCGTCCCTCTAAGTCTGATATCTCCAGAGCTTATTAAACTGCAGAGCATGTGTTGTAAAAGATTAATCTGTTGGTTTCCCATGCAAACTTAAATTAGTCCCGCTCGCCCTCATCTAAAAAGCATGGCTAATGCTGCCCGTCCGCCGAGAGAGAAAAAGGTTCATATCGGGACCAAAGCTCCGGGCCCTAATCTAATGTCAAATGGATCCTTCCTCTCCTCCTTCGCTCCTTGTCTGTCTTCTCTCCTGATTTCCTCACCCCCCTCCTAAGTCTCCCATTTCAGCCATCCTCCCCCCCCCCCGATTCTCCGTCTGCTCGTTCGTTCCTCCTTTCCTTTTGTTTTCGTGTCTTCCTTCCTCGTCCTTCTTTGTCCTCATTCTGCATCTCGATGGCCAATGAAATGCAGCGTTCAAGAAAAACTTTACCGAGTTTCTTTTACTCCATTTTCTTAACAAGTTGGATGTTTTAAACCTGGTGTGAAGTAATCAAATAAGGTGTGGAAGTCTACATTCAGTGCTTTTTCCAGTTAAGCTTGGGACATTCAGGACAGTTTTTGGGACAATTGTAGATGTGACTTAAACTTCATGACTTATCAGACTGAGAAAGTCAGATCTGGGTTTGACCATTTCAAGCAAAAGTACTACTTGATATTCATTGGGAACTATATGAGAGAGAAAGACCAAGTCAGGCTGTAAACTCAGGCTCAACAAAAGACATCGAAACTTCAAAAACCTTCACCTCGGACAAAGCTGAGTCTTAAGTTTTAAATACATCTTTGAGAGGAGGGCCGTTGTTTGTACCTTCTGGTGGTAGTAAAATGTTACTACTAAGTACTCGTGAAAACATGTCGCTACGAAAATAGTCACATCAAATATTAGATTTTTCATTATTTAATGACTATTAAAAAAATGTGAAAATCACGACGCATCCAGAGTCAGTTGTAGTGTGGGCTGGCTGGTGTCGACAGCCGGGAGGTAAAATCACAGTCTCGTGTTAGAAGGATAATTCCTGTCATTCTCACTGACAGTTTTTTTTTTTTATACATTTATAACCGGCTTATTTCAAACAACGTGAGAAAAGTCTTTGGTGTCTGATTTTCCAAACCTTTTTCTTCCTTTTCTGCACAAATTAATAAATCAATATGGCGAACGGTTGTCCGTTACTGTTTTGACTGCTAGCGACGCTTCTCAAATCAAAGTCTAACTATCTTTCAGTAGATTTCTTTTCCCCGTTTGCCCCCATTTGTAATCGGACGCCGGAATGGTTCAGATTTATTGGAGGTTTAGGCTCCGGGCTTCATGGATAAGAATGATGTTTTGGGCTAAAAATGTAATATCTGTAGGAAGTGGGATACAAAGCACGGCCTCTGTCGACTCATCCAATGAACCCCATAAAGCATTTTGTCACTTTATGGTAAACAAATGTCCTGTTTGCACATTTCTGGAATGATTTTATGTTTCACGACTTCCTATTGTTACATTTTTTTCTTTTCTCTCCTACATCCTTTCCTCGGTTTCCCGTTGCCTCTCTTCATCCTCTTTCTCAGTTGTTTATTTCTTCATCATCTGCCTGGTCCCCCTTCTCATCCTCCACCTTGTTTTTTCCGACTCATTTCCACTTCCCTCCTTGTGTTTACTGACTCTTTCTTCCTGTTCCTTGCGCTCCCTCTCATGTCTCTCTTTGTGCCGACTCGGTGTCTTCTCGTCTGTGGCTGAGTAGATTCATTTTAGGTTTTCGTGCTCGGGGCGATCGTCTCAGATACCTTTAACAGTCTAACTCCTCATTTTCTCCCCTTGTCGTCGCACTGTTTTCCATCCTCAGTGCCTTGTTAGTGCTCTACTTTTTTCCTCACTTGTTTCCTGCCCCCGTTCTTATTCTGTTTTGATTTTTCTTGTCTAATTCTCTCACCGGATTTCAAATTCACTGCTGGTCCGTCTGTGTTGTTTGTTTTGGGCTTCGCAGTCCGTCTGTGTTCTTGTTTCCACGGTTGATATCTTCAATTCTGACCAATAGCTACTTATTTCTTTATCCGATAAGACGTGCAATCCGGGGGTTTTGCACTTTACATCTTTTATATATGGCCTGAATACATAATTTATTGTCCTCATCACACTTGTTCCCCAGGTAATGACTTCCTCTGCCAGGGTGGATATTTGATTAGCTGTGCTGAATGTCTGCTGTCAATCACGGCACAGTGATACTGTCACAACATGTCATGTACAGTATTGTTAACCTCTAAATCTTCCGTATAAAATAATTCAAACATGTCAGCATTGTTTGAACTTGATAAATAATAAACAAAAGAATGATACGTAATGGTAAATAACTAAATAACGGTTCCTCCTCTGTGCTCTTCAGTCATCGTGATCCTGTTCGTGATGAGGAAGCGCTACCAGAAGGACTCTCTGGCCAGCATGAAGAACAGTGGCGAGATTCACGAGCAGCTGGTCACGTACGATGAGGAGGGAGGAGGAGAGATGGACACTAATGGGTACGTAGAGTTAAAGAAGCACCGCTGCACACTTTTAAACTGACAGCCTGAATAGAGCTTAAAATGTGCTGATGCGGCTCATCAGCAGCCTCTTTATTCCAGAGCTACGTCTCTCATCACCCGTTCGTTTTTTTTCTTCCTCACAAAATATTGAGATTTTTAACCTTTGAAACAAAATAACCAACTGCTAAACAATTTATGCGTTTTATGTCTTCCCATGAGATGAAAATTCATGCAAAATGTTTTTTAATATAAATATATAATCTATTTAAGTCCTTTCAGCGTTGCTAGAGATGTGAATGAATGCTAGTCTTGTCATGAATTTCTTATTTGTGGTTGCCGTCCATAAAAAAAAAAAGAAAAACAGTGAATGGTTGTAATTAGAGCTGAGAGTAGCTTTCAATATTTTAAACACATGATTAAAATGAATTTTCTATGAATTAAAAGCCTTCTTTACCTTAAAAGTTCTGTCTATATTGCATACATATTGATGTTTAAGAAATATATGTATTTCATACTTGTCTTATTACTGTTTCGTTGCAGTGCTGGTGTTTATTTAGTTTGCACTGTTGGTAGCAAATCATACACCGTCTGAACTCTCCCCATATCTGCAAAATGTATCTTCTTCTCTGTATCCTACAATTTGCTGACCCAGTTTACCCAAATAAATTGAATCTAATCTGAGTCAAATCTAAACTATACTTAATCCCATCCATATTAACTGCACCATACGGTGTGATGTTTAAAGAGATGAAGGAGTGTACAAACTAAAGAAGGTCAAACAGAGTGAAGAATCCACAAGACAAGGAGAAAGTGACATTTCTGCTTTTATGCTTATTATACAATAGACAAATTGACAACTTACTGAATTAAATTAATGTTTTCAAAATCATAAAATGTTACTTTTAAATTGTGAAATAGGATAAAGTTTTATAGATTCAAATGTCTGTGTTTTTATGTCCAAGAATAGCACTGTTTCACTTTTTATTTAGTCACTTCCACATAGAAAGGAAAAGATTTCAGTCTTTTTCTGACAGAGCTGATGAGTCGCGCAGGATTGTGACCCAGGAACTGACATCAAATTTGGAAATAATATCAACCGAGCCCTCCTAGAACGACGAGTTCATCAACTCACAGCGCTGCTCTCTCTTTCAGCTACGACGTCTCCATCCTCACCTCCGCCTGCCACGACGGCTCCCTGCTGCGCCACTCAGACCGCCACCCCCACCCGTCTCTCTACGCCATGGTCCAGAAGCCCTCCCACCACCACGCTCAGCCCACCGCGTGCAAGGGCGACATGGCGGCGATGATCGATGTGAAAAAAGACGAAGCCGACCACGACCGGGACGGCTTCCCGTACGACACGCTCCACATCTACGGCTACGAGGGACCCGAGTCTTTAGCCGGGAGCTTCAGCTCTCTGCAGAGCTCCTCCACCGATTCGAACTTGGATTACGACTTCCTCAACGACTGGGGGCCGAGGTTCAGGCCCCTGGCTGAGCTGTACGGCGTGGACGGACCCGACTACTACAATCAATACTGATACACGATGCATGGTGCCAAAGTGCACGCCCGTGACGTGCATACGTAGTCGAAAAGAGCCATAAAGAAACACACTCACGCATTGAAGCATGCAGGAAATATACACACACACACACACACACACACACACACACACACACACACACACACACACACACACACACACACACAGACTTCTCAGCTCCTCAAAACAGAATCAGGGAGCTCTTCGTTTCCAGTAACAACTAACTTCTGTTATCGTGTAATTCAGTGAATCCATTAGTGTGTTGTGCCTCCCATCTGTTCACCCCCAGTCAGTCAATAAGAGCTTCACCAAAATCCACCAGGCTCCATCGAGTTGAATCGAAGGATTTTTTTTTATTTTTTTTTTTGATGATACCCTTTATTCATTTCCAGCGAGACATTGGAAAGATTTTGTTACTTTGCAGTAACACCAGGACATCACGCCATAACGAACTGCTTCACATGTCGGCAGGAGGATTGATGACGGTGGGAGAACCGCGCCGTGAGAGCTGCGACTTCTTCCGCCGCAGTGTTGCGAGTTTAACGCCATAAACCCTTTTATTACACCTGCAAATATCTGGAAGTGCACACAGGTGAGACGCCACTGCAGGCCTCAGCCAATCAGAATTTGATCCTGGATGGGTTAATCGGGTCACTGCTGGCCAGCGATGTTACTCAGTCGTCCATGTTTTTTGGAAAAAAAAAATTTCAATATTGTGGGTCAAAGTTTGTATCTTGGTCCATGTGGATCCATTTAAAATTTGTTCTATAAAGGCAAATCTTTATATACCATACCAGTATCATGGCAAAGCATGAAATAGACACTACAGCAAAAACGTGAGATGGCCACGCTTTGGGCGATCTGGGCGTGACAGTTACACGTTCTGTAAGCGTGTGACGCTACAGAGGTTTTTGAGACCAAGTAAAGGACGTTGTAGGAGTGGTGGCCTGGTGGCATTGGTCACAGTCTGCCATGTGGGACGAATAGGATTGGATCCTAGGATCCATGTTGTTTTTTTCTAACTCCAAACATTTCCCTAACCATAACCATGTTTTATGTCACAAACCCCAACCATGTGTTTCATTTTTCTGTAACTCACATGGCTCAAAGCATGCAGTAGGTTTCATTTTCGTCCACTACAGGAAAATGTGTAAATTTCACACCTAGACAGCGCAGAGCGTAGCTATCTCACGTTTTGCTCGAGTGGACAGGCGTGTATATTTCACGCTTTGCCGTGATAGCACGTTGTATATACATATACACTTACAAATTAGCTCTTCTTTCAATATGCGATTAAACCAAATTCAGACAATTAAATCCTTATATACTTTGATATTAAATGTATTCCAGACTTGATGAGCTCTTTTAAGTCCACTGACTATTACAGAAATTGTAATACTTGTGCAGTTCAGTCCTACTGGGGAGGCAAAATGCTGCATGTAAAAGGACGTCATTGCTGATTTGACTTTATTTTTGTGGTCTTTTACTCTTTTTTTTTCTGTCTCTTTTCTTCTGGTATTGATGGCCTGTGATCTCCTCTATCTTTGATGTGCGTTTTTTATATATATATATATCTATATATAGATATATATATATTTGACAAAAGGGTCACAAACATGGTGAGAACAAGGTGATTTTTTTTTTTTTTTTTTGATCTGGAGATGATGATTTGATTTGTAAATATAATGGCTCGAGGGGCTCGGCGCACTGAAAAAACTTTGAGCGGCTACAGGAGTTTAAGCTCAAAAGGGATTTGAGGCGTTTGATCACAGCAAGACGCCAGTTGTGGTTTCTTCAACGGAAATACTAGAAAGGACGGTCTTTAAGGAAAGTTCAACTCCGGAAAATCTACAGTGTTCCTCACAGCATGATACCCGAGCATTCTCCGAGCATATCGTTTTTAATTTACTAAGTTTGCCTCTCCTTAAACGCAAGAGCCGACGTGACATCCGGTGTTTGAATTGAAGAAAAAGATAAAGCGCATCAAAACTTCCTGATATTAAGCAGCACTGCAGTTTTAAAGGTGGATATCTTATGAAAGAAAAAAGAGCCATTCCTCTTTGTGTTTCTGAAACCAACCATCAGATATGAATGAGGCGTAATTTTCTAAGCGAGTCATTTTGTCCATTTTCCCAGTTTATCTCCTGCTCTGACGAGACGAAAGACAATGGACAGACAGACGGAAAGGAAATGACACCGCCGCTGCTCACACACAATTACAGTGTGCTCCCAGGTTTTATTTGACAGAACCCATCATCACAGTTATTGTTGAGATGAAAGCCCAATTCTCAGAGGCCTACTAGAGCAAAAGTAATTCAGACAACTCAGGAAGCGCCGAGCTGCAGAAGCAGCTAGTTGGGCTGCCGCGATGGCTCCGAGGTGGCTTCAATAGCTTTAACCTCTCATCCTTTGTGGCTACCGGCAGGTCAGAAAGTCTCTGATCAGAAATATCCCCCCCAAAAAAATGTAGACAATCTTCACGTGTTTATCTAATATGCCCATGGAAAATAACGGGAGAAGGTGACTCTATTTTCCATCTTAAATTTTAGCACGTGTAGCCATGGCATAAACACAATAATCTACTTGGAACCATAGAACTAGAAATAAGGCAGCGTTTGGACCCATCGTGGCGTTTTGTCTATAAAATATTAGGAAAATATGATATATATTCATGGCCAAAGCAGCGCCTGCATTTTAGTGTTTGAGCATCAGTCCTAAATCCAAAAGTTTTCAATTTATAATGACTTATAACATAAATCCTAAAGAAACCGAAAGCGGCAAATTATTTTGCTTCATAACTGACATGATTGTAAAAAAAATAGTTGCATTTAACTTTTTTGTTTATTGACAAATCAATTAATCAACTTATATGGATAATTTTTGTGAAATATTTGGGTGTCCAAGATCTCTTTTGTCCGATGTCGTCTGCTGACTATTCGCTCTTTGGGTGATCAGGAACGATGGCTTCCTGTGGACGGTTTGACGCCCCGGCTGTCTGGGAGAAAGCTGCAGAGCACCTGGCCAAGAACTATTCATCAACCACGCGCTCACATTTAAAGAATAACTGCAGACCTTTAGGCTGATTGTACAAATGAACGCCCAGGGAGTAAATCACGGCTTCTGCAGCTACATAAAGGGCCAAAATGGTGAAAAGGTCACGGCTTATCTGCGATGACGACTTATGAATTAAGTCTGTAAAGTTGTTCCAGTTGATGCAGAATATCCGGACGCTCCGCATCAGCCACGTGTTGTTCGGGGTGGTTCCTTTCTTCTTCTTTTTTTTAAAAAAAGAAGTAATTTCATCACAGTTTGGAGAATTGCGTTTATTTATTCTGCTGTTTATGCTGTTTTGTTTGGACGTGAACTCTCTTCCTTAGAACTCGGGCCTGCGAGGAATGCCATTCGATAAACGGTGGACACAATAGCTGGAAGCTCGCTCGATGCTTTCCTGTTGGCTTCACGTGTATACTTAGAGCAGCCGGTTCCTCCACCTCACTCTCGGTCCTGCTTCTCCTTGTTCGCCTCCCCGTTATCTCCTCCACGCCGTCTTTCTCTCCGCTCTTTAATCAGCTAAGCCAAACACAACTTCCCGTCCATCTGGCGGGTCTCCTTTCCTGTCCTGTGTTATCACTCTCGTGAGCCGGACACATTGTGTTTTCTTCCTGTTGGCGCAGCCTGGGAAACGGGCTTGGAGAGGAAAAGGGACCGAGGCAAGGAGAAACATGGGATGAGGTTGAGGTGGGGGACGGTGGGGGGGTCGACAAGAAAGAAAGACGACGAGAACAATGCGGAGCGGTGATGAGTTTTCCAGCTGAGCAGAAACACTTCGGCGTACAAGATGCGTGCGATTTAAAAAGCTTCCCGTTAGCCCGGCGTCTTGATGAAGCAGCGTTGATCGGTTATCTTGAATCTTTTCATTTTTAATAGACATCTTGAAAGCGAAAGAAATCAATATTTACAAATCGAAAGTACTTTTAGCTCGAGTTTGTGCCTCTTCTTTGTTTTTAACGTGTTAAATGTTGCACTGAAACTTATATTAAAGTCACGAGTAACCCCCAAGTTTTTTTTTTTTTTTTTTATATATATAAATGTAAAAGAGAACAAACTTTGGAAAAAAAAAAAATGGTTCCTGCAAATGCAACAGCTGGAGAAATTCAAATCCAAAGTAAAGATGATTTTTAAACTCATTTTCTAGGCTGTCTTTAGTCATCATACAAACAATGGCTGCCATTTTTGTTTGAGTCAAACAATGGAAACAAATCTTGTGGACACAGGCTCAGTTTTCCCTCACAGTGGAGGAAATGCTTTGTATTTCAAACTGTCATGGCCAAAAATACTTAAAAGTTTTTTTTTTTCTTTTTTGCGTACTATCACCATTATTCTAACTGCAGCAATTTTCTTGTGTGTACGTGGAAAAACTAAATCTCCAGACTGAAGCAGAAAGAGGTGGCGCATTATCTACTTTCCTGACAGCAATAAGTGTTGGCTGCTTTTAAGGTGAGAGAAGCAGAAACATCTTGAGAGGTAGACGGGTTTGTTTTTGTCAGCAGCGGTGTTTTCAACTCGGTTTTAACCGACAAAATACATTTCCGTGACAAAAACGGCTCATTTATCAAATAAATTACTGACTAAAGTTTCAAAACACGAAGCGTGTGGTCAGAAAGGGTCTAAAGTGTCAAATTAATGTCTTATTTAGTGTGCTGCCAACATAACGGCTGCGTTCCTCACAGCCCAACATGTCAAATATGCTGATTTCAAGTTCCTATTATTTATTCCATAATATTTTATTTTCCAGTGATTATCAGATATTTCAAAACATTAAAAATTCCTGTATTCTCAAACCCTTTGGATTAATCTCAAACATCCCCTCCGTGTAACAGCAATAGCCTAAAAAGTGCCATAATTCTGATCCGTTGGCTATCTGTGGTTGCGTGAGAGCATTTATACCCTCTGAAACCGATTCAGAGCGAATTTGGTTTAAAAAGAGACATTTAAGTGATCTAACTGTATTTTCATCTGTGTTTTATTGAGGGATTATTACTTTGAGAGAAATGTATATAGGAAAAAAAAAATGTGCCTAAAAGTGATTTTTCTCTGGCCTCACCTTGTTTATTT
This sequence comes from Embiotoca jacksoni, assembly GCF_022577435.1. NCBI lineage: Eukaryota > Metazoa > Chordata > Actinopteri > Embiotocidae > Embiotoca > Embiotoca jacksoni. Next base: position 2,363,834 of record NW_027185252.1, read on the forward strand.
TTTTTTGCCTAAATTACTGTATTTAAAGGATTTTAAACTTGACAGAATCTCTTTTTATTGCTGTAAAAAAAAAAATAAAAAAAAAGGAAAACTAGGTTCATTATCAACAAAAAGAAAGAAAACAGTGTTTGTTTGATGCATGAATGAGGAGTATGATTCATGTCCACTTGTGTGTGTAGGTGTGCTTGTGCTTGTGCTTGTACCCATGTACATACACACAAATGTGTCAGACCGATAGGAAAAAAAAAAAATAGCAACCATATAAATATACATTTTCTTCTTGTGTATATATAGTAGGGGTCTGCAAGGGAGCAACATGTGCCTTTATTCTTTAAAAAAAAAGAAAAAAAGAACTGTAATTCATTTTTTTGATGGTGAACACAATGTTTTCTATATTGTTTTTATGGTGTATAGCAACTACTTTTTATTACCTGACATTTTTGTAAGTGTAGAATAAAAATAAACACTCAGATGCGGCTTCGTTTGTCTCGTGATTGGTTTTTTTGTTTTTTAAATATGATTGTGGGGACTTGGCAACGACAAATGCATGTTAGTTGGATACTTTTATGGATTAAAACAAGTGTAATAGTCAATAAAAAGCGCTTATTGAAGAATCTTATTTTTATTATTTAGGACCAAGAGGCGAAAACGAGCGAGGAATCGACTTTTTGTTTTTCCTATTTTATCAATAAGAAAAAGGGGAAACGATGAAGACACAACAAAGTTATGACTATAAAAGCATTTTCTGTGTTTTTAAAGACGGTTGAGAAACACTGACATCATGTCTTTTCTTGACAAAAACATCCTTTACTCCCATGAAGGTGGAATGTGCTGATGTGACCTCAACAACTGTTTTGGGTCAGGTACCTGATTTGTTGCAGATTTTCACCCCCGAAACTTGAAAGTGTTAGGGTGGACATCGATCTGAAAAACTCAAGTTGTGTATATTAACATGCAGTTTTTCATAACGTGTGAGATCAGCTCGGTTCCTTTTGTGTAAAACGATCCAATATGTCAAACGCTACACGTCGTGCGGCCGAGTTGAGGAAAGCTCTGATCTGTTTTCACTTTTAATCTGTGACATGCGATCAGATGTGAGTTTGAAGAGTTTGAAGACATCCTGTGTTTTTTTTTTCAAAGTGTAAATTCACCACAGGCTCATGCCATTTTATTATTCTAAAGGTGAGGAGGGGAAAGGGGGGGGGAGGGGATCTTCCATATATGTGATCGTGTCCATATGAGACCGTGACCGAGTGTACGAGATCACGGGGGTGAATACAAAGGAGAGAAACACAGTCTCCTGGGACGTCTTAGGGCGCACACACACGCACACACACGCACACACACACGCACACACACACACACGCACACACGCACACACACACATACACACACACACACACACTTTCAAACCTCCAGAGTGGAGATTTTGTGATTTTGATCTGGCTGACAAATCATGCTGAAATTAGGAACAGATGTGCGTACACCTCCAGGCTCGGCTCATTGTGATGCTACGGTCCCCCACGTCCAGCCACATGTAAAAGTTCAATATCAAGGTGAACATTAAAAAAAAAAAAACCCGCTCATTTGTTTCCCTGCCTTCCAAAATGATCCATACGACCATAAAAACCCTCATTTCCCCCGTTCACGCCACCCTGCTGTCAGCCAGCGGGTCCTTATTCAGTTCAATCTTATTCATGTAGCACCAAATCACACGTAAAGTCCTTTATAACAGAACTTTACAGCATCATACAGAGGAACACAACATTTCAACAATTCCCACGTAAAGGTAGAAGGAAAAAAACCAACAACTGTCCTTCAAGGGAGAAAAAGAAGGAAAAACTTCCTTTGAATAAAAGAACTAATGTTGTCGTTTTTCTGGGAAAGGACGCTTCATTTCAACGTCGGCTTTACAGATGAGACTCTGTGAAAGTAGGTCGTTTACCTTCCAACCGAAACTTGGACATCTTTCTACACCGTGAAGCACCGACTCGACTCCTCCTCATCACATCTACCTGAGCGGCACGACGACCAACACACGACTCTCTGAATTCAGCGCGTGACACTCAAAGCGTCCTCTCCACGGCCCTCCCTGATGAACCCGAATGAGGATCAGGGATGCTTTTAAATAGCTCTCACTGTGTCCTGCGAGCTGCACACACACACACACACACACACACACACACACACACACACACACACACACACACACACACACACCAAATCCACTCTGGCATCAGTTATTCAGGCGAGGAGGATAGCTGGGAGATGTGACAGATGTCTGCAGGAAGGAGAGAAACCGAAAAGGAGAGAAAAAGACGGCGAGCGGGAAAAGGAGAGAGAGTTTCCGTCCCGTTCCTCGCTCCTCCCTCAACCTCGTCTCAACTTTGGTCTACTTGCGAGGAGGACGCAGGGACGAGGAACGCTGCGCTATACGGTCACAAAAAAAACCAAAAAAAAAAAACCAGACCATTAAAGCGAGGCAGGCTTTATCCTTCGAATACGATTACACGGAGACCGCAAATGGATAATCCTTTGAAGCCCGATCAAAGAAAGTCAGAATTTTGAAGTGGTGCTGCAGAACGTGTTTACATGCAAAAAGGAGTTGATACGGGGAGCTGTTTACACGAGTACAGCATGTAATCCGGTTAGAGAACGCTCCTGTCCCGTCCCGAGTTGTGATCGTTTGTTAGCGTGGAGAAAGAAAAAAAAAAGAAAAAAAAAGAAAAAGCAGCACAGATGAAGAGGAGAGCGGCGCAGCTACCTGTGCAGAAAAACCTCGGCGTTAAATCACACGTGTGACATGATTTTTCCGTGATGCGTTTGGTGCGTGTTGGTTTTTTAGGGGATCATTTCCACTCCCGCTGTTCTATTCCCTGATTTTAACACAATCCTATGCAGAAACGTGTTCGTATAATCCAATAAAAACATCCACTCCCGCATGCTTTAACATCATCAGTTCACATTCTCATACGTTATATGCGGTGTACAAAACAACTCAAATCCCCCCCCCCCCCAAAAAAAAAAAATATGACATTACAAAAAAATAAAAAACAATAACTCTCTGTATTGTTAGCGGATGACGTTTAAAACATGAACCTTTGGCTTTAAAGCGCCACTTCAGTTAACAGATGCAGTTCTACCAAAATAACCCCAGAGGGCAGAAACAGACAGATGTTATCATGTAAGGAAAAGGAATGAATTCATGCACTGTTATCGTTTCAAACCCCCGCAGACCCCTTCGGTCATTCCTTACAGATGCCAGTCGTGCATCCGAGCAGCGTTCAAACCCTTTTTCGAAACTGCGATTCTCACGGCAACACCCCCCCCCCCTGCCCCCGACATCTCAAAAGACTCAGCGGGGGGGGGGGGGGGGGGGGGGGGGGGGGGGAGGGGGGGGGATGATGCACAAATTTACCTTGAATTTTTCCACCTTAATGTGATGCTGCAGCCATAGAAAATTGGAAAGTCGAGGATGCATCTAAAAAATGTTTTCTCTATTTGAAGCTCCTTCAAAAGGGAACTTTGGGAAACAAATATCAAAGAGGATTCATTTAAACACTGCAGAACTATGTCACATGAGGAGAAGGAGCTGCTGCTGCTGCTTCATGCAAAAAAAAAAAAAAAAAAAAAATCAAAATGTCTCGCATAATTTCACGCACATGAATGTCTAGTTACACCTGACGTTCAGTATCTGGGATCTACTGGGATCTTACAGGAACAGGAAGTCGGGAATACACGTCAACGGGCTTCAACGAGAAAACCGGCTTTCCTGAAATGGATTCAACGGTTTCAAACCTGAACTGAATTTCAGCTGAGTTAGACGCATCTCTCCGTCCCATTCAGCTACGAAGAACGTCTCCCATTGTCAGAAACGGACTGATGTTGTTCCTAAAAACCTGCCAACTTGCCTCCTCGCCAACATCTTTCGATAAAAATCTCATAAATAAAAAAAAAAAAGAAGGTCCGTCTCCATTGTTGTCGCAGAACAGAGAAAAAAAAACAAGTTTTCTTTTGGCTTGTCTGTGCAAATGTTTCACCGTGGTATGTTTAGTCTGTGGATGTCTCTCACTCACCCACACCCACACCCACACCCACACACACACCCACACACACACACACACACACACGTACGTTCTGGCCTCGCGACGCGTGTCAGGATTTAGCTTCTTTTATTTGGTTGCTTTTTGTTTTCGCCGTAAAGCAGATGTGTCGCCTCGTCTTTGTCCGCGGGAAGACATAAAAGCTGTGGCGTGTATGCTGAGGAGCTAGAACATGGCACTGCCAGATTTAGAGGGGTTCAACCCCCCCCCCCCCATGTGTAACTCATAGTGGAACAGGATTACTCAGACATACCCCCCCCCCCCCCCCCCCCCCCTTCATACAGACGCCTACTGGAAACAGGCCTGGTCCTCATTCCTGTTTTTTTTTGTGTTTTTTTTTTTTTTTAAAGTACTGCAGTCAACCATCACAAAAAAGCAAGAGCTGCATCAAACATCCCACTGACACACTGACAAATAAACCTGAGTTCAAAACAGCTGCTACAAAAGCAGGAGCTCTTGCAGATGCAGACATGTCCAACAACTCGTGGTTTTTTTTTTTCTTCCTGGAACCGCAGACTGCAGACTGTGGTTCCTTGTTTGGCTTTCAAAAAAAAAAAAAAAAGACTACGAGGCTTGTTGGAGTGAATAATCCTCTGGGAGATGTTTTCCTTCACAACAGAGGACTGAATTATCCTTTGTAGGAATGCACACAGTCAAAAATTGTAGGATTTCAACAATGGCTGCCGCTCTGGCTGTTTGACTAACGTCCTGCGAGCTGTAGATACTTGAAGAGGAGGATATTCCTGTCCCTGCCCCCCCCCCCCCTCCATTCCCCACCCCCCCATCCTCTCAGTTAGCCCGTCTTTGTTTTTCTTTCATCCATTTCCAGTTGAAAGAATCGTGGACAGTTTAGAGCAGCGGGCCCGGAGCCATAAAGATGGTGACTGAAGTCAAATATAGTGTAAAAACTGTGTATTGACGCTGATGCCTTCAAACGCAGCTCGTTTCTTTTGATTTGCTGAGAGGTATGTTTACGTCCAGCGCATTTAAAGGAGTCTGCATATGAATATCAAATTCATCTCGATGCCTGATTGGTTGTGAATCAAATCTAAATGGCAGAGATGAAGGAAAAATACATTTTAACTTGAAAAATGAGGAATGATCCACCGCAGCACTGCTTTTCATGTGATCTGGTTGACTTCCTGGCTTAAAATATTCATTTACCATCTCTTATACTTTTAATGTGCATGCAGAATGAGAGATAGATGATTTATGAACCAACCAAGTGGAAAAAAAAACAAAAAAAAAAACCACGAGCTGAACTGACTGAGAAGACTGGCAGCGCTCTGTCGCCACACTGTGGCTGAAAGCAGCAAATACAGCCTGCAGACTTTTTTTGTGCTGTTTTTTTTTGTGAAGTTAAAGATGCTGTCCTACATTTGTATCTAAAATTTCAATGTCAACTATAAGCAAATAGTTTATTCTATCTGGATGAAAAACAACTGCATAAAAGCAGAGGAAACGTTGTGCTTAAAGGTTGCAGGAAGCTGAGACACAAGAGCAGGTTTAAAAAAATTTAAAAAATGGGAACAAAGAATCTGCACGTGAAATGTGTTGGTTTCTAAAGGCCCTGCACGCTCTGCGGGTTGAAGGTAAAAACGAGATCACGTCCCCGTTTATTTATCGGCCTTAATCACAGCAGACATTTTGACTCTTGGTGGTGTGACGGTGTCATCACGGTAATCACGCCCCCCCCCCCTCCTAACAGGTGCAGCAAAACTAACCGGGGAAGATCAAACAGTCGGTGCACAACCAACACGGTCCAAGAGTTTAATCAGACCGGACAAATTCAGAATCACTCGTGAGGCTTCGGCGGTATCTGAAGTGCTCGGACATGATGTTATAATTATGTTCACGCTTTAAACCCGGCGGACTTCCACTTAGTCACAACATCGTTTATGAAGCGTGACGCTGATGTGGGTGACGAGTCGGAGCTAAAGACCGGCGACCTGTCAAAGGTCTTGGATGAGCTTTAGGTCGGTGATGTTCTCCCACATCAAACCAGGAAAAACAGTTCTTTTGTGACTTTGTGCAAAAAAAACATCACAACAAATGGAGACATATCGACTCAAATAAACACCTTCCACTCCTGATTTTTATTCCCAGTAGTTTCACGAGGATGTAACCTCTGCTTCACGTGCGCACCGTGCTCCGGTACAACCGCAGTCCGACCTGCAGATGGAGTGGTTTTTTTTTTCTTCCATTAAGGGTATCACTGGTGGTGTTGCTGCTGCTTTCAAACTGAGGAATTGAACCCACGACTTCCTGACCAGCAGCATATTTGAAAACTAGGACCAAAATATTCTTCTTTTTTTTTTCACAATATCACTGGGCTTTTTGTTGTTGTTGTTGTATCTTTAAAAGATATTGCATCGTTCAAACTTTTCCAAAGGCTTTGTATGATGATAGGCTATGCAGTTTGAGTATAATTCAATAATTCCTGTTCAGAACTAATCTGATAGATATTTATAGCTACAGGCGGATTTCTGCACATTAAATCTTTGTAAATCAGAGCATCACTGCGGTTTTTTTTTTTTGTTTTTTTTTTTTTGGGGGGGGGGGGGGGTAGAGGGGGGTGGGGGGCTGTCGCACCATCGGGCTATATGCCTGCCCTGGATGATGCGCTTCTCCTCGTCCCGGGCATGACACACTTACTGGGGCTGCAGAGCCGAGCCACGGGACGGAGAGGAAAAAAAACCCCGAGGACAGAGAGGAGGATGCTGAAGACGCCCGTGAGAAAAAGCCGATGATCGGTGACGTTGATCGATAGAGGAACGATCGCAGAGGAGGAAGGGAAATAAAAGGATTTCTGAGGACGGTGTCGGTGCTCGTGGCGACGGTGTGGTGGTGTGGTGGTGGTGGTGGGGGGAAGGGGGGGACGGGGGAGTGTTTCGCTCGTGAGGACGGGAGCGCACACGCGGGAGGAGGATGTTTGCTCGGACGATCGGAGCGCCTCTCGGCTCTGTGCTGGTGATCATCGTGCGCCGGGTAAAAATCTCGGGTATCACCGGGAGTTTAACGGAAGCGCTATTCTGAGGAGGTGGGCCAAGTCCCGGGAGAGAGGGAGGGTGTGAGAGAGAGAGAGAGAGAGAGCGAGAGAGAGAGAGAGAGAGAGAGCGCAAGGGAGGAGGGGGGAGGACCTCCGGACTGGGAGCAAACTGGGATGCTGCTGCTGATGATGCTGCTGCTGCGGTCAGTGATGTGAGGCGACATTGAGGAGCTGATGAACGGACTCCTGAGACGTATATTTCAACATTTGTGCAGGTAAGCAGCCTCATCGCGCCCGCGTCGTGCTTTTTTTTGGTCTTTTTTTTTTTTTTTTTATCTTTCTCTCTCTCTCTCTTTCTCTCTCTCTCTGTCCTCACCCATAAAAACTCTCTCTGTCCTCACCCCATAATAAAAAAAAAACTGTCATAGCCTCGCGCTGGACTGCTGATAACTACAAAACGAGTACAACACTGTAGATTAAGAGGAGATGTGGTTGTAGTTCATATCTGGAGCGCTTGAGAGTTTTTGTGCTGACATCCTCTTCGCAGTGTTTTGCCTCCCACTGAAGGATATTATGTAATACTCCAAATAGGTGGACTGACAGGAGATTATTATTCAAAGAAAAGAACCTATAAACTAATCAGTTGGGACATAACTGCGATTGCAAGAGTATAATTAGGAGGTGTTTGCACTTAAATATTTCCATTTTATACTCCACTATATTCCATATGCACATTTGATATTAAATGTATGTATAGTTACTGGAGATATATGCACATTTTAATACAAACAAAACAAAACACCAATGCACTCTTACAGATACCCAACAGTGAATACCACAGATAAAATACCTGTTACAACATCAATGCAAATAATCCAATAATCAACATATAACATTGATAAAGAAATCTTTGCAGCCTAATGCGGTCAGTTTTTACTGATATTTTAAGCTCATTTTGATTCTCATACTTTTCCTTATGTAACATCATTGCAGGGCTTGTAGTGGAGTACTTTTGAATCATTGCATTACACTCTCATCCAGTTACTTCCTTCACATCTGCTCGATTGAAATGAATAGGTGACGAATTAGGGGGGAAAAAAAACCTGAATTTAGCAAATGTCTCCATACATGAGGGGTGAGTATAGTTTGATGAATATGAAATGTCCTGAACCCTGCAGGCAATTTTTTTAATGAACAATGCGACAAGTTGGAACCAAAAAGCACAAACTCTATAAAAAAAAATACCAAAAAACACACATTATATGAGGTGATTAAACTTTAGGTCAATTTACAGCTGGGTACCACAAATACACCAGGGGTCCCTATAGGAGTATTGTAGGCCTGTTATAGTGATTTTATTTTGGATAGCCTCATCTCTGTCTCTCTCTCTCGCTCAGCTTTCCTCCCAGGCTTCCCTCCCACACACTTTAACTCCTTTGTTTCAGCAGTGAAGTACAGTCGAGTGACGAGCCCACAGTTACAGTCGTGCCAGAGAGGAAAGAACATCTCTTCATCGCTCACATTACAATGGATGCGAAGCATTAATGAATTAGGTTCATAGAAAATCCAAAACGGGTGCAGAAGGCTTTATAAGAGCACACTGGTCGAGATAAACAAAATATACATGGAATTGGATGAAGGGACAACTAAATGATACCAAAAAAAATAAAACGCAGAACGAACGAAAATATTGCTGTGTTGTAAATTGTTTTCTGTGTTCCAGTGTTAAAAGACATACTTCGAGTCCTGACGCGTGCGACTGCTCCGGTGACTGTGGTTCGATCTAAAGAGCCTCACAGTGTCAGGACTGCATGCACTTTCTCAGCTCCGGGCTCCCCAGACGATAACAAAGCCCTGCCACGGGTTATCTGCCTCCAGCCACTCAGCTGTGACGGTCTACGCTGCAAAAAGCACTTTGACTGAGAGCCTGACACTCACACTGTAATCTTTTAACAAATACTATAAACTACAATCGGCCGCTGGATTCGGTATACAGCAGGATTCAGATGGTTGTTGTTTTTAGCCCCGTGAGGCCTCAGATTAGATGGTATCGTTATCGGTAGAAATCTTGCAGTTTAGTCGCGTAAGTGACGCGTGGAGGTTGTGGCTTCGCGCAGATGCGACAAACCGAGGAAGATGTGTTGATCGTAGTGAGTTCAAGGTAATAATCTGCACATTTAAATCGTGGATAGTTTGCGTTCAAAACATCGAGTGAGGATGAAGCACTCCTGTTATGTAAGAAATGAAGAGTAAAACTGACACCAGTAGCAAACTCCGATCATCTGAACTACTAGAAAAAGTCACTTTCAAAACAAAGATTTAACTTTAAATGAATGTATATTTTAGTTGTACGTACTAGTAGTTTTATAATCTAACTGCAAATATAAATAGATGAATTGCTGAGTCCATGTTTTCTTCAGAAATACCCTGACTAATGGATTAAAATCCGATGCATGAAGTAGCCTCGTCCACTCTGAGCATCTTCCTGAGCTCAGTGGGTCCGTAAATCGTTCTGGCTACTGAGAGCAATGATGTCAAAAAACGACCACTTCATCCACAAAAGTTATCTGAACACAGTAACGGTGGAGGACTTGGGGGGGAGGGAGGGAGGGCTTGGGTGGAAGCGCTGAAGGGACGAACACTCATAAAGGGGCTGAAACCTCAGATCCTCTCACTGGGGAGGGGGGGGGGGGGGGGTCGGGCTCGCTGACCCGGCCGTCATGGAAACTGAACTTACGGGCGGGGGGTGGGGGGCACGGACGCTCTTACCACGCGTCCCGCTCGACTCGACCAAAACGCGAGCCGGTGTGAGATTGTTGGCGTCGCCGGGACTGACAGGTTGAATGGATGACGGGGATGTGTGGGCCAAATAGACTGTCACAGAGAGCTGGGAGGAGATGGATGAGAGGAGGGAGAGAGGGACACACACAGAGAGAGAGAGAGAGAGAGGGAGGAAGGGGGGGGGGGGGGATACCAGGAAGGGAGATGAAGAAATGATGGAGTGCTGTAGTAGCTACAGGCAATACCTGATTCCCTCAGTTTCTCTTTCTCTAACTGGTCCTGTCCCTCACGCCCTCCTTCCTTTTCTTTCCCCATCATTGCCTTGCTTCTGTCCGACCCGGGGAGCGTTGCAATCCCCACAACTGCTGCGACACACTCGAAAACTGAGTTTTCTGGCAACTTATACAATAACTGTCTTTTTCTTGGTTATTACTTTATGTCATTTCTTTGTCTAAGTCACACAGTTATCAACCTAAAAAAAATAATTAAAAAAAAAACTCCCCTCGAAGATGTTTTGCGGTAGAGAGAGAGAGAGAGCCCACTCTCATGGTCAAATGTCGTCTGGCTTTCTGTGATTTTCTTCTGAAATGTAAAGTCGTATACGCTCTTTTCCTGCTCTTGCCTGCCCACTTTATGGCTTTTCACACGCCTTTCATCTCCAACCAACCCTCTCTGGGGACATTTACACGCGATTTTTGAGAAATTGGCAGTTGTCTGGTGTTGGCAGCGTACGAGCAAACCAACTCTGTAGAAAAATGACATAATTTCCCATTCGAATGTGCATTCAAGTCTAAAAAAAAAATGGATCCACGTTTGTTATCCTCACGCTAATGCTTATTATTAAAGGATCTTATTCGGGGTTTTTTGTTTTCCACCGTCAGCGTCTGAGGTTGTATTTGTGTCCAAATGTCTTCGCAGCTGTGATGCGATGGCGTTGACTGTTTTAGACTCGCAACACGCAGCCACCGTCAGAAAACAAGGCTCGGAGACGATCTCCTCGTTGAGTAACTCGAAACTTAACTCGCGATGACGGAAATCAGCTTCAAGATTCTTTAACGCGGCTAAAATTCCTGAAATTTGGCCGGAGATCTGCTGCAAAGATCTGGTTCGGGTGTGAAGCTGCGGTTGAACTTCGGACGTTGGCCTCGACTTCATTATTCACGCTGAAACCATCTGACTGTAGTTACATCGCGTTCATTTATCGAAGGAGCTTTCCACGCAACAAAACTCCTCTGAGCAGCTGTATTTCCTCATTTATTGGTTATTGCAGGATTTAAAGCGCTTTCATTTGTAAAGCAGTGATTAACACAAACATGCTCTGTAGCAAAAGTTACAACAAAAAAAGTTAATAACTTTGCCATCTAACCATCGGATTACATAATACATGTAACTATGCAGTCAAATGAAAAAGAGTCCATTTGAATCTGACAATCCAACTATTTCTTATTCTTCCCGCGCGTTAAAGACTTTTTTAGGGTTTTATTCTCACTGTATCTCATTTGAAATAATGCGGACTCTTCTTTTCGCGTTTTATTTTCACATCTAGTTACCTTGATCTATTTATCCATCATCTTTAAAGTGTAGATTTTAGTTGCTAAATAAAAAAGGATGCTGCTGCTGCTTACTAAAAAAACCGCCACTGTTAGTACACAACGCAGATTTCTTTTTCATGTTATTTAACTGATATCTACTTTTACTGTAGCGTCAGTTCTTCCCGCTGCATCGGGTGTTGGGTTGGAGTTGACACAAATCCTGTGAGCTCTGTTCTCCATCTCTCTCTCACACACACACACACACACACACACACACACACACACACACACACACACACACACACACACACACTGTGGGCTGTTCTCACCCCAGTCTTGTGCTGAGAGAAAGAGGGAGATAGTTCAGTCTAGCTCTCAGAGTGTGTCGTCTGTAATATCTGTCTGTGCGAGCGGGGACAGTTATGTAACGACAATGCAGAAAGCATCGTAGGTTCATGAGTCACAATCGCTTGCGCACACACACACACACACACACACACACACACACACACACACACACACACACACACCCCGGCTCCCTGCGCACGCTCCGTCTGCGGACAGGAAGTGAGGGATTACGATCTCAACGCGCGCTCCAGGATTTATCCGAAATCGGAAGAAACGCGGCGCGACGTCTCGTCGCTTCGGCTCGACGACGACGACGACGCGTTCGACGACGTCGGGACGCGTTGTTACCCGACAGCCTCTCGAGCCTCGCAGGCCCACGTCTGCACTTGTTCTGGACGCTTCGGGGCGATCTTTATCGCGGCAAAGACGCTCATTAGAAGACGCAACTCAGCTCAGATGCTGAGAATTTGAAAGAAATCGAGGACATTGGAAGAGATCGTCCCCTCTTTGGATGAAACGCGGTGCAGCTGGAGCTCTGTGTAAAAACAAAATGAATTTTTAAAAAAATGGCACATTACCAAAACATATGTAGGTTGTAAAAGTTACAGATACAAAAGTAAAGGGCCAGTTTAAAACACAAGCCGTTAATGACTGTATTTAGGGTGTTAAGGAAACGCACTGAAGAATATTTTCTGTTAAAGGCGGATTTTTCTTTTCTTGCTGTGGACACCGAGACCTGATGACATAAAAATCTAAATTTATAATTTCACACATTTATCATGACTCAACATCGTTATTTAAAAAACTCAACCACGCACATCCACAAAAATAAATTCCTTTGATGACGATAAAAAAAAAAATAAAAAAAAACCTGTTGCCTACTTTTGACTGATTTGAAACATTTCCATGGATTTGCGCTGTTATTAAATTATAAAGTTAACATGTCTGACTGCGTCGAAGCAACAACTTTAGTAGGAATGAAGTGAAGAGGTTTATAGTTCGGGCCGATTCAGGTGACCCCGAACCATCCTTTAGTCATGCTGCTAGACTTCCCATGATGCATTGGTCACCTCTACTCTCTCTACAGCATGTCATTTTTTTTTAATGTGTTTAAAACCAAATGCTTTTCACGTGTTTGTCTTATTTCAACTCGTATCATTTTTTTCTGCGTGTTCTGTATATTAACAACGTTGGTGTTGTTATTGGCTTGCTGTACGTTCTGGTGTGTGCAGTGTTTGCGATTGTAACGTGTATCGGGAAAGTGTCGCGATTTGATTCTCCGCTCGCAATGGAAACGATTGATCAACCGATGGATGAATGGAAGTTGGAGGAGGTCCAGCAAACTTTGGCCTGAAGTAACCTCAAGCCTAAACAGCACTGTGGAAAATACAAGATTAGTTTGTATTTCAAATATGGATTAAAAAATAAAATAAAATACACAGGCTGTCAGAAGCAGCTTTATATTTCCTGAAGAGTGAAAAAAAAAAAAAACATGTCTGCAGAAAGGCTGCTATAAAATTCCCCAAAATAAAGTTGTTTTTACGTGTATAGTTTATTTTTTCATTCAACAAGTCTGCATAAGGTCTTTTAAATTGTGTGTTCTATGTGTTTTCATAATAATATTTATTACAATCATGATATTTTCATAGTTTTAGTCATTTTTTTTGCTGTCGAATTACAACTACAGTATACAGTATTACAAAAAGTATTACAGCCCTGTAGTAAAGCAGCTGCATTTGTGTGTGTGTGTGTGTGTGTGTGTGTGTGTGTGTGTGTGTGTGTGTGTGTGTGTGTAGTTCAGGTATTGATTGGAACATTTCAACCCCGTGGCCATGTTCCGGAAAAGAGCAATGAACACACGCGTACAAAAAACACACACACACACACACACACACACACACACACACACACACACACACACACACACTCGTAGGTTGGCGTGGGCGGCCACTTGACTGCCTCACACACACACACACACACATATATGTACACACACACACACACACACACACACTACCTGGGGCTTTATAAACAGCCGGGCTTGGAGGTAGTGACTCGCACATCAGTCTCCCTCCCTCCCTCCGTCTCTCTCTCTCTCTCTCCCTCCCTCCCTCCCTCTCTCTCTCCCTCCCTCCCTCCCTCTCTCTCTCTCTCTCTCTCTCTCTCTCTCTCCCCTCCCTCTCTCTCCCTCCCTCTTTCTTGCTCTCTGTAAAACAACACAGCTTCTCTCACTTTCTTTTTTTCATTTCTCTCATGCGCCATCTACCCGCCCGTTGTTTTTGTTTTTTTCCCCCTCTCGAACGCCCCTCACATTTTCCTCCCGCTAACGCGCCGCTCGTCCTGTCTCTCCATCCCCCCCCCCCCCTCCCCCCTCCCCTCCGTCTCTGTAGTTACATGTACAGCGCCGCTGCGTGCTGGAGACCAGTTGAAGTTGGCTTCCTGCCTGTTGAGATGTGCCAATAGGAAACACTGTGAACAGGGGTTCATGCTGATGAAATTGATCTGCTCAGGTAAGACACATCACTCTTCTTTCTGCCTGCTTTGTTTTTGAGGTTTTGCTTGTGTGCTTTAATTAGTCTCCTGGTATTAAAGTGTTATTTATTCTGCAGATATACTGAGGGGGTTGGTAGGAGGAGGGGAGGGGAGGGGAGGGGGGGGGGCGCGTTGGATTTTTCTTGACTGACACAACTTGAGATTCCTTTCTTGTCATTGTGCTGGAAAGGTTTTGTTTTTTTTTCCCCCTAAAATATGAGACAGACAAAGAGACGGATGTTTTCCTTGGTTTAACATTACGTTTAATATCCGATAAAACCGGATTTTTTTTTTTTTTTTTTTATAACAAAACACGACAGACAAAAATCCGATATTTGCTTAATTAACTGTTTTAAGGTGTCAAATAAATAAAATGACGAGCTTACAAGGTTATAAACTATATTTAAACTATGTGGTGATAAACCGTTATGTTTACTACCCTACTGAGCTGTACATTTGTTCTTATAATCAGTGCTAGAGTACAACGTACAGTGGTTTTATTTAAATAATAACAAGTCTGAGTAGATGTTTTGTGGGTTAATAATCGTGATCACGGTATACAGAAATGAGATAAAACTACATTGTTGTATTTGTTTAGAAATCTTATAAAACAAATGAAATGCATAGCACGAGGGAATGTTAAATGTCGGGCAGGTATGTATTGAAAAGCGTATAAAAACTCACATTTAATATTGATCATCGGACTAGGTTGTACAGGACAGTCTCTGGTGATGAGACTGAAAATTTAAACATGCAATTGAAATCATCAGATCCGGTACGAATATACCTGCATTATGTCTCAAGGCAAAAAAAAACAGAATTATTATAATAATTTTTAGTCCTGCTAAATGAAATCACAACAAAATCAGAAGAAGCAGAGGAGTCGTGTCCTGTGTGCTCGTACAGTATCATTTCGATCTGTTGTCGTTGTTGTTGTGGGTATCCTTTTTGTGTATTTTTAGCCGGGTTACAGGTTGAGCTTTTAAACTCCAGAGAACAAGGTAGACGTATTTATAGCAAGCTTCCCATCTCAATAAAAGATGAATCGCTGCCTTATGCAACAACTCCTGACCACACTGGAGGCAGGAAAAAGAGAGCGGCGGAGGGAGGAACAGATGGATGGAGGGGATAGATGAACAGATGGACGGCTGGACGGACGGATGGACAGATGCAGGTCTCTTATAGATGTGCGTTTTTTTCTTGACACGGTTGCCCTCCAAGAAAAGTTACCCGTCCTCCCCTCCTTCCTTGTTCCCCCGCTCCCATGAATCTCTCCGGCTTCCTCTCCATCCTTTTGATGCCTCCTTTATATTCCTCGTTTCTCTCTCACCCTTTAACGTCTCCCTCATTCTCTCCCACTTTTTTTTTTCCACTCCCCCCCACCCTCCTCTCTGATCTATTATTCACATCCCTCTCTGATTCTTCCTCTCCCTCCCCTGACACCTGAAATCTCTCCATCCCCCCTCCAGGGCGTTTAGACCTCCACCGACAGTGCCTCCCTCCCCAGGAAAAAAAAAATAGAGTGATGAATAAAAGAACAGAGCGAGGAGACAGATAAAAAGCTTTGGGACGGGCGGCTCTATAGATATGCCGAGGTGTTTGCTCTCGTGCCGTATTGTACAGGTTGACATTTTACAGTCCTGTGTTAATTCTACAAAAAAAAAAAAGCCCGCTTCCTGACCATGTATGATTCAGTATTTTAAAAAAAAAAACACCCCCTCAGTTGTTGTTGGACATCAGGATCGTAGGTTTTGTAATCGAGTGCTGCTTTCTCCAATGGTACGTGCCTTGGTTGCATCCAAGATGCGTATAAAACATCAAAAACAAATATCTGACATTGATAACTTTTACAAAATTGCAGACACAAAGCAGAGGAGGAGAGCATTTATGGTTTATTTTAATAATCTGAATCTAATAATCTGATATTCTACTTCACGGTTGACGTAACTTGGCGGCTGCTGGTGATGAGGATGCGGTTTATTGCTAGAATGGGTGTTATTTATGACTGTTATGGTGGTAATGCTAATATTTAGTGCGTACAATAAATTTGCCGTTTCCAATGATTAGGCCAAGTGACTACCATTTGAAAAATATGGTTGCCGCACCCAAATGTAAAGAAAATATAACTGATTATTGAACTTTCCCTGGAGTCTGAGCCTGGTTCTGTCAGAGGTTTCTTCCTGCTCAAAGGAGGGTTTTTTTCCCCCCCTAGTTTACGTGGGAATTGCCAGGTCCGTCTATATAATGTTCTAAAGTTCTGTTGCAAGGACTTTACTGTATTAAGCGCCCCGTTTTGTGATTTGGCGCTCTATAAATAAAATAAAATAGAATTGGAAAAACAAGGGTTTTGAAACCTTTATAAGTGACGCAGCTTCAGGCGTGAGAGCTATGAGAGCTTAACGCACAGCAACCTAAGAAAACATACGCAAATAAACAAAATACAAACTGACTAAGAAAAATATCTGTTAATGTCATCACCAAAAAAATATTACGGCAAAGTGAGAAAACACAACCGATAACTTAAACCTGGTCAAACATTTTTTTTTAAATTAAAATAAAACTGCAAGTACAGACGACAGAGGAGACATTTCCAAAGGACAACTAAAAGTGATGCTGGGACACACTCATTGTTGCCATGGTGACTCATTAAGTTTCTCAAAGTTGACCAAGTGACAGTGGTGTTGTTGTTCTTATTTCTTTGCTCAACTTTTTGTTTTGATTGCGTGATTCACACGCCGGTTTTCTCCCTTTGAAACACCTTTTGTGAAACGTGCTGTGAAACCGGCGGACGTGTCGTCTGCAGTTTGCCTGCGTTTTGTCTGTTGACACAGTTTTTCACCGAGCTGCGTATTCGGGCGTCTTTCAACAGTGTAAAGCAGGCCGACGACGTGGACCACATGGCAGCAGTTTGTGCCTGCGGGTTGCTGCTGCTGCGCCTCAGGGGAGAGCCGGCTACTGCCAACTGCCAGCAAAAACATCCACATCTGCCCTCTTTTTTTTGTTTTTGTTTTTTTTTACAGAGAAGGGGAAATGCTGTCAGGGAAGATATTTACAGAGTAAACATCTGACTTAGAAAAGGGATTTTCTGATATATTTTCCTGCAAATGTGTGTGTTAAAATTGAGAAAAATAAACAGTAAACTGGGCAAATAGCTGTTAAAACACTGGAGTAAGTTTTTTCCGGTAAAATTGCAGGAATTAGGAAAAAAAAAAAAAAAAAAAAAGCTTATTTTTTTTGTTGAGCACTACCTGGTAAACAATATGTCATCAATTCCTGTGATAATAATCATGTTTTAACCTTATATTCAATCTTTTATTGAACTTATTGAAAGTAAAAAAAAAACAAAACTCAAAGAACAACTACTAAGTAAACACTAATACATAATCACGTCTTCTTAAAATAGGCGTTTAATTCGATCATTTTAATGCGAAGACCACATTTTCCACTGCACGAAGTTTGTTTTGGTGGCGAAAGGAAAGGAGTTGAACCGTGCTGATTCTAAATGAGGAGTCATTTTCGTTCATAAAGCGAGTTTAGTTTAAAAAGACTACTTAACGCAGTAATACTTTCAGCGCAGCTATCGTTGTCAACCCTTTTTTTTTGGGGGGGGGGGGGGGGAATGCGGGAATTTATAAACATTACAAGCTTCCACAAATATTGCGGAGACGGCTTGAATTTGCATTCATTATTTTGATCTCCAGAGCATAATAGTGCCATAGTTTATGACCTTGACAGATAAAGGTGCAGCCGTGTCAAAAAAAAAAAGTTGCAGATTATTTAAACAAACATGAGGATGTGTGTATTTCATGTATCAGTTCACACTTATTGTATTGTGCATGTGTTCATTTCAAGGACCTGTGGTTGGTAGTGCGAGGGTTGTGTGTTAGTGTGTGTGTGCCCACCTGTGTTATCGCTGCAAAAAGATGAAAGGCTATAACACAATCTACATATTAGAGCACCTGCATGCACGTGCATCAGAAGGCACATCTGAAATGGAATCTCCTTCTGTTCCCCCTCGCTGCACACATCATCTATCCATCTATCAGAGCCGCACAATGCCTTGCCTTCACGCCGCCGAGCCATCAATCATCACATTCCCATGCTTTATGGAAATAGGGGGGGGGGGGGGAGACTGCATTTAACGGCATTTTGCCTCCCATCTCATCCTCCTATCTTTCTTTGTCCGTATGTCCCTCCGTCCGCCCGCCCGTCCGTCCGTCCTCTCCCAATCTACTCTCAGTGTAAGGTCGTTTATTTAAATCAATTTAAATGGATATGAGGCGTGTGCATATGAGAGCAGATTTCACGGCCCGGCAGGTCAGCAAATACCAAAGCTGTTCCACCTCACTAACCGCCCGATCAGGGCCCGTAGACAATTAATACACACCACAGGTGGGCGAGGTTGTGTGTGTGTGTGTGTGTGTGTGTGTGTGTGTGTGTGAGGAGAGCGATGAAAGGAAAGTGAATTGTGAGCAGAGCAAGACTGTGTATTTACTATCTATCTATCTATCTATCTATCTATCTATCTATCTATCTATCTATCTATCTATCTATCACCTGAGGACGAGGGGGTGATGAAGCATGGCTGAAATAAAAAAAGGAAGCATGGCATCTAGATGAAACAAAGGGAGCAGTTAACAGGAGCCCGGCGTCGGGGAGCGAAATGGGCATCGGGGGGGAAAACAGTGTCGTTCTCGAGGGGGAAGCGGGAGAAAAGAGAGGTGCGGAAAGAGAAATTGAGGGAGGTGGCTTGGAACGGCTGAAAGAATAAGAAAAAGAGGGGGAGTGGGGGGGGTGAGGAGAGGAAGGAGAACTGAAGGGTAAATGTCTTTGCTAATGTCTTTGGTGCCAATATTGACTAACGCCGGCTCCCTTTAACTCCAGTACACCGGCTGCATCCTCCTCCTCCTCAGTTCATTAGCTCCGTCATTTGAAAATGGACGTATTGGCTCAGCTGTTCAATGTCACCGTGCTGGATGGATGGATGGATATGTAGAGTGTAAGACACTAAAAGGACAGCACGGCTGCAGAGTTTAGCTTATTTGGTACAAAAAAAAATACAGTTTTACGCTTATGATTTCCAAAAAACTCAATTTA
This sequence comes from Embiotoca jacksoni, assembly GCF_022577435.1. Classification (NCBI taxonomy): domain Eukaryota; kingdom Metazoa; phylum Chordata; class Actinopteri; family Embiotocidae; genus Embiotoca; species Embiotoca jacksoni. Next base: position 2,383,216 of record NW_027185252.1, read on the forward strand.
AAAAAAAAAAAAAAAAGTTTTTCCATTCCTTTTACAACATTAGCTTTCCTTCAGGTTTAATTGCAGTTTGAAATTAGCTTCCTTAAGTGAAATTAATGAGCAGATTATTTTTTTAAATATGGTTTTACACTTTATCAACGTAGCAAGTAGTGAATGGCAGCTGTTAATTCAGAGATTTGAGGTCAGCTGTCAATAGGCTGAAGGAAAACAAGCAAACAAGGACGTTAAGAGGTCAAACCTGTTCTTTCTTTCATGACGTATGAAGCACTTTAAAGCCTCAAGTCTGGATGAGATTAGAAATCAGAGTTTCTTCACCTCAAGATTTATGTCGAGTGCCCGGAAAGGTAGTATGGATGACCGTAGATAAGGTGAACTGGTTATGTTTTGGACTTTTATGTAAGTTTGCATCCTTTCCTAATTAACACTTGTATTTAAAAAAAAAAAAAAAATGAAGATCCATCATTCTCAAACGTTTACTGTTGTGCAGATATTCTACAAAGCGTTATTAAAGATGTTGGCAAAAAAGAAAGAATACAAAGGTATTGAAGGAAGTCCGAGGAGTTGCAAATTCATTCAATCTCAGCCGTCTTTAGCGGGTTGAGATTCCCTCCTGCTGCGTCACATCTACCCCGAGGCAGGTTGATTGGCGGCTGAAGATCGTGGGAGTAAGAAGCTGTGACGTGGGCCGACAAACCCGACTCGGGGCAGGTGCGCCAGCTTAAACGGATGCGGGGACGGAATCGCCTGACTATTTCGAGAGCATTCAAGTGTGAATATACGTGAATGGCGCACTCGAACCCGGTCCACAGATTGACTCTGGAACGATGAACGCTTCTCACCCTGAACGGTCGCCATTGTGGCTTCAGTAAACGGAAAGGGAGGGACTGTTAACCCCGCCGCGTCTGAGCAAAGCTGCGGCTGTTGCGTAACGTCACATTATCCCAATGCCAGCTTTACATGTCCACAGTGAAGAGCTGATTTGTCAGTGCTGTGAGATACAGAAGCCGTCGGTGTGTTAATTGTACGCGTGAAACAGAAGACATGAGAAACAATGGAATAACTAAACAAACCCAGCAGACGTGTCGGTAGCCAGTAAGTACACAACAGCAGTGTACCATTTGTCATTATTCACATACTTAAAGTAGAAGTACGAACATGCCAGTGTACTAAATGTGAGTGTGGTGTGCCATTTTTAGACACCACCCTTTTCTCTCATCTGTTCAGAGGAAATTACCCAAATTCCAAAACTAATTAAAACATTAAATTAAATGTTTAATTGAATTAGCGCTTAATGATGATCACCGCGATGTAACAGAAAAGCCTATTTTTATTCCGCGCAGGAGTCATTTCGGTGAGAAAACAAGCCTTGAACATCAGATTTGATATGTTTTGATAATTTTTCTAAAATAAACGAAAGAAGAAATAGATGAAGGACGGATGTTTATTGATACTTCATCCGATTGCTCACAGCTGTCATTTCTGAGGATGGATGGATTGATGGATTGGTGGTTTGCAATGCATTTCTAATCATTTCACGACACTCCATCATGTTGCGCAACATGTCTGATCCATAAAAGTGTTGTGTGTGTGTGTGTGTGTGTGTGTGTGTGTGTGTGTGTCTGTGTGTGTGTCTGTGTGTGTGTCTGTGTGTGTGTCTGTGTGTGTGTGTCCGGAAGGGAAAAGGCTACAGAGCCGGGTGTGTGCAAGAGCTGTTTTAACATGATTAAACATCGCCTCTTGCTCCCCTCTCCTCATCTATCTCATCATCTACTCCTTCCTCTCCACCACCCTTTTTCTCGCCCATCATTATCCCCGACACGGCACTTCTGTGAACGGCGGGGAAGGGAGGGAGAAAGCAGGAACCACACAGGGATTCACACACTGAGGGAGAAAAGAAAGCGAGGTGTGAGAGTGAGCGTGAGGCGGGGAGGGTCAGCGAGACATCAGTCTTCTAATTCAAAAGGGAGACATCCGTCTGAAATGGGTTTTCTGTGATATGACGTTACGACCATTTGGGCTTTTATTTATGTGACTGCTCCGGTTGGCCCTGTGCCCCTAGACTGGATTGGGTGTAATCGTACCGACAGAAAAAAATGTCCTGCAGGTTGTCTTTAAGGTTATCAGAAATAAGACAGATGAGGAAATCCTGCTACGTTGACTCCATGATGTATTGTATGAAGCTGTGAAATGAAAAAAGAAAAATAAAAAAAACCCATTATATTTTGAGATGTTACATCGTCCGTTTCCAAAGCTGCTCCGAGTTGAATTTTCACCGAGCCGTATGTGTTGGTTCTCTGAGGTTAAAACTGCCCAGCTGGGCATGTGGCTGCCTGTCAAACTCTCAGTGGACACCCATGCCTCTCATTCTTTTTTTTTTTTTTTTTAAATGTCAGAACAATTTCACAGCTTTTACGTGTCTATTCAGGCCAGAGGTGATATTGCTGTTAGAGAGATTATTGTGTAAGAGGCAAGACAAAAGATCCTTTTATTTTTTTGGGACCCGGGACACAGATAAGAACTTTCTTTGTTGTTAAGATGTTTATTCCAGCATGCATTAAGGGGCGACCGCCTTTTCAGAGTCAGATTAAAAAAATACAAAAGTGTCTGCGATGGCACGCACAGATTTCTAAATGGACACTCGAGCCCGGTGTTTGAGTCTGCTTTCGGAGGAAACGATGCGTAGACCGAAAGGAACAGAAGTGGGGCAAACGAGTGCGGCTGTCACCGTACAGCCGAGCGTGACGGGATGAGACACCCGTCAATCAAGCACAAAAAAAAACAAACAAAAAAAACACACGCAGACGCAAAAGTTGAACCGAAATGTTGTGTGTGAAGCGACAGCGACGGCCTGAAACTGTTCACTTGTCGGGAAGGTGAAGAACAAGGGAGGACAGTTGTGTTGAGACTTTACTGTAAAGTGTGTGTGTGTGTGTGTGTGTGTGTGTGTGTGTGTGTGTGTGTGTGTGTGTGTGTGTGTATTTTCTGCCGTCTTTATTGACCAATCATGGCTGGATTTAAAGCACTCACTGAATTTATGTGGTTCTTTTCACCAATCAGGATGGCTTTATCGTGGCTATTAACCAATCACAACTTGATCTGCAGTGTTTTATTGGTCAATCACAACTGGATTTACAGAGATGACTGACCAATCACAGACGGATATACTGCCATCACTGTCAGTGATTATTTTCATTTCGGTGCACACCGCATGAGTTTGAGTGACTCGTATTTGCATTTAAACTTTTTTTTTTTTTTTTTTTTAAATGAAATACACATTTTTAGGCATCATTTATTTGAACACGTATTTTTTTTTCTGTGACACAACCAGACCACATCCAGGAAACAAGGCAGTCTGAATATAGCCTTGGTGCCAAGCGTGAACCTCAAACCATCTCAACTGAATCCAGAAACAACCAGAATAAATATAGAGCAAAATTAGTAAGTCTGAACAAAGCCTCTCACTTAAAAAAATAAATAAATCAGTATCTACAATATTTATCCATTTATCCTCATTGTGTGCGTGCTGACAAAGCAGATCTAAAATTTATAGACTAATCAGACAGCACTGCACCGAAAAAACCTCTGAATCAGTATATAATTCATGAGCGGTAATGTCGTCAGGATAGGACGACCCAAACAAGCGATCACCACAACAACAACAGCAACATGGGATGGTAGGGGATGAACTAATTAGGAAAAGGGGGTAGATGATTAAACAAGGGGAAGGCAGGAATATGGGCCAGCAGGGTGTGATAATCTGTCTCTCTGCCATCTATCCCACATGGGAGAGAGAGAGAGAGAGAGAGACAGAGACAGAGAGAGAGATTTAGGGGAAGTATGATGTATTCTGACCCATATTCACACACACAGTGCTGTTTTGTGACCCACATGCTACCTCATCTAAACACACATTCTAATTTAACAGTAAAACAGGAGTGTGCCTGCGTCTGTGTTTCATCACGAGTGAATGCTCCGTTGTACTTCCACTGCAATATGATGCTTTTATAACAGGTTTAACCTACATTGTGGTGGGAGGACAGTATTTCTTTGAAGGTTGTTTTTTTTTTTTCTCTCTCTGAGAAGATCCTGGCTGCTCACTGAATGATGGCAAATACTTTTTTTTTTTTTTTCCATAGCACACCATGCAATTAAAAAAAAAAAATTTTTTTATGGAGTTCGGAATTTTAGACTATTTATAACAATACGAGGCACGATCAAGAAGTTCAGAGCCTGTGAAGCATGAACGGAGCGCAGAGCAGCAATCTGCATGTAATCAGCGGACGCGTTAACTTTCGTGGATTATTATTCCAAACTATGCCGCTGGATCAACATCACCGGAGTTACACACGTTTTTGTGGACACTGGTACGCCTGCTTTTACGATTTCACCATAAACCTGAAGCGTGAGCAGAGAGAGCGAGACGCATTTTGTGTCAAACTCGGGGGAAAAAAATCAGCAACAGAGACACTTGAAATGTTTCAGAAAGCCTCCTGAGGCAGTTAGCCGGTTGTATTATTTTTCAATAATTCAGGAGGCGACCAGGTGGCTTTTCTTTGACATATGTGCATCCGCTGCATTTGCCCCCCGCCCCCGCGGGCTCCGACACTTTGAGTCCTGCTGCGACTTCCCGAGGCCGCCGAGGGAAAAACGTTCGGCGCAAACCGCCTGGATTGTGGCACGATGACCAGCGGGGTTCCCCAACGTGACAAAACGCTGGCTCGCGCTACCTCGTCTGAAACGACGCAATCGTTCCCTTATTACTGCCCCTTACGTGAGCTTTTTGAAGGCACCGCATACAATCAGGAAGGAAGTCGGATCAGCACCAAATTCATTCTGCAGCATGACAGCAAGTGAAAAGTTTATGGCAATAAAAAGCTGCATTTAACAGTTACACTGGTTATTCAGTGCAAAAACATAAAGATGAAGTAAAATATGAAATAATATCAACAAGCAGCTGCTGTTTGCAACTCTAAACAGTCGCTATTGATATGTATGTATGGATTATAAAACAATAGACCCCCCCCCACACACACACACACACCACCACCACCTCCCCTCACCCCTACACGCAGCAGCAACACACACCCAGAGAAACCCGGTCGACTTGTTGTGGTGGTCCGCGGTCATGTTTCACCTCTTCGCGTCCCCTTTTTTTTTTTTTTTTTTTTACTCTTTTAGTTGTCATTTGAAATTTCTCCGCGGCCGTTTTACATCTTCACTGGAGTCAGCACGGCTCGTCTCACCCTCCCCGTCGTCCCCTCAGTTCGTACCACTGCACCCGTCAGTCATCTTGAGGCGCCGTCAACCTTGAAACAGCATCAGTCCGACTTTGTGTAAAAGCTCACGCGGGCCCCGCGGAAAGATCCCGTGTTGACATTGCTGGAGGCATGTGTTTGTTTCTTATCATCTGGACTCCCCTGTGATGTTTGCTGGCCTCATCTGAATACAGCCACAACCAGCCAGCCCGCAGTTAATGAGCCTGTTACACAGGGGACAGTAACATAACACAATGTGTTTCTACTACTTTGTACTATCTGAATGCACTTCTTTTTCATTTAAGCCCAAAAATCGGTTATTTTGCTTGAGTAGATGTAAAAAAAAAAAAGAAAATAAAAAAAAAAAAGAAGAAGCAGAAATGACAGGGCAGCACGTGGAACCCCTTCATCTATCTGTTAAAGTCATGTGTGATGTAAATCTTCCTCATGGCTTCATTCAGACGTGACTGGACGTTTACAAAAGGAAGTACAGTGCTGGCGCATTATTTAGCCCCCAGCTGTGTTGAGAAGTACCGACGTAAAGAAACGAGTGTTCTTCTTTCTCACAGGCTTCATTAGTGATGGATTTGCCATTTAAAAGCGCTCGTTAATGACTCGCAAGTACGAGGGGCATCCTCTTCTTCCAACAGTGAATCCTCTATTAAACCTTTTTATCAGTTACATTATACCCAATGAAACAATGTTATTTTACGAAGCTGGACGGTGCGAGCAAGCACTAAATGAGACGTTAAATTGCGACTGTTTTGTTTAGCTCTCGTATACCTCATTCACGTTAGGAGGTGCGTGTCTGATAGAGGCTCAGGATTAAGTTGTTTGGCGCCTTGCTGAAAGACATCCTGACAGCGTTGATTTTAATGAGGTGTGGAGGGTTTAGGCAGCAGCTTTCCTAACCCGCTGAAGGGTTTATCTGAGGATGGGGTTGAAGTTGGAGCAGACCGCACCTCTTACCAAAACCCCAAACAAGACTTTGAACCTTTTTAGAAAGGGCAGGTGTGGTGTTGACAGACTGTCCTCTCCTGAAACACGTCTGCGTATTGTAAAGAGGGACGAAGTCAAGATGGGGAGAAGATGGGGAATGATTGGTCGGATCAAACACAAGACTTTCGCCTGCTGTTTCATGTCTCGTATAAAACTCCCAAAAAGTCCAGATTGACTTATTTGAACTGAACATACGCAAGTTAAATAAATAAATTGATGCATTTTCGTCTCATAAGTAAGTTATGTAACAATTGTAGTTATTCAAAGTCATTTTTTCATAACTCTAACCAAGTAGTTGAGGAGTCAAACACTTATCAAGCTGCGAGTTTCGCCGCGTTAACCGTGTTGATAAAGGTTCCTGCAAATGACTTGTTCTCGTTTCGGTACGACGTCGTGTTCGGAGCTGAAAATGCTCATACACAGTACGTTTTTATTGTTGTTTTGAAATGAGGATGTGTTGCTTCAAAAGACAAGAAGATATTTCAGCCCCACTCTGAGAGGGATTTAACTGTGGAGCATCCAGAGTTGACTTCCTGCCCCCCCTTCTTTTACTTCTCCATCTCTTCCTCCTCTGCCTGCTCCGGTGGTAATGCAACACGATGGTTTAATGGCCACCGTCCTCCCTCCTCCCGACGACAAACTCGTCCCGAGCATCCGTTCAATACGACAACGGGAAAGATCAGAGGGGAAAGAAAAGGAAGGTCAGTGGCAGACGGAGGGAAAGAAAGACGGGAGGATGTGCGTGAGAGACGAGAGATGTCCTCTTTGTGCCTCCTCTCGTCCTTTGACCTGGCAGCAGGAAGGTTGAGGCTTTTCCAGCACACTGCACAAGTGAAGCGATGACATCTGTCATTTTATGTCACAACAGCAGCTACGGCTCCTGCGAATAAACCTTTGTCATTTTAAAATTAATCCCGCTGCAGGGGGGGGGGGGGGGGGGGTGCAGTTAAAGCCACACTTCCTGTACTTACAGGTTCGCCCGCATAGTCAACAGAAACTGTCGTGTTTTACTTGAGTCTTCCTGAAAGGGATATTTTTAGCGTCACGACTGCTCACGGGTCAGAAAAAGAATATCTGACATCCCGAGAGGTTCGGGCGCTGGAAGTCATCCTGCTGCTTGTGATGCTGAACGCACACTTCACAAAACCACACATGGTTTTATTCTTATAGACGAAAGGATTATAATTAAAACATTAAAGCAACCTGACAGAAAAAAAAACTAAGCGAGACAAGACCCACAATGCATCCTGGATGATATCAATTTTTTCAACCAAAAGAAATCTAAAATAAATCCCCTCTTTTTTTTTTTTTTTTAATGTATAACATCGCAATGGAACAAAAATAACACCAGCTGAGAGGTTAATTAGTGCCTGTGCTAGTTGATGCAAATCCAGAAAGGGTCAGGTGCAGTCACAGTGTGATGGGTTTTCAGTCTGTGATGGAAAACGGGGAGAAACTATTCTCATAAATCAGGAGAGAGAAGTGCCAGGACACAGAGCTGGACATGAAAACTCTGCAGCAGAGATCACGTGAAATCATCTCAAGTCTACCAAAGTGAACGAACTCTCAAGGACGTACACATGCGCAGGGACAACTTTTCAAATCTACATGAAGAGGAAAAACTTGCAACTCGCAGCATTTGATTTATTTGTGGTCTTCTGCCCGACCAATGACGAGAGGAACGCAAACCAACCTACAGGCCAAACAGGCAAGACTTCCGTCTGTTTTAATAACTTTTGGGAATGCACATGTAAGACATGAATGTCACAGAATCCATTCAACCCTTCATTATTCTTTGTTAGATGCAAGTAGACGGTGCAGTCAAGCCATCGCAGGTGATGTTGGTCAAGAAATGTACAGCAACAGGATAGCAAGATGTTTAGATGACGACTGTTTAGTACCAAGAACAAAGATATAAAAAGATCTCGATCAGGAATATGACGTGAATAAAGTGTTATCGTCTTCATTTATGAGCTTCCTGTTGAGCTTGTTTTTACGGTACTTTAGTTCTTATTGAGGCTGGAAATTAGTCACATACCTTACATGCAACCCCAGCGTCATACTGCACATATTATTCCATATTTATATCCTATAATACAAACAAAATATGCACCTGAAAGAACATGTGCGTGCCCATAACATTGTTAGACTTCTCATTTAATAAAGACACCGATATCTCTGACATATTTTACAGGAAGTGGTTCATCGCCAAAGTTGCTTCATTGGTTTGTCGTTTTAACTTTGCGCCCCACAGAGGTCACAGTACAAACAAACAAACAAACAAATATCTCTGTGGTGGATGCATACATCTGTTCTTAGTACTGCTATTGTTATTTGGTATTTCAACATGTATCAAAAACATCCCTTTTTCCGAATTATGAAAAGCAGGTTTTACTTTTTGACCACGTGTTAACATTGTGAGAAATGGCTGCACGCTGCGGTGGAGATGTTCTCAATATCACTTAGGCTGATTGGCTTAAAACTCCAGCTGTGTGGTCAGACACTTCCAATGATGTTAATGCATCCTAATGAGCATCCTGGTCTAACTGCATTTATACTGATTGTTATGTGTAACCGGCTTAATTACCCTTCGGTGTCAAACGTGACAAATGTTATCCATTAGCTGATTGGTGTTTAGGATCGGGGTGGGCTCGCTTTTGAACGAGCTTCTTAAACATAACGAGAAAAACTGCGTTTGAAAAGTCCGTCGTTTCATATTAGTAGACTTACTATACTAAAAAGAAATGGTTTTAGTGAGAGAAAGTTGCTGTTTTTAAATCTCTCCTTTTTTCATTATAATAGTTGTTACCGTGGCAACAACCACTCTTCCTTGAGTCCATATAAGAACAATGCAGAGAATAAGGAACAAATGTTGAAACAATTGCTTAGATAGTGAACGAGAGTAAGAAGAAGCAGGTTACTGAAGGTCGGTGAAAACCATCAGAGCCGACTCGGCTCCTCAGCCTACACACCAACGCTGCCTGCTACAGCACAAGAAATAAAGATGTACTAATGGTCTAAACGCTGGATGTCACTTCTTAGTTTACTGCATTCTCATTTTGTCTTTTTTAATGAAAGCTGGTCACACTTCGCCTTCTCTTTTCAAATGTAAGAATTCAAAGATTTTGTTTTTTGTTTTTTTTAACCTCTTATTCTCCTGAAGTACACATAGTACAGTCGGTAAAAATTTCATTTCACAACAGTACCAGCCCTTCTTAAGCAGAATTTATTTTTGTACCATTGTTTGCATTAAATGCTTCTTGGAGTCCCAACATAAACATATTTGTTTCTATCATTCTAGTTAATGAGGGTTGAAGATTGTACTGACTGAGATGTTATTATACAGCACAGTTCAGATGGGTTTGTTCATTCAATAATGTAATATAGAGTTCACAGTTTTGGTTTCTACTTATGCAGATCATTCTTAATGACTAATCTGGTGTTCAAACAGCCTAAAGTTTGTCCTGACCTTAAAGAAGATGCGCAAGTCCTACGAGGGATTTGTGTGTGTTTGTGTGTTTGTGTGTGTAGGAGGGGAGGGGGAGGGGGGTCCAGCTGTCAGCCATCTAAAGAGACAAGTCTGTCGTGGTTGGTTGGGTTGCTCTGAACGGTGCACAAGCTAAAGCACAGAAGAAAGCATTCTAAAGAGATGGAAAAGGTTTGGAGGGTAAATAAATAACGATCGTATGTTCTTGTGTGCCGTACTGCATCCTGGAGCATCGTCACTGTGCCCGGTGTTCTGCAACAAATAAGCCTAAGTGTGGCATTTTCATGAAACGATCACCATTGATTTATACTTGAAGAGAAAATACTGGGAAAATCTCTACACTTCTTAGCAAATCTGTTTCAATTTCATGCCCATTGATTTTCATTCAATACTTCAGAAAAAGGTTTTTAGAAACATTAAGTGTTCATTATTTGTGGTAAAACAGTGGTATAGTCCTTTAAGACCTCAGTTATTCCTCCTTTACCCTCACTGCACATTGACATTGATGCTGCTGTTGGCCCGAGTTGAGTCTGTGGTCACTTCCTTATCGAACGTCCCTCGAGGAGGACGTCTTTCTGTCCTGATGTCTGTGGACGGACGGTCAGCCAGTGCTATGGTATGTTTCATATCGAAGAGAAGCTGGTTGTAACTCATAATGACAAGCTGTCAGATTGAATCAGAGTGGCTGCTTGATGCTTCTCTATAATGTATGCAGCTAATGTATAAAGTGATGCAGCGGCCGCAGCAGCAGTCAATATCACAGGCTCTTAACCTTTATAGCTTATGACACCCAAAAATAAATGACTACTCGCGACTCTCTAGTCGGACACATATACATAGGACATATGCTTAACTTTGACACCAAATCATTTCTCCTAAAGGATCATTTCTGAACAGTAAACATTGCAAATATATTTACAATGCCAGGTCATTGTACTGCTCAACTCTTCTGCAACCATCCAGAATCGTCCTACGAGCTCTATTCTGAACAATAAAACCCCAGTTTACTAAATATCGCCACTTTGCTCTACTTGTTGAACTCTGGGAGTTATTGTATATAAATGATGAGGCTTTGCGTTGGTGCAACCACAGAGCTAAACTGTCTTGCCTACAGTAATTTTGCTGACTCATCGGTCAGTTTTGTTTTTTTGACCTGCCACTGACCAAAGTGACTCACAGGTCAGTAACCAATCAGATGGATAAATAAACCAACGAGCACTAATACTCGTCTAGTAATGTTGGTTTGCGGCAGAGATTGCATCAAAGTCTTCACTTAAAAAAATATAGATGAATAAATAATGTATATTTTAGATGTATTTGTTTCCAAGTGAAAAACAGATTGAAAAAGGAGAGTAAATCTAAATCTAAATGGCCAGTGACTTGCTTTTGCTCATCTTTAGAATAATTTGTCTTTATACGGAGTTATAAATAAATGTAATAATAATAATAATTCAGTAAATTTTTCATTTCTCTTGCTAATTAGCTGCAAGAAAAATTGTGTTGCTCAAGGATATAAACTGTACATATATTTAGCATTTATTTTTGTTCAACCTAGACTGTCATAATATAAGCTCCTGCTTCTTAAGACTACAGTGTTCATGAAGTTTGCTCCGAGCAGATTTTGAATGGTGGAAGAGGAAAAAAAATGCAGATGCAACGGCCCATTTTAATCTTGGTACTTCCCTCGTATCGTTTATATTAAATGACCTTCGTGAAGACTTTTGTGACTCCTAAAGGCCCAAAAACAGCATCCGCTACAGCTCCCAAGCACGAACCTGCCAGAGGTCTAAATATCTCCCTGAGCTCTGAGGTTCTGCTCCTAGACAGTAAAAACACCTTCAGACTGAAGACAACTTGAACCTCACACTTACTAAAAAAAAAGCCGTAATTAAGCCTTAGGTCAACACTGGGTCAACCTCAGGATTACAGACTGGCTTTTAGTAGGACACCAGAGTATACAGCGTCGGAGGTGGGCGCACCTTCAACAGTAAACTTTAGTGACAAGCCGTCAAAGTGAATTATCACTGTTGCCGTTTCATAATATATGAACATATACCGAGTGTTGTAGAGGCCCATTGTGTGTTTCTCATGCAGAAGCCAATGCAGAAATGTCCAGTTATGTAATATTACAAGTAGCTGCATAATGCAGGCCACAAAGATGATTTGTATTGAAGTGAATTAAGAACTTCTCTCAAGGAGAAATTGTATTTTTCCCAGAGAAGTTTGGGTTTCAAGATTGAACTGAACTTCCCCTCGAATGTGTTTTTTTTTTGTTGTAGTTTGGTACCGATCCTCAGCTTCGCCTCTATTTTTCTAAATTCTTAAAAAGGTGCATCATTTTGTCTCATCTTTATCTTTTGTTACATAATGCATGTTGACAAAGGATATTTTCACAGAGACAAAGAGTGTGAAACGGGAGATTTATGTCTAACAATTTATATTGTTCACACGCTTCCCTCTGTTCATTTACACTGATTTATTATATTTGATGAGTAAGTTTCACACTTTCAAACTAACTACCCTGAATCACCAGCACAAACACGGTCACACACACAAACACACACACTCTCACAAACAAAATTTCCCTCTTCCTTCTCTGCCTTCTTCTCTGCACCTGGGTCCAGTCCCCTCAGGGTTAGGAAATATAATGCTATCATCTTTTATTACAACCTCTCTCCCTCTGTCTCACTAATCAACCAAAATTATAGCGTGCTTGCCCTTTCTCTCCACTCCAACTGTCCTCTTTACATCTCTTAAGTTCTCCTGCTGTCTTAAATTACATTGAAGCTGAAAGAACAAAAGATTTGTCCTGCTGTCTTGCACTTTGAGAGGTGGGAAGACATTTTACGATGACATAGCAAAAGTCCCAATGAGAAAACTGAAGAACTAAAAGAAGTGACCTTGCATTGTGAGTGTACAACAGCAACATGCCCTTGTAGCAGTTTCATCACATCCAGGAAACGAAATGTTTAAAGCAACCTTTACATGAAAAGCCAGTTTAATAACACAGGAAGTGGAACACTGTTACACAGACACACCGGTAAAAGGCTGAGGTAGAACCCAAAAAAGCCCGGCTCGAAATACACAAAAGGACGAAGAGACGTGGAGCACAAACTTCTACCAGATGAGAAACAATTAACTGTGAATCTTCCTCAAGAACAAACCACGAACAGACATGGGAACAAAGACCACGACAAACTAACACTAAAAGAGGGCAGCACACAGACTCAATGCACTAAGGAGAGGAGGACAATGAGGGACAAGTGCAACTACAGTAATGACCAGGTCCTAAGGTCCTAATGAAGAAAAAAATGTCATTTCTGAGGTCTTAGTCAAGGTTCGGGGTAAGGTTTGATTTGAGGTTATTTTCCAGTCAGGGGTTAGATTGGTTGAGTTGCCCACAAAGTCAAAGCAATCTTTTAACAAGGATAGCCGTGTGTGTGTGTGTGTGTGTGTGTGTGTGTGTGTGTGTGTGTGTGTGTGTGTGTGTGTGTGTGTGTGTGTGTGTGTGTGTGTGTGTGTGTGTGTCTGTGTGTTAAGTGTTACAAAGGCAGCAATTTTATGCGAATTTAAATCCATACAATTATAGATTTCCTTGCGAGTTCTGTCTGGAGAGGATGAGAAAAAAAGTGGAGTTTATGAGGTAGCGATGAGAAGCGAAATGAAGAGAAAATCATGTTAGGAGAGAGAGAAAGAGGAGACAAAAGAAGTGTGCGAGAGAGGAGACGTTGCCGAGAGAGGAGAGAGGTCTGCTGGGAATCGTTTGGGGTGAGAGAACATTTTCCTCTTCTCGGGGATCCGTGTGAAACCAAATTACTGTAGACAACAGAATTACAGACGCAGACATTCAAGGGGAAGAAAAGAGACAAGAAATGAGCAACGGTGAAGCACGGAGACTGAAATGAAAACGATATTGTGAGAGTAAATCATTTAGAGATTTTGATTGTTCCTCCTGCTTTATATTCAGTGCAGTGACGGAAAGAGAGAGAGAAAAAGAAAAAAAAAAGCAACAGGAGACGTGTCCTCAAGCACATTGGACATCATCACCCGGGGCAGTCGGAGGCAAAAGTGACGCATTTTGTTAAATAGCACATTTGATGAAAAACAAAAACAGGGTTTGAATGCTCTGGTTTGATATATTACTGTCTGTGGTAAAGAAAGAAAGAAAATAAAATGTTTCTGTGCAATCGATTTCTTGCTAAAGATTTTGACTCCGTTTGATTCCTGACTGTAATTTTATTGTTTATTGAATTTCAGGAAAACAAGTTGTTTCTGAAATACGTGATAACATGACTACATGTAAAAAGACACTAAGATTATTGCTGTAAAGCGTTTGTTAACTCTGCAGGCAGTCCCGATAATTTGATTGTTTGCGTGACTGTTTTTTTTTAATTCAAAGTCAATTCCTCCAAAATACAGAAACCTGCAAAATATTCCATCGGTTCATGCCTGGCACACATTTAAGGGTTTTTCTTATCTGATAACTATCGAGTTCAAATCTTTCATCAAGGTTTGACAGACTTTTATTTTCATGGTTAGATTAATAAGTGCGTGGTTAAAAGTGAGGAAATGAGCACGGTCATCGTCATGATGACGCAACATGTACTGTCGGAAATGTTAGGACGCTTTGTTGTCTGTTCCAGCCACAAAAACCTCCGACCGATGCAGATTTCACCACTCAATGACACGATCACACTACTGCTGACGAACAAGAGACAAAATTATCACGACTGCTATAAATGACACCGTATTCAGGAATCTGGAGTGATGCTCTCGTTTCATCTTACAATATTAAGAACAGACAAACTTCCATTTTAAACGTGTTTTTCCTTCACTAAATTTCAGTACTGTTGTCGTCACCAACAACTCATTTGTGATGCCGAGATTATGAACTTGGCCAAACGAATGACAACTGACTCAGTATCTTCGTTTTGTTGGATTATTTCAAATCCAAGCAGTTTATATAAAGGGCAGTCTAAAAACTTGGTGCTCTTCATATTTGTTGAGTAAACATACATTTTATGACAGTATGCGTACAGTGAACAAAATAACTGCCACGGCCCCGTAAAAGAAAAGAATAAATAGAAGTATCCTCTCCTCCGTCGCCTACAGATTCGGAAGCAGTTGGCGGTAAGACAGAGAAGTGGGCAGACGGACAAACAGGCAAGAGGGCGGACAGGCAGCGCAAACAGACAGATGAGACATTAAACAGAAGTGGAGGAACAGGATCGTTCTGTAATCTAATGATGATGACTGAGAGAGAGAGAGAGAGAGAGAGAGAGAGAGAGAGAGAGAGAGAGAGAGAGAGACAGTGTGTGTGTGTGTGTGTGTGTGTGTAGACTCTAGCTCTAATTATCTGTCACACACTGAAATGGAATAAGTCCTCAGGGAGAGAGAGCTGGAGAGGGGGGGAGAGAGAGAGAGAGAGAGAGAGAGAGAGAGAGAGAGAGAGAGAGCGATAAGGAGGCAGTACAATGTGTGCAGGGCAAGACAGCCGTTACGTAACACGACCCCCTGGTGCACGACTGTCATCAAAAGGTAATGATCGACAGACTCACAGTCCACGGAGTCTAAAGACTAAATCTATGGAAGAAGTGTGCAAAGTGCTCCAAGAATAATGTACCTGAAAAAAAAAAAAAAAAAACCTGTGCTCCAGCACACTCATAGAAAACAGTGCTGTTTTAAAGGCTAAGGGTGGTCACATGAAATATTGATTTATTTAGGATTTTTTTTTATTTTTTTTTTTATGCGAACTGCTCTTTGTATGAAGATAAATGGGAACTATTTATGCCGTCACTTATAAACCATTATTATTTTACTGTTACTAAAATTTTGCACAGTATTTGAGTCACAATGTATTTTGCAACTTTTCGACTGATATTTTAATTTGCATTGATTTATTTAGAGAGCAATAACTCCGTAAATGGGTATAGGACAACTACTAATGAATTATCTGGAGCAACGTACAGTATACAGTGTGTAAACTAACATGGTCACATGCTTTACAGAGCACCGGTTCATTTCAATGTCAGCGCTCTCATCAACCTCTTTTTCCAACAGATTCTCAACAACAAAGCTTTCAGAAACCGCCTGTACTTTTGTCATCTTGCGATTGCAATAATTAATGCAATTCAATGATGCGATTTCTCCATTATTCAGTGTTTATTTATTTCAATTGTCATTTCGAAGACTGATGTGTGGTGGTGTTAAACTCGGAGATGTTCCAATTCATTTAAAATTCGTATTTAAAGAAAATATGAGGAACACCTCTCAGTATAATCCTAGTGCATTTCAACAGCACCACCGATCGCAATCTCCAAAATGACCATTTGAATAAATCAGCACCTCTCGGTGAGACTGAATAACAACTGAACATTATAATCCTCTTGTATTGAGGATTTATAGCTGGGCTGCAGGTATCATACTTCATGCTTCACCTGTCAGTGGTTTTAATGTTGTGGCTGATTGGCGTATGTACCTGAAACTGACCAACACACACACACACACACACACACACACACACACACTCGAGGCTGACCTTCTCCATCTCTCTCTCCGTCTCCCTGCAGTGAGCTCCAACCAGAGCCATGGGGAGTACCCAGACTGCCGGAGTGAGAGGGAGTCAGGAGGGGAGGCATCTCTCCTGGTGTCTCCGCTGGTGGTGGCGGGGATCGTTATAGGTCTCGTCCTCTTCCTCTCCTGCATCACCATCATCGTCGGCAGCCTGCGCAAAGACAGCCGACTCCGAAACCCACACCTTCGAGCCAGCTACGGTCAGCCTTCTGACATTGCTATTGATTTTCTGACGCGTCTGACATATAGCTTCGTTAATAATGAACCATCGGACCACTAAACAACAAACTTATTCAGTAATGAGGTGATTGACCAACAGTTAAATCATGTCATTAGATGCACCTTCCCCTTCATTTCCATTAAGGATTGTTGCAATTTTACAAATTAAGCACATAAAGCACAGAGATTTTAGAGCAATCCAACATTTGAAGATCCTATTGAGATGTCCTTAAAGATGTGTGTTTTCCTTCTTGTGTTAGTCTCTAATTAGGTTTAACTTGCCTTCTTAAAAGACAATTAAAGTCATTTTGAAATTGCAAACATGTTCTCTATCTTTAGAGATACATTCGGGCGCAGCATGTACTATGTTCAAAGATCTCCGACACATTCGAAGACAATTTATACAGGATATGTGTTGTGTTGTGTTGTGTGTGTGTGTGGTGGGGGAGGGGGGGGGGGGGCTACACATAACTGCTGAAATACAGCCACACATTTTTGTTGCCAAGTCAGAAATTCACAACCTGCTTCCAAAATCTTTTGCAGGTTTTTAGTTTCCCGAGAGAACGTACATATTTCAAGGCATTAAAGTAAATCTGAAGCAAATGGTTTTAAATATTTGGAAAGAAAAAACGACTCTATGGTCTTTTGAATTTGTTAAAAGATGAGACGTTAAAGTCATCCATGACTCTTAATTGTTGTGATGTTACCGAGCGACCGGGACGATGAAACTCTGCTTCCAGCACTTCATTAGCTTGGTGTCTCTTTCTCTCCAGGACCAGACGGTTTTTCCTACGGAGGTTCAGCAGGGGAACTGAGGTCGAGCTGCTTAGAGGACTTTCCTCCCGGTTTAGACTTCGACTCGTACAGGGAGACTCTGTCACAGATCAACAACCTGTACCCGGACTCGCCGCCTCGGTAAGTGCTTGTATCAATCTGGGTATTCAGTATTCAGAGGAAAAAAAAACTTGTTTGACAAATTCTATACACTTTTTTTTTAACCGAGATTCACATTTACACACAACTGATATCAACTTCGTGTTTGTACACGAAATATGAAAGTACACCAACAGCCGGCTGAGCTTAACGCAAAAATTGGAAACAGAAGGACACTTTGTTTTTTGTACAGATGAAATAATTACTCAGATTTAAAGGAGTTAGTCGGTGGGTTCTTTCTAACTTTGGGACAGAGACCAGGCTATTTCCTCTTTTATCCAGTCAAAGTCAAAGCAAAGTTAACCTGCTGCTGGCGATAGCTTCATATGTTGCTAACTGTAAGACTCTTTCCTCTGCAATCACATTTTTTACTTTCCTGTCTCATGGAAATGGGCCAGAGCAAAAAAAAAAAAAATGTAAGTCCTTTTTTCTGGCAAAACTTGAGCAAAAATATTAGGAAAACAAATTCAAACAGGATCTTAAGCGTTTCGTCTTCTAACGTGAGCCTCCGCACGTCGGTGAGAAAGCCGAACATCCTCCCAATTATGTCAAATGTCAACTATAAAAAAATATAAAAATACATTTATCCGGTGTCCCCCGCTGCTCTCTGTCCACTTGGTTTGACCCTTCTTCTGTGGTAATTCATTTATTAGAGTGCACTGCTACCTTTGGTGCCCTTTTTACTGGTGTGTGTGAGAGAGAGAGAGAGAATGAAAAGAGCTTGTTAAAAGCCAATGTCATGGTGTTTTTGATCTAAATGTCAGCTGGTCTAATTGGCAACTTTAATAATTCACAAAAATCCCTCCCCTGCAGTGTGTGTGTGTGTGTGTGTGTGTGTGTGTGTGTGTGTGTGTGTGTGTGTGTGTGTGTGTGTGTGTGTGTGTGTGTGTGTGTGTGTGTGTGTGTGTGTGTGCGTACTTCATCCTCCTTCTTGCACTGCCTTAGAAACATTCACTTTACCCAAATTATTCAATCTGAGGCCAGATAGAATCTCTTTAAAGCTCGTGGATGTTTCTCACTGGTAAAATGATTGTCAAGTTCTCCTTTATACATCTTTTTATACACGGGGTTGCATATTATTGAATTTCTAGAAAGCAAAACGGTTTCAGTCTGCGGCCGTAGTTCACGACTATTTTCACGATAATCCGAGCCAGTCGGCTATCCAGGCCAAACCGAACGGAAGACTGGAAGTGATATTGATTGTCTTTCTTCATGCGCCACACCTGTGTACACACGGTTTACATTCTCTGAGGTCTCACTGGAGTCGGCACAGCGTCTGACGTGCTCCATGTGGATCTTGATATATGCTGATTCAATAGTGTAACACAGCTCTTGCAGGTTCAAACATTCATCATGTTAAATCTAAGGGGTCCGCGCTGGGGTTGTGATCTGGGGACTAAAAACCTTGAAGCTCCCGTCATGTTCTCGGTGTTATCTTGCAACACAGATAAATGCATTACCCTGCAGGAAAAATACATCATCTGTGAAGGGATACACCTGCTAGCAGCAGGTTTTTTTTTTTTTTTTTTTTTTTTTTTGTCGTGTTTAAATGATGCTCGGTGCTGCAGAGCTTTAACGTGAGCCAGGAAAGATGTTCCAAATACCCAAAAATTACAGCATGAACTGGATTTTCTGATGAATCCCCGATGCCTGTGACAGCTACTGCAAACTAATAAAGCAGGATACAACAACGCAAGTGTTTGTATTCACTTCAGCTCCAACGGCAGAAAACATGACCGGGCGTAACAGCAAGCAGGCGCACGGCGTCACGACGAGGAAAGTAAGAGCGGAGAGAAAGAAGGGGGGGAAAAAAGGGGAGCTAGCGAGCTACGTCAGTACTCGTGGCAGGAAACCAGAGTGTTCTGGACCGCCTGTGTGAGAGCCGGACTTTTTTGGCCCGGACGACGGGACGGCAGCCAAACAAACACACAAGCGCACAAACTGGCATATCTATAGACACAAGTACATACAGACAAATCACACATTTTGTTTACCATAATGCTGGCAAGTTGTTGCTTGGTATCCTGTCAGCAAGCAGGTAGTTGCAGTCATGTGATGATCCTGCAGGGTGTGTGTGTGTGTGTGTGTGTGTGTGTGTGTGTGTGTGTGTGTGTGTGTGTGTGTGTGTGTGTGTGTGCGCATTAGTGTGTGGGCCACAGATGGCTGAGGGAAACTCAGATCAACAGCTCACCTACTGAGACTGTGAACGTTACGCTTCCGACACAAACAAACACACAAACACACACACACACACAGTCGTGCACATTCACAAAAACACACACACATCAACACACTCTCTCCAAGAGAAGAAGAAAAAGAAGAAAAAAAAAAACTCACTCACGGATCAGCAGCTCACCTGTGGAGACCGAAAGCTTCTGCTTCCTCTCAGGGAGAAGCTGGGCAAGCTTTGGTGAACGCACACACACAAACACACAAACACACAAACTTCTTGCTATCTGAGAATATAATGGACCAAACTGTTGCACAAAGTTTAGAAAGATTAATTGCATTAAATCTGTTTTTTTGGCTCCTTTGTGTAGGCGGAACCTTAAACAGTGACATAATACCACTTCACATTTTTTACAGTAAACGTGTAACTTTCTTATGTTATGTTTCTAGTCACTTGATGAATGTACATCTTATACTGACTCTCTATTATTTACTATATCTCTGTTTTATCTCCACCAACTCTCGAGGAAAATATTTGAAAGCGAAACACGCCCCCGTGTTGAGTGCATCTTTCTGCCGTTTGGTAATTTTATCAATCAGAAAAACTGGAGATTGCACTTCAAAACCTACAATTTAAAAACTTGTAAATGTTTTAGAAATCCATCTCTGAGATTCAGTGATTTCATGTCATTGTACAATGATAATGTGGAATATGATTAACCTAAACAGATAATTGAATCAGTTAACTTGCAGTAAAGTACTTCTGTCTCCCCTTTCCACCAGTGGGAGTAATTACAAAAACCCTGCTGACGAGTATTCATATCGTAGACAACTCCGTCACTACTGTTGTGACTGTAAAAAAGTGATTTTGACCGTCACAGCCGCTACGAAATGACTCGTTCGACTATCAGAGTTTCATGCGTACCGTTCGATAACATGAATTGTTTTAAAGGGCTGAACTGGAAGTAAGCCAGCTCCATTGTTATAAATCTCTGGTGCGCGTGGTCTGCCCGCACAGCGAGGCCAGTAATGCATTCATCCAGTCCGCTAGGAAATGTCTCACTTCGACAACATATCAGATACAAAAAAAGAAAGAAAAGAAGATCTGCTGAATTTCATATAAAAAAAAATGTAATCTTCAGTCTAAATGTCGTCTTAATGCTGACGCTGCTTTATAATCTATGCAGCATCTATACGGTTCTCATTCTCCACAGGCAGGTACCTTTCACAGTGGTAAAGAGCAGGGGCATGCCAGCTTTACACACAACACACACACACACACACACACACACACACACACACACACACACACATTGACAAAGAGACCATATGCTGTAAGCTGCAGCGAGAGTTGTGTGGTGTGCAGCTCTGTAGAGCGTCACAACCGGCGCATGAAAAGGTGCCAGAGGTCCTCCCTTTCTACTGACCCGAGTGCATCGGACTTTTCTTCTCCAGTGGGACAAATAACTGAAGATTCAGACACAAACTCTACTTGGTTAGAGAAAGATTGTCGTCATTGTTTAAGACAAACTCAGGTCGCCTGTTAGTGGGGAAAGGGGATGCCGATAGCAGCCTCGTCGTTCCCATTTCTACGGCACACCATTTCCCTCCATTGCGTTTGACAGATTGCCGGCATTATTTGCACGACCACAAGTTTTGTCTTCCCTAAAATAGCCTTAAAAAAAAAACTACAACACAGAGCTGCAGATAGGGAGGAAGAATAGCTCGTCTATCTACGAAATAAACTTACTGAAGTTTCGCTAAGGTCCGACTAATATCAGGACCGCGAGGACAACAGTGTTTACAAGCTGCCGTTACTCCCCCTTTGTGGTCGATATATATAGATTCTACTCATCAGCCAGAGTCAAAGGGAGGGAGGCGGATCCGGAGCCGAGATAAACATGGGAGCCATGAATTGGTTTTAGGAAAGAGGCGCATAAAGGGTGAAAAGGTGAGCAGAAAGAGAAAAAGATTGTGCCCCCAACACGCAATTCACTTTAGAAATATAAGAACTAAGTAAAAAAAAAAAAATTAAAAAAAAAAAGAATTTCTGAGGACAGCAGCAATCTTATAACATCCTTAAGCCGATTAACAAGACGAGACATTTCCGTGGATTTTATTTCCGTCGCGTCTGGATCTCAAGACAGAAACACAACAGGCAGATAAACAGAAGCAGTTGTGTAACTCGCGACACGAGTCTCAGCGGGGACAAATTATTTTCCCTCAGCCACACCTTGGCTAACGCACGACGGCGGAACAACGGTGGGACCAGAGTAGCACCGAACTCCTGAGAGGCCAGAGACGCGGGGATTTACAGAGTGTTACAACACCTCTCAAACACCCTCGATGTGCCGACAAGGCACTTTCCTCCCGTCTCCAATTTTCACCTCAACATGCCTCGTTAGCCTCAATGTTCAAGGTCAGTTTTTCCGAAAAGGAAGAGAAAATAATCAGCATGAGAATATTGTAAAAAAAAAAAAAAAAAAAAAAAATCTGCTCCAGTGTTTCTGTTTGTGTGTAACGATTGTTTACAATTCAGAGTCGTGGCAACACCTTAAATAGTTTTAGACAAAGAAAGATTTACATAACCACATTCAATAAAACCATAAATCTACTGTAAGCAGGAAAACTTGACATAAAACCGAGTAAAATAGAGTTGAAACGTCACTAAATCTCACAGCAGGTTTCACCGCAATTAGCAACACCTAATTGCTTTGTGACTTTTGTATCTCTGTAGATTTGTTTACACTTTAAAACGGTGCCATTTATCTGAACCAGGTGAAGTTTGTTCCATCTGGTTTGTTTAGATAAATAACCTGCCGCGATTAGCTAATTAAAATGTGTGTTCAAGTGAGTACTAAAGAGCACACACTGATTTATAGTGATGGCTTTTGTGAAAAGGGTTTTTAATCACCGGGCAGATCGACAGGGTCACACGACCATTTCAGTACCCTTGAGCTGTGCTCCCAGTGTGTGTGTGTGTGTGTGTGTGTGTGTGTGTGTGTGTGTGTGTGTGTGTGTGTGTGTGCGTGTGCGTGTGCGTGTGTGCGTGTGCGTGTGAAGAGCAGTGATTGCAGTGGACATTAGGTCTTGCTGGCTGAGTCTTGTCCTCACAAAAAGCTCTCCACGTCTTTTCTGTTTTATATACAAACACGCATGTTTAACAAGAAACCAGAGAAGGAGAAAGAAAGTAGATTCACAGAAAGGAAATAAATAAATAAAAGAAAGAAAGGAGGGCACACGCAGAGCACGCTGTGGTACCAGGCTGATAGAGTTAACCACTGCGCTGATCGAGTTACACTGACTCACTGTTTCCTATGCGCCCGTCCTCATCTACCATTAGCTACACACACACACGCGCACGCACACGCAGTTATTTTTTAATTCTGTTTTCTATGTAGTTTTATTCTATTTTATATGCTCTATTTCTCCCTCTCTCCTCACTGTGCCCGGAGGAGGAGGTTGGTAGAAATCTGAACTCTGGAGCTACCGGAGGAGTTCATCAGGGAGGCCGTTACCGATTCCTGCTTGGTTAGATCACATGTTGATGGCGAACAGTGCCATTTTTTTCTTTTTACATCAATTTAGAACATAATTATCATCAAATATGATATATTAGTGTGATTATAATTCAAGAGAGCACTTCTTAAAATCAAACTATTAGAAAAGACTGACTTTGGGTGCTGCCGCGATGGTTTACAGGAAGCGGTTTTTTTTTCACTTGTGATTTGACAAGGAGACTTTTTTTTTTGTCTGTTCTATCTAATATTGTCTTCGGCCCTAAATGCCCAAATACAACAACAACAACAACAACACAAAAATCTCCTAAATTACAGCTATATAACGGGACGGCCGATATCAAATCCTCTCCGAGTGTTTCATTTTCATCCCCACAGCACTAACGGTTCCCTTTTTGTTGTTGCCTTCGTCTCTACAGTTACGATGAGTGTGTTGGCCCAGGCTCGACTCAGATCTACATCCCTACAGATGACCCGCCTCCTTACTCCCTACTGGACCCTTGTCAGAGAGTGGCGGAGCAGGAGGAGCAGGAGGAGCAGCCGGGCTACAGCAGCTCGGATCCTTTCCCGTACTCCGGAGAGACGTCGGCCGGCGCCACCTGGTTCTCCCCCTCCCACTACCCGCCGGGACTACAGGAGCATCAACACATCGCATCCATCTCCTTCCCGCTGGAGGCGGCGCCACCTTACGAGGCAGTGCTGGCCGAGCGGGGACAGTCCCTCCCCCTCGTGCCATGTGACCTGTCTAAACACCAATCGGAGAGGGGGGATGATGGCAACTCCCAGCAGCTCCCCGCGAACTAGATCTTGCAGGATGGCTAATTTGTTTCACTCCCCTGCGCCGCCGCTCGTCCCCGGTTGAATTAAACCAAACACTTTGCGATTGTGGGGGGAAAAAATGGCTGTTAGAAGCAGCTGTGACACCAAACAATGGACGCTAATGAGATGTTCACATCTTCCACACAGTTGCAAAGCACCTGATGAGGCTGAAGCTTCACTGTGGACTGCGACGCAGCCAGGACTCCAGTTTTCAACCATTCAACTACAATTTCTTTCTGGACCAAACAAACAAAAAAAACCAACATTGTACTGCTAAGTTTCAGGGTGACAACTCTTATAAAAAAGGTTTGTCGTCCCCGTGATGCTCCCTTGGACAAAAACTCTCCTCCACCTGTTCTGTTGTCTAGTTCGGTTTCCTGCCATGTTATACAGGCATGTTATTGTCTTTTTTTTTCTTGAATTAGGACCGATCCCAGAGTTGCGTGTCACGAATTACAAAATGCTTACATTTATTCATCACGCTTACAGCCGACGGCGAGACGAGTGCGTCTGCGGAAGAAAGACTTTTAGTGGTGTAGTTTAAGGTGTACACAAGCACACAAGAGGACAACCGTCACAACATCTTTTGGTACGATCCTCACCTTTCAGCCTACTCGGTGATGTTTGGGAAGAAACTATATTTCGCTGTGGTTTTTATATTGAATATCGTCCACAGCCAACACGCTGCTGCTGATTTACAGGCCTCTGCGGTGTGTAAACAGTGAGAGCAGCAGCCTCCAGCGTGTCGGTGGTATTCTTGTGGTCAGAAGAATGACTTTGTGACGAAATAGTCGTGACCGCTACGACCAAACCGAATTTGGAAACTACCCGGACAGGAAGAGAGGAAAACACCAACACGCCATCCTTTCTACGATGGTGTTATGGAGGACATTCGTTAAATATTTTGCAAGCATGCATCTGTCATCGCCAGAGAAGGGTTCAAACTTGTCCAAATTGTGTTGTATAAATTGCCGTAACTCTTCCTATCAAGGGCTCTGGTTTTAATGATCAATGCTGTAACTGGAACCCAGTAGCAAAATGTAGCTCGTAGCCCTCCTTCCCGACGAGGTTGGGCTGATGCAACAGAGACGTTACACATATAACTGTAGACTTTATCACTCAGAGAGGGATTGCTTCTGCCTTTTTTTTTTTCTCTCTGCTTTGCTATCATGATGAAATTTACTTGGCCTGAACCATCACAGATGTTTTCTTGAGTCAATCTGATTGGTAATTACTAAATTACTGGTGGAAACACAGATAAATTATGTTAATAGACGAAGCAGGGACGTTAAATGCATTACAGGAATAATGATCTACATACTGCTATTTTCAATATCGATTAATCCTCTGATCCTTTTCTTGATTATCTTAATTCGAGTGACAGTTGATCAATCGCGTTAAAAAAATTCCCATCACAACCTATCAAAGCCTTGAGGGGACATTTCTGTTTTTTGTCTGAGGTGAACTCCGAAGACTTTAGTTTACTTTCATATGAAAGCATCAACAGCATCAAATCCGCTCTGTTGTTCGCCAACTGACATCCCAACAAAAATGTATTGGATGCATCTCTGTTAATAGATCGTTTCCTAATCAAAAACACAGCAGCAAGTTAGTTTGTTATGTCTTCATTATACAAAGCTTATTTCCAAAATGCAACAATTGTGCATAAGAAACTTAATTTTAGAGGGAAAGAAACAAATTTGCAAAACAGTGAATGCATTCGACAATTATATTTGGTGTAAATATAATAAGTAGTGAAGCGGTAGGCAAGTTATGAAGAAAAATTCGAGTGCTTTTCAGAATTTTATAACTATGACATCAATTATGAGTAATGGGTGCAATTTGAGAAACAAATCTTTGGCAAAACCACAAATATCAGGGCAAACAGTTCCCAAACAAGTCTGAATTTGATATCATTTTAATGTTTGTCTTCAAGGCTGACCCAAAGTATACGAAGTAAAATTTCTACAACAGACATGGTAAATGCTGGGTCACCATTCCCAAAGTCAAAAAGGCCTCCGTTTCAGAAATAAGACAGAGATTGAAAATGACCCGAACTTCCCTTTTACCACAAACTTATCCTGACCTTAACTGCAAGGTTCCAGTTGCCGAACTTTATCTATTGCTTAACCGTTGTTCAGTTTTGTGCATAAATGTCCAACAGATTAAATAAAAACATAATCCAGACAACAGGTGTACACTCAACTGCAATCAGCTATTGAAGAGCTGAATAGAGCCGCGTTATTTCCAGCAGACAGCCTGATGCATCGCCTCAAAGCTGTCTGCATAATACATAATTTACCATATTCTGACATGGACAAGAGGCAAAGAGGTGGTTTTGGAGGAAAGTGTGGTGGTGAGGAGGAGGAGGAGGAGGAGGAGGAGGAGTAACCTGGGTTATCCTGGAGACACTAAAACCTGTAGACGACACCATTTATCACCAGTTATTGAAGCAGGAAGTCGTTCTGAGCTTTAATAATGATGCAAATGTTGTTTGTATTTTTAAGAATAATTTAACCCCGATTGTGTGTTTGCAACTTGTCATTGCGTGACATTGTTTTTGTGTTTAAAGATGTGCCTAATCGCTCCCCCCCCCCCTCCCCCCAGACTGTTAGCTTGAACATTGTAGCCATAATATAATGATCTCAATGCAACTGCGCTGGTCAAGTGAAGTATTGGTTCTGATGTTAGAGCTGAATCCCCGTTAAATAAATTGTGATGACAGATTTTTATTGAGGGAGAAATGGTGAAACATCTCGACTGTTTCAAGCTGTTGTTCAATGATCATCTTCTATTGTCATGTTGTCGAGTTAAGCAGTTCAGCAGTTTAGTATCTCTGCATTGCTTTTTGCATTTTGACCCATTCAAAGTCAAGTTCCCAACTCTTATAAATGACCATATATTATAATGCTAAGCCATCTGCCTCCTGTCAATTTAAATGTTCCTCCACCTTCCATGTTTACTTCTTTTTCCATCTGTCTTGCTCTTTTTTTCTTTCTCTCCTCCTCTCCCACTTTTCTACCTGCAGGATTCGGAGAATCTTTAACTTACAATATTTGAATATCCACACATTGCAATCCATCTGCTACTACTTTTCCCAATTAATTTTTGGCCTCCGTGACTGTAACTTCTTCACACACAAAGAGAAATACTTCAGCGTTGATTGGCTTTGAAAGTAAATCTAGGTGAGCCCTTCGGCCCCGTGATAATTCTGTCTGTTCATCGATCGTGAAAAGTAGATTTCTCATTTTGTATTCAAGTGGCCGCTGAGGAATGTGATGTCTTCAACCGCTATCTAATTACACAAGACGTGACAGACATGAAAAGCACATGTAGTGGAGCCAGCCTGTATAACAACAAGCCAAATGTATACAGAGTGCATCTACACATTACATGCATAAAGCATTATAGCATTAAGGTAATCGGTCTGGTAAAAAAAAAAAAAATCCATATTAAGATATTGACTACAAAGACCAGATATAGCTATTTTAAAATTTAAAAAATATTGTTATGACAGAGTTTTAGGAAATAATAAGAGTAGAAGAGATGCTGCAGGATCGAGCATCAGGTTTCTTTTAAAAGTGAAACCTCGAAACTGCAACAACACTGCCGTCTTATTTTGGAGTAACTCTACTCTTTTATTTAAAATAAGTCGTCTTAGTACTCAGTGAACTAGTGGTTTTAAAAACAACAGCAACAACCACAAACACAGATAGACCTTTTTATAGACACATCAAATGATAAACTTGGAATAAACTCTACAAATGTAGACAAGATGCTTCATCTTTAGCATCGACACGAATGCATTTCAGGGCTTTTCTGCTTAATTCTAGATTCAAGAGATATTTTTGTTTGTGAGGGAAAAAGAGTTAAAGGTAAAAAAGGTAAAACTATTAAAAGAAAGAAAGGATTTTTATGGCATGATGTAAACGAGACAGACTATAAAAGGCAGAGTCACATGAATAATCAAAAATAACCATCCAAATGTAATCATTAAATCCCAACCTCAATAAACACCCTACTTCCAAAATCTCCATCCCATCCAATGTTTCTCTTTTTAGCCCATAATCATTATGAAATTATAAGAATTCATGTGTTTTATGTATCCAGACATTTTCTCATCTGAACGCGAACCAGTTTTACCATCGTCCACCAGAGGGCGCTGCAGAACTACAACATGACTTTCAGCTTCCTCACTAAGCTTCAAGAATAATCTATATAAAGATTTTTTAGTTTGATCCTCGACACTGAATTAGATGTAACACTCCCCCTGGCTCTACGTTGCTGTGTTTGTATAAGATGAGGAATATGTCGATGCATTATTAGGTTTAGAGTAAAAGTAAAACTGTAAAGATGATCAGAGTTGTCAGTATTATAGTATTTGTTCATTTAAAACACTTTCCGAGAGCGAGAGTGACTCCTTCCCTTGTCAGACTAGAAAAAAAAAGTATTTTCCCACTGTGTCAGTCTAGTACTTGTTTGCATATCATGACTTTCTTTCCAGCTAGGATAGCACTAATTTGTAGGTGCATTCTCTGTAAGTTAATGGTATGTAAATGTATTACATGTGTATCACTCCCCGTTTCTCTTCCTCTCCCTTTCTTTCTTCATCTCTCAAAATAACAAAAACTTAAATGATGTTTCATTACGTTCTGTATTAGAGATTTTGTCAAATATTTTCTTCTGTAGAGAAGAGTGAATAAATCTGAACTCTTATATGAATCTGAGTGGCTGGTTTTGAGCAAAACAAAACTGGAAGAACATTTGTACACCAGCGTATAGTAAACACACACAGGTGGGGTGGGGGGGGGGGGGATAAAATGACAATTTAAGTACAGTATCAAAGTAAAAATGTAAAGGAGTTGATCATACTTAAGGGGCTCACAAAGCCAACTACATTTTGTCTATGTTTCTGCACAGCCTAGTTTTATACAAATATACACCATGACATATCTAAAGGACAAATAAACAGCAGCAAATATCACGCCATCAATGTGCAGCAGAGAAATCCATGAGAGCATAATTATAAGCATCACTCCATTTGAGAGGCGTTGTTAGGATCCAGAAACATTGAGGGATTCATCCAGAATATATTTAGATTTTCACTTGAGTTATTTAAGAGTAAAATCAATATAGGATATGAGACACTGGTATATTTTAGTTTTCTGCAGTATGAGGAGAATAAATACGAGCAGACCTACAGTATGATAGTTCGTAAGCTTCAGGGGGAATTGTTCTGTTTTGAAAGTAAACAAACCCCGATCTCATCGTTTCTGCTTCTACTGTGTGACAGTGAACTGTGACAAACTGTGTTCACGCCGTGACCTACCTGTCTGTCCGGTGCTCACCTTTTTTTTTCACCTCTCCCGTGACTCCTCGGTGTCTCATCTGTCCCGTCGTACTCATCATCTCCTCAGCTCTCTCTCCTCCTCTCTTCTGGTCATAAAAAAAAAAAAAAAAGGGATACAATCAGCATTATGACAAACAAATTGAACCAAATCTCTTTTGTTTTGATGTGATGATTTAAACCACAAACATGTCATTTGTCTATCATTTCACTCACAGACAACCAATTATTTAAACACACACCAAAACACATTTCAGATGAAACAAGAGCAAACCATTTATGAACTGTTTCATCCCACAGAGACAAAATAACCATCAATGTTTATCAGTCCATATGATCCCATGTGTCAGACACACAAAAAAAATGGGTTGATTTCTCTTCTAAATATAAAAAAAAAAAAAAAAAAAAAAAAAAAAAAAAAAAAAAAAGTGACACCTACAGAGTAAACAGGACATTTCCTGTAGGATGAGGTCGTTATTGACTTTGTAAATACTATCAATATCATAATAACAACAGCTGACTGCAATGGATGGAAGCATATGATGACCTGGCAGTTACACATCTGAGTGGATTACAGGTTTAATTTTCCAAAATCATTCGGAGAGATGCAAATGTTTTATTACATATACGTCTGTGGAAACAAATCATGGCTTGATTACAGTGTGGGGAAATAAAAAATATATATATTTGGTTGGAAAGTCTTTGACCCCATTGTTTAAACATATCGGGGAGGGGGGGGGGGGGGGGGAGAGGGAATACAAGTTTCCCAATTAGTGCACAAGGTTGCTGTTTTAAATGTGAAATGAAGCCGCATTAAAATGTACTTTAAATCATATTTTAAGGTGTTCCTTCGAAATACTTGTTTACATAAATGTGTCTGGTGACAACAACAACAACAAAAAAAAAACATTTGAGAACTCCTGAGCCGCGCGCGCCAGCTCCTCCTCCTCCTTCTTGAACAACCTGAGCTTTTCGGTAACGCGGCGGCTCCGACGTACTGACTCACCTGCCACCGCACCAACAGGTGAAAACTCCTCCTCCACAGCATCCTTCAGACTTCCCGCCTCGTTGCCGTCCCGCTTTTCTATGTTTTGTACAGCCTTCTTCCGTCTGTATCCTTCAGGCCTTGCCTCGGTGCCATCCCTCTGTGGCGCACACGTGGCGCGCATGTGCAAATTAGTGTGACGTAGATCCATGGTTTGACTGTCACGTTGAGGATTTCCAAGTGATATTTTGAGGCAACTGGACGAGTTTAAGAAAGTAATAATAGGTATGCTGCCATGGTAACCAATTACCTAAGCAAGCTGAAAAGGAAAGAAACTAAGAAAGAATCTGAAAAGTAAAAAAAAAAAAAAACGACCATTACATGAAGTCATAATGTAAATAAATGGCTATAATTCCTTCATTCTTTACCTGATGTGGCTCTAAAAGCCCTTAAATTAAACACTATTATTTCATTGTTTCAGTTGAAATTCAGTGTGCTATACAATAATAACATGTATCTAACAATAAAGAGGTCTCACCGTACCGATGCTTCCTGTATCACTAACACAATTCACTGAACACCCATATGAGTATGAGTAGCTCATGTCCATAGCTCTGTTCTCTTGAATGCAGGGAGTGACTGATTTATTTTCATAGCAAATATTTTCCAAAAACTGACCTGGGTAGATTGTTAAGAGGCTTTCGATATTCACACGCCCAGTTTGAGTCCTTTTAATCTTGGTAGGATTTAAATCGGTCACAACAACTCGGAGACACCATAAACAGCAGACATTTCCTGTTAAAGACCTGCTGGTGAGTTTGATAGCCGAGGTGAGATATAATTTAAAATCTTTTCTTCACGCTTTCACCGATAGCGCTCTTTATCGTGGAATAAAAGGCAGAGGATTACGCTGAGCCTCAGTGTTCACTTGTGGAAAATGAAAGCTCGGCTTTTGTTCCTGCTCCTGGCTCTCGTGGTCGGACTTAAAGCGATGCCCACCGTTCCCCCTTGGGACTCTGAAGGTAGGTCTCGTGTGTGTGTGTACATGTCTGAATGTCTATCAAAACGTGTGTCGGGTTGACCAAAATTGTGTATTATTTCCTTTCTGATGGCATCTGTGCTCCAATCTCAACAGTTATCCCGGAGGATGAAGCCCTATCAGAACTGCTGAGGGGTGAACCGGTTCACCCGAGGCCAGTTGTACCAGCGGAAGGAAATGTGGAGAGTCAGACAGGTCAGACTTTGTGCTTCTTTGTGCATGCATGTGTAAAATCTATATTGCAGTTACATCACTCGTTTCTAACTGAGAAAACATCATAATTTTCACTTTCACTATACTTTCCAAATACGCCCTAATCTGACATGTGCACAAACTGGTCTGACAGCAGAAGGAGTTTGAAGTTTAAAACACACAACCTCAATGCATTTTCGCAGGGCTGGAAATTAATTTCAAAAGAAACCATTTGTGGTTTGTATTAATATGGTTTGTATCTAAATGTTCTTTTCTTTATTGCAGGAAAACGTGGCCATCTGCGAGAGTGAGGACAAACTTCCTTTACACGAGGCTAAAACTCTTTCAATTCAAAGGAAGTTGAATAAATAACGGCAGCAATCAAACAAATGCATCTGTGCTTATTATGTTTTATATTTAAATGTTAAAAAAAAGATAAAGTGTCATTCGGTTTCAAACGGGAGGCAGAACCCACTTTAATATTAGTTTAAATATCTACAGATTATTCTAATAAAGTAAAAACATAATTTAATTAGCAATTTTAGCCAGTATAACACTTTTTTTTTCTTTTTTTTATAGTGATCCAACTTGAAGAAATCATCAGAAATGAGGCACATTTGAATAAAAAAAAAAGTTAAAGGCCAAAATAAACTATTTTAAAACCAAAAAGTTTAAACCTATATGAAAAAAAAAAAATCATCCGAAATGAGCCTTTTCATGAAAAAGGCATCATAAAGTTAAAGCCCCAAAACAGTTTAAATAGTTTAAAACTAAACTCTCTAGAAGCAACAGGCACCATCAGCTTGATGTCTGTATTATTTTATATTTTTTTTATATTTTCAAGTTGCCCAGTGAATAATTCACCATGACGATAAGGCCCCTGATCTATAAATACCACCACTGCTCATTCCTCTGAACTTCCAATGGACTTTAACACGTCCCCCTCTAGTGGCCCGATAGTGTCAGTGCACATTCAAAGTAAATACAAAAAGATCAATAGCTCACTTTACTTTCATCAGTGTCTCCTCTTTTAAGATGAATTATTGAAGATGTTTTCTGTTCAAGTTACATTTTTAGGGGGGGAAAAAATAAATAAAAATAAGAGCAGGAAACGAAGGATTGTGGTTTCTGTGTAATAGAGTTACACAACAGTGTCTTTTTCCCTCCGTCTGAGGAAAGTTGTTTGGTCGCCGGCTGCCATGTGATCCGAGCGCCGAGCCCCAGCCGGAATGTCAACCGTCATTTGCAGCCTGCTTCTCGGTAAGCGACACCCTCCTTCCCTCGGTGCCGTCCAACTGAACCACAACACGTCGACTTTATCTCAGCCGCGGTCTCCCCCCCCCACCCCCACCCACCTCCGCTTAAATTCAGCCCGGGGTGTCATTGGAGTTTCGCCGGTAGACTAAGGGAGTTTCAGGGGGGGGGAACAACATGCGCTCCTTAGCGGGATTTGCTGCCATCGTGGCGGCGGCAAGTGCCTACCTCTACCTGCTGTCGACGCATCTTCCCCCGGGACCGAAGCAGCTCCAGCCGGCCTCCGAGGGGGAGGACGAGGTGGTCCAGGAGTACAGGTGAGGAGACTGGACTTTAAATACACAATCCAAACTTTATTATTGTCCTCTTAAGGATAGAAAAATAGAAATTAGAACCAAAGTTATTCCTCTGAGACAATCAAATCAGGCACAACTATACCGAAACGTATTCATTTTTTTTTTTTTTTAAATAGTTACAGCAAAAAAACCGGATGTGATTTAGTCTATATTGTATAAAATATGATATAAAAATACATAAAAATCAATTATATTCATACGGCAGCATTCAACAGGCTGCTAGAATTAGATTAAATTTATCTTTATTTTAATTATGATGGGCTATTATTGATAATGCTGCATTCATATCAGCTGTCATGTCCCAGCAGATAACTTCTGTGTAGAGCTGCAACAATTCGGTTAGTCGATTAGTTGATCCACAGAAACAGTAATTGCTAACTATTTTGATAATCAATTAATCATCTTAAGTCATATTTGAATGAAAAAAAAATACTAAAATGCTCTGATTTCAGCTTCCTAAATGTGAATATTTTCTGGCTCCTTCAGTCCTCCATGGTAATAAACACATTTTTTTTAATTTTTTTTTTTGTGGCCACACTTGTTGACATTTTTCATCCTCTTCTGACATTTTTAAGATCAAACACGTACTAATCTATTAATAACAATAGTGAACCCGGCCCCCCAAGCAAAACATAATTTCATGTAACAGATCATTTTGTGACTCCCTCATATCCATCTTGAAAATCCCCCCTGGGAATCCCCTCCAACCCCCCCCCCCATCATAAACCTGTGGACCAGTGACCCATAAACAGTGTTTACCTTCCTCCTTCCCAGTGCATGCTGGGATGTGAAAAGGCCATGAAGGGAAAAAAAAAACGTTGTCATATTAATATCTTGAGTCCAATTGATATTTTTATACACAAACCTATTTGGGGTCTGCAATTAATAATAGTTAAGAGAACACAAATAGTTTTTTGTGATGCTCATATTTTATTATTATTATTAGATTGTGTTTGATATTTACTTCTCTTCTTGTCTTTCTCTCTGCTTAAGTTTGGACTGATCACATTACTGTGTGTGTGTGTGTGTGTGTGTGTCTCTAAGTATGTTTTTTATCCATTAGTGTGTGTGTGAGTCTTCTAAGTGGTATGTTGAAATGTACCAGATAGTCAAGAGGGAGGTTGTCGTCTGGGGATGATAGAATAACGCCGACCAAGACACTCTGAAGCCAAGCGCAGGACCCATTTATATGTGTGTGTGTGTGTGTGTGTGTGTGTGTGTGTGTGTGTGTGTGTGTGTGTGTGTGTGTGTGTGTGTGTTTGTTTGCACCAAGTAAATTGATATAACACATATACTGTTACTTTGTGAGTGCACTCGGTGAAATGAATTTGTAGGCATCCAGTTTGCCCAGTCATGTGTGTGTGTGTGTGTGTGTTTGTTTGTTTGTCTGTGTGTGTGTGTGTGTGTGTGTGTGTGTGTGTGTGTGTGTGTGTGTGTGTGAAGACAGTGGCCATTAGTGACAGAAAACTATTAGCTGATTAAAGTCATCGTTTATTTTTTTTAAATCTTTAAAACCCGAGGAGGTTGATGAAAAGAAAACTTAATACAGTAAAAAAAAAAAATGGATTAGAAATCAATTTTAATAAAGTTACTACACAACATGCCCACAGTGGGGTGGGTCCTTAAGTGAAACACTACTGAGTGAATATGACATAACCAGTACTGTGATAATATTGTATTGACAGTCAAAGCGAAACCAGAAGCACAAATATCTAAATATTATTATCTCTTTTAATAGTATGATAAAAAATAACATATTTAAATCCTGTGATTTATTTCTCGCAAAATAATTCAAGCATATAAATTAAGAGCAGAGTGCAGGTTGTTCAAGTCACTTTACATTTTGACAAAAACTTTATTGCTAAATGCCTGAATAATTTGATCACTGTTAGTTGAAATAATGTCTGCTGAAGAGCACAAGGGCTATTTTAAACTATTTTTCTGACTTTTTATTGTCATAAATAATCACTGAATTAAAAGAAAAATGAGAAATTACGACTATAATTTCTTCATTTTGTTGAAGTGACTTCAGACTGTGGGAGTCAACATCACTCAGTCTGTGTATAAGTACGTGTGTGTGTGTGTGTGTGTGTGTGTGTGTGTGTGTGTGTGTGTGTGTGTGTGTGTTTGTTTGTTTGTTTGTTACGTGTGTGTCTGTGCATGTGCAAAGACGGAAGGTTTCTCATGTGTGTGTGTGTGTGGGGGGGGGGGGGGGGGGGGGGGGCTCAGTGTAGGCAAAATTTAAAAGTGCCCACGATGACACATTTCCCTCCTCAAATACTGTACATGCACCCGTGTAGTTTCAAGTATCCGAGCGCTCCCGCATCATCGGGCCGCTGACCAATCACGGGACAGAATGTTTGTCCGCTGACCAGTAGGAAGAAGGAATGCTGGAAGCAGGTGGTGGAGGAAGCCGGCCTCTTGGGTTTCGGGGTGGGGGGGAGGTCGGGGGGGGGGGATTTTGGTGCGTGTGCATGTGAGTTTTTGTGCGTGTATTTCTGCCCTCAGTTCAAGTCTGCAGGCAGCGGCGCTATTTCTGTCCCTCAATCAAATGTATCCCGTAACCCTGCCGCTCGTCTTTACACAGGATCACACACGGGTTTTCTTTGTTATAAAAACATTTCTATCATATTTAGTTGTGTGAAGTTTCTGTTCTGTTTTAAAGAATCATTTCACTGATATTTAAGTGTTTTTTTTTTTTTTTTTTTTTTTTTTTTTTTTTTTAACCCTTTCAACTACTTTCGGCTTTAACTGCCGAGGTTTTTCAGACGGTTAACCTGTTGACACTTCAGCTGATGGGGAATGAGGGGAATTTTGTTCGTGGTGCTCCAAAACATAAAATAAATAAATAAATAAATCCCCTTTTAAAAAAAACCTGTCCACAGTGAAGTCTGGGAACAAACAGTTAGGTGAAAAGCATGCTGGGAAAAAAAATTGTGCAAATCAGTATCCGAAGGAGAAATAGATGAAGTAGTCGACGGGAAAGATTGTGTTGCGTTCTGAAAATGTTGATTTGTTAAAAACCAGTTGTGTGTTGTTGTTTTTTGTTTTCTTTTGTGTGTGTGTGTGTTTGTTTTCCGTCCAGGCTGAAGTTCCCGTCCGACCTGGACGAGCTGCGGGAGCTCGCCGAGACGCTCAAGTTATACAAACGAGAACACCACGGCTACGTCCTGCTGCTGTTCTGCAGCGCCTACCTGTACAAGCAGTCGTTCGCCATCCCTGGCTCCTCCTTCCTGGTGAGACACACACACACACACACGCGCAAATAATACAAAAAACTGTTGTCGATGTTGATCTCCGTTTCACCGCCTCCTTCAGAACATGCTGGCCGGTGCGATCTTCGGGCCGTGGGAGGGGCTTATGTTGGCCTGCCTGCTCACCACTTCCGGCTCCACCTTCTGCTTCCTGCTGTCCTCCGCGTTTGGAAAGCAGCACGTGGTTCGGCTCTTCCCCCAGAAGGTGGCGCTGCTGCAGAGGAAGGTCGGCGGCTTCACCTGCCTCAGCAAAAATTTCGACCGTGAGCGGAGTCGGGCTGAAAAATGGATGTGTAACGTGTTACCATGGTGACAAATGATGTGAAGTCAGAGTAATTTAAAATACGTCACATATTAACATCATGAAACATGCATCATTGATGATTAGAGCCGCACCAATCAATCTATTAATCTATTAGTTGAGGCGAAAACGTGAATTAATTTTGATAACTTTTCCAGTTCCAGCCTCTTAAATATCAATATTGTTTGGTTCTTTTTGTCTTTAATGATAATAGATGAATATCTTTTGGTTGTTGAATGTTGGTCCGGACAGAACGAGACATTTTAAGATGCACCTGTGGCATTATAAAAAGCAAACAACTTGGCAATTAATTGGGGAAATAGTCAACAGATGAATTGACGATGAAAAAAAAAAAAATCACAAATTGCAGCGCTTTTGATGAATCCAACATTTCACCCTCGTGTTCCTTCACCTCTTATTCTCTGACTTTCTGCTGTGCAGCAAACAACTTGCTCCGCAAAAGAAAAAATTTCAAATTTCCCGCTTACCTCCGGATCTTTCCATTTTTCTTGCTTCCCGTTTTTCATTTTCCACCGTCATCTCTCCGTCTTCCCTCACCTTCCTCCTCCTGCCCGCCTCCTCCTCTTCCTCCCTCCGTCAGGTGGAGGAGAACCGCAGCAGTTTGTTCTTCTTCCTCCTTTTCCTCCGCTTCTTCCCTATGACTCCTAACTGGTTCCTTAACATCACCTGTCCTGTCCTCAACATCCCTATGCCCATTTTCTTCTCCTCTGTGTTCATAGGTGAGACACACGCACACACACACACACACACACACACACACAC
This sequence comes from Embiotoca jacksoni, assembly GCF_022577435.1. Lineage (NCBI taxonomy): Eukaryota > Metazoa > Chordata > Actinopteri > Embiotocidae > Embiotoca > Embiotoca jacksoni. The sequence goes on from NW_027185252.1 coordinate 2,420,699, forward strand.
ACACAAAACACACACAAGCACAAACACCGATCACTCAGCCCGCCGCTCTGCCCTCCAGGTTTGATTCCCTACAACTTCATCTGCGTGCGGACGGGCTCCATCCTCTCCGAGATCTCCTCCCTGGACGACATCTTCTCCTGGGGCACGCTGGCTCAGCTGCTGGCCATCGCCCTGGCGGCTCTCGTGCCCGGCGCGCTGATCAAACGCTACGGCCACACTCACCTGAAGGTGGACGGCATGGACAGCAACGGAACCGGCCGGGCCGAAGTCCAGCGGGACCGGAAGAGGCGATGATCGACGGGGTCGGCGAGGAGCTCAAAAGCAACTCGACGTTCGGGGGGGGGAGGGGGGTGGAAAGACAGTCGTCCACCGGGGGAGGCATGTGACCTTTTTCTGCCTTCCAGGCTTGTGATTTCTGTAAGGTCACGCCAGGGACTCCTCGTTCTCGTGGTATGATCGGCTCTGAACTCGTGTTACAGAAGCTTTTAATACCGACAGCTCATGTTTTAGGGGAGTTTTCTGGGCCTTGGACATTTTTTGGGGGGAGTTTGAAGTAAAATGGCTTTAAAAATCACCGAGTTTGAAAGTTTTTTTTTTTTTTAGAAAGTGCAGAATAGTTTCACATCCGGAGGGAAAAGCTGTGATGAGGAATGTATAAACAGCAATACAGCAGCAGCCTGGAAACTATTTAAATGACCTCGATATGATGAGATCATTGTTTAAAAAAATAAAAATAAGGCTGCAGTGATTATTTTAATTATTGATACATCTGTAGATTTTATTGCTCGATTAATCGATTCATTATTTTGTTTAAAAAATATATGAAAAGTGAAACATGCTTTTTACTATTTACCAAAAAACTTTGGAGGTTATGTTTTGAACTTGCTCATAACAACAACAAAATGACTCGTTTTCTTTTTACCAGCGATCCAAAAACCTGAAATTGTTCAGTTTATTATCTAACAGGACAAAGAGAATCAGCAAATCATCACATTTTAAGAATCTGCAGCATTCTCACCTTTTTTTTTTTTTTTTACTATTTTATTAATGGTGAAAACACACCGGACGTCACACTTTGCGGAGAAATCTGTTCAATAGACCCGATATCCTTACAGACATCGAGTACTTTATGTCCCGTGTGTGGAGACCAGCTCGACTCTCGTGTTCATTTCTTTCTCCTTACATTCAGCATGTTTATTCCATTAACTCAAGTCGCTGCAGTTCCACGAAGTTAATAGAAAAAAATGTTGTTTCAGCATATTTTTGTGGCTTTAAAAATGTCTCAAGATATTCTGTATTTTCCTGAAGCACTTACACGCGTGTCTTAATGCGGCCGTGTTCACAGAGGGGAGATCTTCTCATGACGTGCATCCTTTGAAACGCCGACGTGCATTAATGCGCTGATTTTTCTTTTTTTTTTTTTTTTTTTAATTTGGTTTGGAGTTCAGTGAAATTTACTAAAACAAAAATGTGTGTTTTGTTTTTAATAAGAGAAAACGGCCCTGAAATCACCTGCAGGAGACATTTACTTCTCTAAAATCAGACAGATCAGGGTTTACAGTTTGCCAGGCGGTTATTAATTTACTATTTATTAGCGTATAAACTGCAGTCAGTCGTGAGAAGATCACATCGGGTGCTCCTGTGAATGCGAGCTTTCTAACTCTGTGTGATGTCGTCTGTTTAAGTTTGATTTGTCTGTATTTTTGTCATAGAAGAGAGTTCATAGAGAAAATAGTCTTAAACTGTGGCCTTTTATTCAAGAAAACAAAAGCATGTGGAGCAGCTGAAGTGTTTACCCATCAGTTTAGGTGCATCATTAGAAGAAAATGAGAAAATGCTTTTTAGAAATCTGGAGTGTCTGCTGTATATTTTGGAGGCTTTTCATGATTAGTCTAATCTAAAGATTATATTTTGTACGTGTGTTTTTTGATATCAGATCTTATATTGTATCCTGACAGTTCAGGAAGTTACAGAGTGAAGTCAGATTGTTCCCATTTGTTGTCGATTGTTTTGTGAATGTAAAAAAAAAAAAAGACCCAAAGTGCCAAAATTTTGTTTAAATCTGTTGTTGCTCAATCACCGACAGTTCAAATAAATTCTATTTATTTTAAATCAGCACAGTGGCAAGTAAAACCTTTTTAAAAAAAAAATTTTTTATGTTGACTGTTTTCAGTTTTAAAGGGCTCTGGAGGAAAATGAGAAATTTCTGTTCTCCTCTTCTTTGACCCCCCCCCCCCCAAAAAAACTAAATTAAAGATTTTTTTTTTAATCCATCAAGTGTTTTATGGAAAATTCTAGTAAACTCAATGACGTCCGTTTACTTTTTCGGGCACCTTCTTAGTTTTGAATTCACAGTCAAAATCAATAATTGCTCGTTTATTGACGAAGTAAAACGCAGGATTTTGGATGCAAACTGTATTTTATTAGTTTATTAGTGCCTTTTGATACGGTCGAGCAGTCGTTGACCCTGATTGACTTACAGCAAAACACTTCAAACAAAAAACATCCAGTGACACTGATCTTGTCACGCCCCACGTTAAAACACACACACACACACACACACACACACACACACACACACACACACACACACACACACACAGGTTGAGGCAGGCACTCAAAAAAAATAAAATCTCTTTTTTTAATGAACACAAGGACCTGATGTGAATTGCATGGCCTGGTGTGGTGTCAGCTGGCAGAGGAGACGATGATGGAAATATATGCAAAAAGGTCAGGGGTCAATAAATGATATGGAATTTTGCTCAGAACAACGGATATCTGCAAAGGTTCGCCCGCAGATAATTCAACTCTGGAACAACCTCATCAAGCACAACTTGTTTGTCCGTTCGCAACCAGAATTAGCGTGACACGAGTGCGTTTTATCGTGTGCATATATCACCATCTATGCATCTTCTCCGTCCTCGCCAACACACTGTAAACTTCATTGTAACAATATTGAAAATCAGCAGCAAACAAACGGGCAAATGAGAGTTGTAAACAGTGAAGTCGTGGTCTTGTGGTCGATATACAGCGAGCTCGATTGCTACGACAAAAAAAAAAATAAGAAAAAAAATGGCTGCATCAGTGTTGTCAAGATGTGTCAACAGACTCAAATGAACAGACGTGTAGTCATAGTAACGACGTGCTTCGGTGTTCTGACCTGTGTAAATTCAACATCCAGATGTGGACCGGAGAGACACCTGTGCTCGTTTTTTTTTCTACGCCCTGCCTGAACGAATCCATTCATAGCAACGGGGAATATTTCACGCCGACAGCAGCGAAAGATGCAAAGACAAGACGCGTCCTCCCGCAGCATCATCACGGGGGAGAAAATATCCGGTGAGTTGCATAATTAAAAAAAAACAACAAAAAAAAACACAAAACAACCTTGAATTCAGTCAGTGCAAACGGTTCAGCGCCGAGCGGACGTCTCTGTTCTGCTCCAGAGTCATGCAAGCAGTCGGCGCGGACCGGAGTGGTTCAAAAAAGACAGAACGTGCAAAATAATAAAACACTAAATGAACAGGCAGAATCAGGACGATGTCATCTCAAACAAACTAAAAAAAACAACAACAACAACCAGAAAACAAACTCCGACGGTAAGAACATCATTGGCTTTCAGTGAGCTGACCGGTACAGCTCACGAGTCTGCTCTTTATTATCGTCTTCTCTCCACTGGCACGTAAATGTCTCATAAATAATATCTGAGGACAACAAGGCTGATGAATGGCAGCTTGTCTTTACAAAAATATATAGACACGGACACACGGAGAATCCGGAGGCTAAACTGCAATCCAGACAAACAAAAACAAAAACAACAAAAAAAAAGGTCACTTTTCAGTCTCATGCTACTATCACAGCAGTCTGAAGTCAGAGCTGTGACAAAGACAGAAACAGAAGAAAAGTCAAGAGGAAAGGTCAAATACCAGCAAGGAGCGCTTGATTCCTTCACCGCCACGTCACCTGTGTATATTTCTAAATGCAGCCTCTCGATAGTGAAGTCTGAAAGGATGAACGACTAGCGACCACCATAAATAGCCTCAGAGAAATGTCAATCAAGGTAAAGCTGCCATCAAATGCGCCACTTCACGTCTTTATGGTGCTGAGGAGTCGCACTGGCCTCCAAAAAAAAAACAAAAAAAATCTCGATTATATTTCTGCAGAGAATTTGTGGGCTTGATATAATTCAGAGTCCAGAATATTTAGAGGCTGTTGGTCGGCTGCCGGTCGGTACCTCCAAAGCTTTCTCTCCTCGCCTGCTTTCCCGTCTCCTCTTCCTCACCTTCCTCTCCCCACCCCCGTGTGAAGCGGTACAGCTGGCTGGGTTCGTCTCTGAAGCTCTGCCGGCCCGTCGGCGGATCCAACACTCCTCCTCGCTGAAGACGGGCGCCGTACAGTCGGGCCTCGGCCCGTCCGGCGCACAGCCCTCGTTCCACCAGCCAGTCTACCAAGTCGCCGCCTCGAAACGCGCCCTCGAGGCGTCGACGGAGCCGCGGCGGGCTCGCGGCACGGTTCGACTGCGGCTGGGGAATCGGCCGCTCGGGTGCATCGGACCCGGGATCATATTCTTCCCGGTTTCCTGCGAGGGGTCGGGACTGAAACGGAGTCTGGCTGCTGCCGGACTCGGCCGGATGGTGGTTTTGGTGAATCCGGTGCAGATTCTGTTGCTCCTGAAGATCCTGATGTGTGTGTAGGTGCTGATGGGAGGGAGAACGTCTCACAACTCCCTCCTCCTCCTCCTCTTCCTCCTCCTCCTCCTCCTCCTCAAATCCCCCTCCAAACCTGTTATTATCAGAGGAAGGATTCACCTGTCGAAGCGTTCACACTCTCCCCTGAGCCACTATGGGAGGCGGGGGGGAGGGGGGGGGAGGAGGGCAGGCAAAGATGAAGGGAACAAGAGAAGGGGAAGCAAAGAAAAAGGCGGGAAGCAGAGAAAAGAATTTTATGTGTTAGAAGAAAAAGCAGAGACGCACCAAAGATTGATAAAAAAAAAAAAAAAAATCCAGCACAGGAGATTTTTTTTTTTTTAGGAAGGTGGTTACATTTCATATTCATAACATCTATAACAGGTAGTAAAAAAAAAAAAAAAAAAAAAAAGTTTGGTGAAACTGCAGCAAGCAATCAACAGCCAGATAACATGCAAAGAGGCTTCAGAGAGAATCATGACGGTAATAATGTGGAAAATGAAGAGGATCAGAGTTCATCTACAGGAAACTTCAGATCAAAAACAATCACCGTGTGCTTAAATCAAATGTATCTATCCTTTAACAGGATGAATTAATGAGATGTTATGGATTTTCCAAAGGTATTAGACATGTAAATGTGTGACACACCAGATCTGGTGCTCGTACCTGCGTGTGTGCACGATGTCTTGGACACACTGGTCTTTGTGGTAGCGGACGAACTGCGTGCAGGTGAGCCGGACCTCCTCCGGAACGCCCGACGGACTCGGGTCCTCCGGGTCTCTGCCCTGCCACAAGCTGAGCAACCTGGAAACAACACAAAAACACACCATTTTATTATTTGAGCTTAAATGAACGTCGAGAAACTGTAACGAATGAAAGTCTCAAGCTCGCCTCTTCTTGAAAGGCAAGATGATGAGGTGTCGGTCCAGACCGAAAATCCCGAAGGACAGGAAACCCTGGGAGAGGAAGAAGAAGAAGAAAATGCTGCATTTAAAGTGGACGTTGTACACACACGGACGCACACACACACACACGCACACACGCGCACACACGCACACACACACACACACACACAGAGCACACCCAGTGATACCTGTCCATAGTTCGCCACCGCGCAGAAGAACTGCAGCTCAAGGTAAAGTCTTCCTGGATCTTTGTTGAACAGCCACCACAGACAGCTGGACAGGTTCTTCACACACACACACAGATTGACCAATCAGAGAGCAGCTTTACAGCTTCACGGATTAACATTATTGGTATTATATAAATCTAAAAAGTGTCATGTGATGCAACATTTACTGTAGCTGGAGATAACTCTACACACCCTGTTTGAGGTGATTTTTTTTTTTAAGGCTTCACATGTCTAGCTGATAAATGCAACACTTATATTTTGTAAATATTCACGTGTCATTTTATGTGGCTTGTCAATTAGATTCCTACTGAGTACAAACAACAACATATAAGACTCAATGTTTCGTGTTCACAAAAAAATATATATTTTGGTTTCTGTAAAACCCTTTTTGGATCAGAAGGGATGTGGAACTGTTGTTTAATCTTTACTTTTTTTTTTTTTTTTTATAAACAGAGATTAAAAAAAAAGAGAAACCTTTTGTAACCTCAGTAGACTCACACCTTTTCTCACACACTGAGTGTTTAATGCTCACCGCGAGCAGGCTGACGATGAGCAGCAGACAGAGCAGCACATGTCTCACAGTCTGTTTGTCGTCGGTGGTTTGAAGGCCGGGCGGCGGCAGATTCAGCGGCTGCTCCGAGGAGGAAGAACTGTGCTGCTGCCCGTCACACAGCGCCTCACTGTGGCCTGCAGAGGAAATTAAACATAACCTGTTAAATTTCCAGTGAGATATCACACATTCTTCGTGTCTCGAATGTGTACAAAAAAAAAAAAAAAAAAAAAATCTGAATTTTTTTTTTTTGTATTTGGAAACAGAAATCCAGTTCTGCTTCATTTTCCTAAATGGAAGAATTATTATAAAAAGGATACACAGAAATGAACTCTCCTTTCTATCCACTTATCCAATGAACTTTGAAATACACCTTAACTACCAGTTCATCAGTGTTTATTTTGTCAGTGACATTTATGATAACAAATATTCGATGAGGACAAATAAAAACTAAAAAAGACAGACAGACGTTTGCCACTGACCCCGCAACAGTTGAGAATATCACCTGTAACCAAGGTAACCAAACACAAAAATTAACATGACATTTGTATATATATATATATATATATAAAGTCACAATTCACATAGAATGGGTGAATAATAAAATTAAATTCATGTTTGTGGTTCCTGTTCTGTTTGTGGTTCCTTTTCTGTTTGTGGTTCCTGTTGTTTGTGGTTCCTGTTCTGTTTGTGATTCCTGTTCTGTTTGTGGTACCTGTTCTGTTTGTGTGCTCCCTCTGTGTGCTGGCGATCATGTCAGGTAGGGTCTGGAGAGGAGAGAAGCTGTGGATGTCTGCACAACACAATACAAACAAAAAACATGGTCATTGCAAATCATCTGATTACAGTTATAGACTCATAATTAAAGACAGTCAGACCCGTTCGATATATATATATTTAAATACAGATATGCAGAACAGAGTTACCCGAGTTGATGCTGCATGCAGGTGAAGTTGCGATCAGTGTCTGTGGTTGTTGTTGTTGTTGTGGTGGATCCTCCAGGCCACCAGGGCCCCTCAGGTCATCGTTGATGCCCGTTATGCCAGCTATGTTCAGGGCATGGTAGCCGCTCTGCTCCCTGTCTCCCTGGCTGAGACCCATCAGAGATATTGCACCGAGGACCAGGCTGACGGCGAGAACTACTGCAGTGCTGATTATCTGGAGGAGCACAGAAAATAAATTGGCACAAGAATTGAATTTTAAATTCTGAACAAATGACGTTAAACCTGCGCTTCGATAAATAGACTTGAGAGAAAACAGGAGAAATTACACAATTAAAGAGACGGAGACAGAAACTATTGTGTCGTTCCAACCTGAGCTCTGCCGTAGAAGAAGGCGGAGTCTATGGTGTCGGTCCTCTCTCCTGATATCAGAAGACCTCCGACTATCAGGAAGGGAACCCTACACACACATTTTCGAGGTTTAATTCCATTATTCTAATCTCATTCGAACTCTCTCAGGTGTTCGGTGCGCTGCCAACCTACCCCCAGCCCAAAATCATGAAGACTCCCGGTCGGAGTCTCAGCAGATCGTCTCTGTTCGTCAGAGCCAGACAGAGAGGGATTAAACCTGAAACAATATATAACACACACACACACACGTGCAAACACCAGTGTTTACACAATTCATTTAAATATGTAATTTGACCTCTAACCCCTCACGAATGTAAACACTTACCCGTCCAAATGTATGTGCTGTACAGAGAGCCGTAGAGCATAGTGAAGGTGAGAATTTTGCCGACCAGATTTTCGTTTTGTTTCACCAGGAAGTTCCACAAGATCATACTGACGCACACCAGGAACTGCAGAGGGAAGAGAAGAAAGTTAAAGTAAGAGCAGCAGAGGCAATGTGAGCTGCTTCATTAATATTTCATGGATTAATGAACAGAGAAGAGAAAAACATAAATGACATCAAATATCCACTTCTCAAGAGAAGGACTGACCTGCGCCAGGAAAAGATTCAACGCAAAGAGGTGAGGAAGTCTGTTGAATTTCCTGCTGAGCAACATCACCGCTATGGTCCACACCTGAGAGGAGACACAGGCACAGCTACTTTCATCTGCCTCATACACATTTCACCAACTTCCTGTCCTTGAGCTCTTCCTCCTGGTATTATCCACTGTAACTATAAAAAGATTATTCTTACACGTAATCTCCTTTTTTCACATCTCTTCTTCTTTTTTTTTTAAAGTAGCATTTCCTATGTTTCACATTGACTGAACCACCGGGGGACTTTACAAGTATTGACCTCAGTCTGTAAAGACACTCACCAGTGCTACGAGGCTGACGATGCTGATGTTGAAGCTGACGTTTTCCAGCTCCGTCACCAGTGGGGTCGGATCCATTAGAGGGATTGTTAACAACCAGGCCGACACGTACATGATCGGGGCAGAAAGAAATGTGCTGATGACCATCCCTGATGTTACCTAAAGAAAGAAATTTATAAACAAAGTCATATAAATTTTTATATTTACTTCAATTCAGCTTTTTTGTGGATGAAATTCTAAAAATGATTAAAACATAACTGTTACAGTCGGATTTACAGGCAGGTTGTGTTTCTACTTGCTGCGACACAATTCACTTTCTCAGTCTTTCCTCAGCAGGTTCATCAAAAACAGACACCCATGTTGATAGAGCTTCTTTTTCTTAACAAAATGACACACAATCTGTGTACAAGACAACTAATTTACTAACTTAGGTAGAAGAATGTAACTGAGAAATGTCAAAGCATGTAGATACAACTGTATGGCACATAATAACAAACAAAAACAGAAAATGATCTTTGCTATGCATGCGTGTGTGTTTGATTCTTTTATGGTTTATTTTTGTCACGAAAGATGAAAGCTTAATAAAACCCTAAAGTGGAGGAGGTCTTCTTTTCATTTTTTTTTTTGTCCTGAATAATGCATTTCATATTTCACAATGTTTTAAATATTGTGTTTTTGCAAACTGGCGTTTAAAGTAGGATTAATACTGCAACACTACTTACCACCTCTAACTCCGTGTTGTAGTGCCCGGCGTAGATGGCCACGCTCGGCGCAGTTGGGAAGACTCCATATAGGAAAGCAAAGTTGGACAAGCTGGTGTGGTTGGCACTGGTGCTGTTCACTCCGATGTCCAGAATGTCCACCATGTCTTTACAGACCAGCGGCATCACCAGGCTGGGAGGACGACATTAAAGAGAGACAGAAAAAAAAGATCACAGATCGAGGAGTGTAATTAACATAAAATCAAAGCATTTCTATCCTAAAAACACAAATTGCTTATACATTTATTCAAAGTATTATTTATTATTTACCTGTGCAATCCAATGAAAACCAAGACTTTTGTGAAGCTTAAAAGTTTTCAGTTTTTGTTGAGATTATTTTACAGACTTATATTAAACTTACACTGCTTCTCTACATACTATATCTAAATGCACACAATATCAGAAACATGTTCGAATATAATGCAGTCCTGCAAAACAGCCACAAACACTGGCCATCACCCACATCTTCTAACACACACACACACACACACACACACACACACACACACACACACACACACAAATGCAGCAGAGTCTCACTTACAGTTTGGCTGTGATGAGCAGAATCAAAGCGACTCCCGTGTCTCTGGTCAGTTTTCGAAGCTGGCCGACCTGCCACAGAAACAGACGGATATATGAAGATGTACTTGGTGCATGAAAACAAAAACAAACGATACAGCAAAACTCACCATGGTGAGGCCGAGGTAAAACAAAGCTGCGCCTCCAAATGAGTTGGCGAGACCGTCGATGAACTCCGACAGCACGGCGGGTATCCGCTGGCCCAGGGCAAAGTGGGAGATGATTCCCACGATCACCATGAACACTATCGGGTTCTTCGACACCTGAAAGAGGACGCATTGAGAATGTCTTTAAAAAAAAAAAACAGCTGCATTAAACTCCAACCCCTTATAGTCAAATCAAAAAGAACAGCGATAAATGTAAAAAAAAACAAAAAACTGGGCCTTTTATTCGAACTTAAAAGTTTGGGAAACCATGGAAAATTTGGCTATAAAAGTATACCGTACCTGTAGGACTACAACTCCCACGATGCCGAGCGTGCTGCGCTGCGGTTGGCTGGTCTGCTTCCACCTCTGCACCTCACAAAGAGCGAAGCCGATGGGGTTGAGGAGCATGAGAGAGACCGGGGCAACGAGGTAAATGTACTGGAGGTATTCTGGATATGTGCTGCGATACAAAGCATCAACTGGAGAAAGTGGAGACAGAGACACGTAGAAAGAAAAGATATCATTTGTAATAAATACAGTATTTTTCTTGTATGAGGAGAGTTAGCGTTTTGAGTCTCTCTTACCTATCGGGTAGCCCAAGGCAAAGTCGTTACTCTGAGTAGCAAAGATGGCGTACAGACCGGCCTTGCTGTATCTGTTGTCTGGACTGGCCACCATCAGCGTCAGCACAAGTACCAGCACAAACACCGTCACCTGCGCACGAGACAGGAGCATGACTCGCACCACTTCCACAGGAAAATCACACTTTAGTTTTAACGGCGCCTCCTCGCAAAAACTTAAAATACATTTGGTACGAGTGCGACAGCTCGGACTCGAACCTTAGCGATCAGGACGCTCCAGAGAAACGCCCAGATGACGTTTCCAAAGTCCAGCAGCACCATGTTTTTAAAGAGCAGAGCCGGAAGAGCAAACTTCGACACAAAGTTCCCCAAACCCTTCGCCTGGCTCGCTGTGATGATATCAGCCCTACGGGGAGGAATAGAATAATTAAAAAAAAACACACACTTTCTTCACTGGTCACTTTTAAATTTTCACTGAGCATCTTCAAAACGTACGAGTTATCCATGATGTCTGCAAAATGAAGGAAATAAAACAATGGATGCTCGATCTTGGAATGCTTTTTGGGTGATATCCAATTTGGGGGTTGGAGTTAAGTATAAAAAAAACAACAACATGTAAATGGTCTCGACATCAGTCACAAACACGTCAAATGCTTTTTCCACGCCTACCTGCCGGCTATATATCCGCACAGTATGATGCCGAAGCACTCGAGGAGAGCCGGGAACAGCTTGTCGATGGACATGTGGGGCACCGTGACAGAGCCTGCCTCCGTGTTGTAGGAGATGTTCTTCCCGTGGATCGGCACGAAGCTCTTCGCCGTCTCCATGGCGATGACGGGATGGAGGTCAGGGACGGGGTGAGGGAGGGGGGGGGGGGGAATCAATCAATAGCAGGACTCTGGGGAAGGGGGGGGGGGGCAAGCACGATAAATAATTAAAACAGGCAAGATATCAAAATACAGTGTAATGAAAGAAAGCAAAACAGTGAGGAAACAAATAAAGGTTTAAAGTGTGACGTGCAAATTTTGATGTCTACTTCCTGCAGGAAAATGAAGACTGTTAGAAATATAAAGGAGGAGGAGGAGGAGGAGGCTGAGTGAGCGTCTCAGGGCACCCTGAAACTCTTAGATACGCACCTGCATTATCATAAGCTATGATAACACAGGCAAGTCAGCCTGTTTCATTCAGTGGCGGAAGGTTTCTACAGTCCCGACGGTATTTCAGCAAGCTAAAAACAACAACAACAACAACAACAACAACGATGTAATGTCACGTGAAACGGAGCTGACAGCCTTCAATGACAGCACCGTTGTTGCTGGCCGTTAGCGTTAGCATGCTAAAAACAAATCAGAGGGTAAGACAACGCAACTAGCGCGAGTGTTGTCATTCAGCTATAAATGATTTATTTAAAAGTGACATTCTTTACCTCGGAGTCTCAGACGACCATTTTCACCGGGTAAAGCAGGTCATTAGTCCGGCTCGGTGTGCAAGCCCGTGTTTTGTGCCGTTTGGATGAGAGGCTCCGTGAATCTGACAGCTGCCGAGACTGGCGACGCCCTTAGGACGCGATTGACCGACGTTTCAGCCAATCAGCGGTGAGATACGCTCCTGACGCTAACTCTGATTGGATTAAAAAAAAACAACTAAAAAAACAGCTGCGTGATCTGGGTGTGATGCAGCATCATGTGAGGAGGAGGAGGGGGGGGTGATTAAATGTTTGGAGCTCATTACAGATTAAAAAGGAAATCCTGTAAAGTATTTTGGTCATTTTTGGCTGAATATGTTTTTAATATTCCTTCTTTTGAGAAGTAACATTGGCTTGATCAAGGGAAGAAGGATGTTTTTTGTTTTTTACTTTAGATGTCAACATCTCTTTCAGCTCCCAGGGGATTAAATGCTTCAGAACAATGCATGATATTTTTTTCTAGATTATATAGATATCCAGAAGCAAAGCAATCGCTGTGAGCAGGATTTGAACCTGCGCAGGGAAACCCCATCAGATTTCGAATCTAACGCCTTAACCGCTCGGCCATCACAGCTCTCTGCTACATGATACCCAGAATAATCGACCCAACATGCACATACCTTTAAATCTGAATATCAGATATGATCAGTACTCACAGCTCCCAGGAGGAGTTTGATTTTTACTGCTTTTAGAATTACCCAGTAGGAAAAGCAGGAAAGGTCTCCGTGTATTCTAGATGGGGCGACATCAATCATCGGCTTTATCAGACTTAAGAGGCACTTTTTAAATTCTCCAGGTCAAGCAAAGTGAATCTTCAGGAGTCTTTTTTTGTTGTTGTTGTAGAAATCCACCAGCTTTCCTATCTTTAACGGCCCATCAAGTTTTCATGATTTAACAAAATTTCTGATAACAAAATTGTCATCGTCAACGTCACAAATTATAATGAGACGAGGCAGGTTGACCGTGGGAGAACGGGCCACATCAGACAGTTAGGTAATGACCTCTACTTATTAATAAGATGATTTGCAGATTGTAAAATTAGTCAGGTTGTTATGCTGTCACCGAAACAGCTGCACAAAGATCCTGATACGTTATAAATAAGTTTGTGGGACTGTGTCACCACACACAGCTAAGAAAGACAAAAAGAAAATGTATGACTGTGCTACATTTCTGGATCATATATCAGCACATTTTTCTCAGAATAAGTTTCATAAAATAAATATTGTTGACTAGCGCAAGTTGAACAAATGACATTTTAAGCCAAATCATAAAATAAAAAAACAACAACCTGACAATGCCTTGTATATGATGACACTTTTTTGTTAATTTATTGCCTGATTTTATTGAACAAATATGTAAATAATGGATATAGTTTATCTGGTAATACAAAACAAACCACTTCATCTGAATGTTGACGCTATAAATTACCATCCTCGCCTGCGATCAAATGATCGTTCTTTGTGCTGGAGTATCAGATTACTCACAACGTACAGTCCAACAGAAACAACCCGTTTTCACCCCAAGTGCAGCACATAGAAGCATCTTAAAGCATTTTTTTGTAATTTTTTTTTAACGTAATTATGTCCACTTCCGCAAGATTGTCTTTAAGAAAAAGATTCTTTGACTCTTAACACATGATGATAATACACGACGTATACAAAAGTCCATTCAAAGCAGTGCTGTGAAGCAAAACTACATAATACTGCACAGTTCTGAGACATAATTTAAAAAACAATAGTCCTTCGATACCGTTCGATTGAATCATACAGATACATAGACGGGCCCTTCATAGTGAGCAAAACAGCAAAATAAGAATCACTTCAATTGTACACCATTGCTGTCATAAACTCCAAACGCACTGTCCTTTAAAACATCTTTAACATATACATTTAACGCACGCTTACATCGCACGTAACAGTCAAATAAAAAAAAGTACCGTTCAATGGTTCCAACAAAAAACAAACAACTGGAAATCCGATCCTCCAACATCTGTGAAGGCACATGTGGCTTTGGCAAATTCAACACCAACGTTTTCCTCTCTGAAGTTGGGACCATTTGTAGTTTGGCTTCAGGTCTGTCTGTCTGTCTGTCTGTCTACGTATTCAAGGCTTCTGCTCCGACATTTATATCATCAGAAAATGATCCAATCCGTCTGAACAAACAGAGGGAAGCAAACACATATAATTTAAGGCACAAATGGCATCCCTGGAAAATTCCCTTAACTTTTAAGTAGCCTCATGTGCAATACTGAAGAGAAAAGACACAATGAAAAAAAAAAAACGTCTCAGCTTCCCAACGTGTGAAGAAGGCGACTGGTTGCATGATGAGCGCTGCACTGTTTTTTTTTTCCAGGAAAACACCGGGACTATAATAGAAGATGTCGTCTGTACTGCGTAAACAGTCGAGGAAAAGTAAGGATTTCTATTCTTTTCTGCAGGTTGATAAAATGTGAAACTAGCAGGTAAATCTATCCAACTGCTGGAAGCAAAGACTGAAAAATAAATGAAGGGGAATAAAGTCAATGTGCATCACGGCTCATGAAGACATCGTTTGTTCATGAGAGGATTCAGAGATCAACAAAAAGGCCACAGAAAAAAAAACATCCTCCAGCAACAGCAAGGTTGTAAACCTGAAAAAAAACAACATTGTTTTAAGTGAACACAGTGTACCAGAGTATAAACAGGCTTTGGTCTTTTTAACGCTGACATTCTGCTGCTACATGATGTGAACTCCACGTCGTCCTTTTTACTTGGGTCAGCTGTACGTCAGGTCCATTTTACACATCGCAGTCCTTCCATGAAACCGCATGCTGCAGGTGAACGCACGATGAGCGCAGACAGAGACAGATAAAGAGACAGACGGGGAGGGGCGGGGGAAGGTCCAAGTGTTGTGATGGCTGCTACCTCTTCTTCTTCTTCTTCTTCACCTAGGTATCGGAGGAAGAGGAGGAGCTCCTCTCTCCTTTTTACCGGAACCTGAAAAAGGAAAAGAAAAAAAAAGAAAAAGCACAGAGAAGTTGGTGTTTTTTTGTTTTTTTTATTAGTTTTTAAAAGAGCGTGTTTTCTTCCACCAGGTGGCACTGTGTTACAATGAGAGGACTGTTTCCCTGTAAACCTGAATATCCCAAATGTTTGCTCACATCCTTGAGTTATAATTTGTTTTAATTCATTTGAATTAAAATGAGGGATTTTCATGACACACCGCTCCGGCTCAATGAGCCCGAGAGCAACTCAGAAGAGATGGCGTTGATGGTGATAACGGTACCGATCGGAGCCTTCGTAAAGGCTTCTGCAAATCTGGTGGTTGTGCAGGAATTTAGGAAATGGGAGTGTTTAATTGAGATTTTAAAAAAGACGACTAAGATATCAGATTTTCTATCACAATGTTGGAGATTGAAGACAAAAAAACAAAACGTGTGGCCTTTAAAAGAGTTGATTGATTTTTTTGAGACAAAATAAAGTAAAATTGTGTCATATTTTGGATGAGTATGGTGAAGGAGAGATATAAATACCGATATAATTAAATATTGCAATGCATTTGCATTCATTTAAATAAATAAATTCTAAAAATGGAAAAAGCCCATTAAAAATGTTCAGGCGTTTTAGGTAATATTTGTACTTGACTGTCAAGATTGAGATTTTTAAGGTCAACTTAAAACACACATTTACTCAATAGCTTTTAACTGTGCTTCTATTATCCAGCTCAGGATTTTCTTCTGAAGGCCCACGTTGTGTTTATGTGTACTGTGTGACCATGGGCTTTTACGGCAATGATTACTAATACTGTTGCCATGTTATTATTTATAATTACCATCATCATTATCTTCAATATTATGTTTTGACTCCTCTATTTTGTCCTGTTGTTCTGCACTTTGGATCCACTGTGTTGTGTCTAAGGTGCTTTTTTCAATAAAATTGGTTTGAGGTTGGTTTAACGTCGATCTGAATAAATCATAAATAAATACATAGTTCCCAAAAAAATATTTTAAAGAAACACCATGTATGTTTTGTCTGTGTGCACACGTGTGACTCACTTTTGCCGTCGGTCTTGCCGATCTTGCTGGGGTAGATCTTCTGGAAGGACACGAAGGGCTCGGGCGGAGGAAGGTCCGACGCGGGGTGAAAAGTGAACCGACTCTCCCACTCATCTGTTAACGGAAAGAAATTTAAGTTTCATCGGTTCTGTTTCCATCAGACCGATAACCTCTGATCATATGAGGCAGAAGCGATTAAAAAACTGGCTGCTGTATTTGGGGCGGGACTTTTCGGGGGGCCCGCTGTCACTTCTTGTCTCGACTGCCTCTTCCAAACCAAACTTACTTCCTTTGGTTGAAAGGATAAAAACAAAACAAATGGGAGGTCGGTGGGTTTCCCTGTCATAGCTGAACACAGTGGAGATCATGTGGTAAAAACAACACTGAGGGCATCGGGTTCTCTAGTAGAGACTGAAAGAGGGCCGTCTGAAAGGCATGGAGTCAGTATCATCTGCCTGTAAAGTTAAAACTGTCGGGCATACATATTAAATTCCTGTTTGCTAAATAACTATTATTTTATTTTCTTTATTTTATTTTCTTTATATAGACTTATATACTGCAGCACCAGTTTTTCCATCTAAGTTTAATCAATACAGTTTTACCAGTACTCGGATAAACCCATATACTGTAGAAAAAACAGTGGACGTAGCTTCCAGGTCGAAACAAATTATGCCGATGCGGAAGTGTCTTAAGATGCAATACCACCTGAGTGCCACTAGAGGTTGGCTCCAAAAAGCCTCCAGCTCCATAGACTCCCATTCAAATTCTCTCATGAAATTATAAGTCAATTAAATTTCTCCACAAGTTAAATTGGGGGTTGTTAGCTGAAGTCGCTCCTTCTTATTAGTTTTCTGTCGGTCCATCTCTAAATAATCCCATCATTAATTAGAAAATAAGCCTACAAAATTGGGGGCGTGTCTGTTTGATTGACAGGCCTATGTTGCAGTCAGGTTACGGTAGTATCGTCGGGCTCGTCCAAATATGGTCACTTGTGGCTCTAAACCGCTCCGGACTAGCAAAATGGACAAAATCCAAACTCAAGGCTTCATAACAAACCAACGGGTGACGTCACTGTCGGTCGCCACTCGGTTAAACCACCACTCATAGGGATTTCCTCACCTTGTATCTGGTTGTGGTGAGAGTTTTGTAAACCGTTGCCCATGGGTGGTGGAGGAGGGGTCCCTCCCATCCCCGGCCTGTCCGGAGGCAGGGGAGGTCTGCCGCCAGGTCCGCCGCGAGGGGGCTCTGGACCTGGCCGACCAATAGGAGAAGGAGACTGCGATGACCTCACACTACTACGACCTGAAGGAGGCGGGGGAGGGAGAGGGCCTGTGGGAGGTAGAAATAATAATGTCAGGCTGATGAAAAGTGAAATGAAGACTCAGACTGAACCGTAAAACATTTCTCATATCTGGTTTGGCTGCTGCAGTCATCCATAATTCACTTAATCAATCAAAGCTGTTCACCTGAGCGAGGTGATTGGTTCCTTCCAAGAGATGGCGGCCTCTCGTTTGGTGGAGGAGGGAGAGGTCCTCCCCGTGCTTGTGGGGGTGCTGGACTGTGGCTGGCAAAGAGAAATAGAAATTGAATCAATCAATCAATCAATCATCAGTTTGACTATATTTGTATATAAAAAAAAAATCTTAAAAAGGAGAAGAAATTATGTGAAATTGCGATTTAGAAAAATCCCTTTACAACTTGGATTTTCATGGTTGGATCATGTGTCACTTCTTGAGCAACACACATAAACTCCCAAATACTGCGCGAGTGTGTTCAGTATTAGATGAGGCTGCAGTGGACAACCGGCCAATCAAAAGTCAGATTGAGGGGGGGGAAAAAAAAAAAAAAAAAGGCTTCTGTTTTTTCTAACAACCTTATCAGGAAGCTTCATGAAGAAGTTTGCATTATGTGTGAAATACAGCATCATAGAACAGCTATTAGATTTGAATCTATGCAAACTTTGACACCAAAGAAGAAATCACTATCAGCAACCTTTGCTCTTGGAAATTCTCCGGGCTTCACTCGGATTTCAGGCGGGCATAACGGACGAAACTTGTTCCGTACCTGTTGAGCGAGCTGTTCCTTTGGGGAAGACGAGGCATGTTGTGGTCGTCGCCTACGGCCGGGCTCGGCGGGATGGGAGGAGGGCCCGGTCGTCCCGGCGGGAGAGGTGGCACTCCACCACCACCACCCGCTGAGGGCCGCGAGGATGACGAGACGGAGGAAGACGGTTTGGAGTTGACCATCGGAGGAGGAGGGGGCATGTCGCGTGGCATGGACGGCCGGTGACCTCCTGCGGGTGAGGGCGGTGGCGGCGGCCTGTCGTCGGGAAGCGGGGGTCTCCCTCCCGGAGCGGGCGGTAAGGGAGGTCTGTTGCTGTTCGAGGGCAGAGGAGGCGCGGAGAAGCCCGGACGAGGCCCGGCTGAGGAGCCTCCCGGCGGGGGAGGGAGAGGTCCGTGCCTCCCAGATGGAACGGCGGGTGGTGGAGGTCCAGAGGCCGGGCTGGGTCTGGGTCCTCCGGGGAGTGATGGTGGAGACGGGCCCCTGCGAGACTGGAAGGCCTGGGATGGTCGGGGTGTGTTGGGGACGGGAGGCGGGGCTCCTCCTGGAGTCTCTTGTCTGGATGAAAAACTCATGCGGCCCCTGGGGAGATCGGGGGCGTTGCTACGGACACCGGCGGGGGCTCCTGGGAGTTTCGGTGGGCCGGTTGAGCCGCCGCCACCGAAAGGGGTGGGGCCACCGGAACGGCCTCCTGGAGGGAGAACGGGTCCTCGGCTAGGCCCTGAGTCTTGGGGAGAAAAACGGATAAATTCACTTTGAGGTCTTACAAGATGAAGCGCTTCCTGTGTTGTTGTTTATTATTATTATCATCATCATCATGTTTTTAGTTTTTTTTTTACCATTGGAGTCTCGGTTTGCTGCAGACCTCAGTTTTGGCATCCCTCCTGCAAACAGGCCTCCTAAACCTCCTCCTCCTCCTCCTCCTCCTCCTCCACCTCCTCCTCCTCCTCCTCCTCCCCCACCACCACCTCCTCCTCCTCCTCCTCCTCCTCCTCCTCCTTTGGGTTCTGAGAAGAAAAAAAAAGAAGAAAAAACTCAGATCTTCTCGTAAGTAATAAAGCATGTGGGTGACATTTATTATTTAGTCCCATTAGACCTTCAAACATCTCAAACATATCTTGCTTATTTCATGTAGACACGTGACTACCTCACTACATATCCGATTTCTCCTCTGAAGGCAACACATAATTGGCATGGCCATTGAAGAGGAATCGACTTACTCTCAAATACGGGTCCACTGCGGTCATTTGTAACCGCCTTCTTCAGTCTGGCGCCTTTAGAAATGTCGGACAGGAGAGCGCTCCTCCCATGCTGCTCCGAACGGTTTAGATTTGGCTTCTCTGTGTTTGCCTGAGACACAAACAGGAACACGGTCAACTACTTAAATTTAAACCATTAAAAAGGGGGGGATAAAACTGTGACTGAAAAAAATCAGGACCAAACAGGAGAGACAAGGAGGACGTTATGCCACGATTTATCCACTAGATGTCTCTGCTGAGCCGGGTCATGAGGACAGGCAGCAGAAACAGAGAGAAGAACTTACAACGCTGAAGGTGGGAGGAGGGGGAGGCCCCGGGGGCGGCGGCGGGGGAGGCGGGGCCGGCATCTTCCGCTCTCCGCTTTTGCTCTATCTGCACTGGACGTCCCACCCTGAAGGACAGATTGCGCATATACTTCATAAATAACAACAACAGGAAAAACATTTTTTTAAGTTGACACTGAAAAAGATTTGGCAGCTGTAGGGGTCTTTAAATAAGTTGCAGGATGTCCTCATAAACCAGAAATTTATTCAATAACTTCCAACCTGCAGCACAGACAGACAATATAAATGTTCTCAGATGTATATTTCTCAAACAAATCCTTTGTCCTTGTCACTTGCACTGAGTCGGACACTGTTCAGTACGACATTTATTGTATATTTAGTTAATGGCACTAAATACGAGTACCATTAACTGTTTGAATCAAGCTGAACCTCCACAGCGAATGCTCAAGCTAATACTTCACTGTTTTAATCTGTACTTCATCTAGTGGAAACTAGGAGCTTTAGTTTCAGACTGTGTTGAAGTAATTGGGAAAAACCCTGAAAACCTTCCTCTGGATAACATCTACGCATTTTGAACATAGGAAGCAGATCATTTCAATAGTTACTTTCATTTCCTTAAAATGTATTTTGGTGACAAGTTTGCAGAATCTGTTCGCAGAATTCAGATCGATAATTGTTTTGTTGAACTGGCAGAGATCTCAACATTTCACACTTGTCTATGGCAGTTGGCTGCTTGCTTATCACGCCTCATCTCCACCCAGGTTCACTGCAAAGAGTGCAGCCAGCGGTTACTGATACAACAGATTCAATTTGTTAAGCATTTTTCCAAATTTTTGCAGAAAACTTTCAACGATTTTTTAAAACGCAACCAAAGTGTTTGATTCTCGCACGATTTGTTTACCAGGTGGTGAATTTAAGGAGGAAGTGAAAGTAAAAGAAACAGTCGACAACGCTTGTATAGAAAAGCCTTAAATACTTAGTGTGTGAGGAACAGCAGTTCATAACTTCACAAAGACACAGTAACAGAATCACACTGAATGATTAATGTAGCAGGAACTTCAGCGTTAAGTTCCCTAAAACATGTTGCATATCTGTTGTTTATTTTTACAATCAGAGATAACACTGTTTTGTTTTACCATCACAGTGCATGCATGTAATATGTTGGGAAGGACAGATGTTAGGTTTCCATTCAGCGTAAAAAAAATACTGGCAATTGATGCTTCTTGAAATTATTAAAGCTGGACTATTCAAAATGTTTCTGATGAAATGCTCCGGACTGACAAGGGAGGACAACAACACAGAACAATGCACCAGCCTGTGACTGTAACACCGTGAATTAATCGTATTCGCAATAGCTACTACCATCCTCGTCCTCATTTCTTTCTCCAAGTATTGCCTTTAACGGCACTTTTTAACGAAGCAGTCGAGCCAGAAATGGATGATGATGGCTGATCCACATCACTGATTTCCCCCGATTCCACTTTAAAACATCACTTTATCGATCTTTTAATTTTATGCGTGGCAATTACTGTTTGTCACAACTTAGGATTTTACACAGTTTTAAAAATTGCATCACAGGTTCAGCAACAAATAAACTGGAGAAGCTACTTTATATCAAAAATAACTATAAAATGCTAAAAAAAAACAACAACAACAACAACATGCATTGATGGCCCAGATACACTTCCCCATCCAAAATGTATGTTCTGGTCCACACACACACACCAACACACTACACTGAGTACATATAGGACTCCTTTAGTACCTGTTTAATAAAAGGGTTTGGATCAAAAGCTTTATAGGAATAAAATAAAAACACATGGACATTGTGGATTTATGATAATAAGAACTGGAAAAAAATGCACACATTAGTGATGTCATGCTTGTTGTTAAAGCCAAATACATTGCTATTTATGAGGACAAATGACAGGGTCACCTTGGAAAAGGCATGAGCAACAAATACAGGCCCCATAACACGAGTTCCGTAGTATTACTCTCATCTGTTTTATCAGTGCTGACAAGGAACTAATTGCCACTAAATGATAAATTAGAAACAGACGGTTGAACGAGGGAAAAAAGTTTGATATAACTGCGTATTACAGATTCTCGCATGTTCAAAGTCCCACAGAAATCCACCTCAGAAAAATACTCACACAGCTCGACCCTCTCATTTCATTTTCAGCGACACGCGCAGCCAGGCTGTCCTCTAGGGGCCCCTTTTACTTCCTGTATGCTGCTGACAAACAGGAAGTCACCACGTGACTCCAAGACCGCAGCCATCCGGCTGCCTGGATGAGGATGATACCTCCCCATCGGCGCTACCCATCACAGTGATATTCTCCTCCTCCTGTTTGTCATTTTTCTCCCCTATCATCTATCATCTGCGCATCAGCTCACTCTCACACACACACACACACACACAAACACACACACACACACACACACACACACACACACTTTGTTTATCAGTTTATCTTGCCCCCTTCATCTGCATGGACCATCTCGTCTCGGTTTCACCCTGCGACCTTTCCCGATCGTCTTGATCTCACTCCCTCCTGCCGGTTTGTCACCCTAAAAGTCTCATAACTGAAGTTGAGATTTTGTCTGTTTCCTGACTCAAAAAGGTCACGAAAATTTCCACCGCTGGTGACAAGCTGTCTTCACTTCCTCTGGCATTGTCTGAATTTACAGCTTTATCAAAACTAAAGAAAAAAATAAGGAACAGAAGAAACTTGGGCAGTTGTAGTCACTCACGGGAGAATATTTCTATCTACATAGTCCTTTGAATATTTCCCTGAATGTTGATTCCATAGACTGTATTAAAGTGGATGCAGCTTCCGGGTCTGAAAAATGAGGCTGATGCAGAAGCGTCTTAATCTGCAATACCACCGAGTGCCACGACAGACTGGTTCCTAAAAGCCTCCGGCTCCATAGAGTCTCATTCATCTTCTCTCATAAAATTCTCAGTCAATTAAAGTTATTTCGGTGTTGTTAGCTAAAGTTGCTCCTTCTTATTAGTTTCTTGGCGGTCCATCCGAAAACAATCCGTCATTATTTCGAAAATAAGCCTCAAAAAGCTGTATTTTTTGGGGGCGTGTCTGTTTGATTGACAGGCCTGTGGTGCAGTCAGGTTACGGCTATCGGTGGGTGGGACGGTAGTATCGTAAGGTTTCCAATCAGATCGAGTCAGATCCAGTGATTGCTCATCCCCCAGCTCGTCCAAATATGGTCACTTCCTGCTCCGAACCGCTCCGAACTAGCAAAACTCTGATTTCACATCAAGGGTTTTACAAGCTGCAAATCTGCGATACAACTTAATCTCCATTATATCAGCTGTTCATAAACCACAGCCTACAGACATGTTTATTCCAAAAATCAACATACAGACCTAACCCCCAACACACAACGCTCAACAGAACCATTCATGGTCTGATGTAAGATAAGCTGTTTACGTTCATCTTTTTCCTGTGACTGTCACTAATTTCGCAACAACAACAAAAAAATCCTTTTAAATGAGCTTTAACACAAGGACATGTACAGGTCGCACGCCTCAGCGTCAGAGCACGGACCTGAATGTGCAGGGCATGAACGTCTGCCTGGATCCGACAGTAAAGTCGAATACTGAAGAAGCGTAACGATGCGAAGGGGAAGCAGGAGTTCATGGAAACTCAGCCTGTGAGTGAGCAGTGATGACTCTGAACTTTAACAGAAGAGTTGAAGACAAAATGACAAACAAGATATTCAGTGAATACATTGGCACTCGGATTTTAAAATAAAAGTTTCCAGATACTTAGCTGCTGTAATTTTCATAATATTCTACATATTGTTAAGAATTGGAGGTCGAGCTAGGCAACATATGGCAATCATGTTGATATCATGAAATTAGGCTAGATATTGTCTTGGTAATATGGCATTCGTTTTGCCTTTTTCCCGTTTTACAGGCCGTATTACATTAAAGTGATGTAACTTCCTTATTTTACCGGCCTGTTCTCAGTGTTCGCTTTTTCCCCATGTAGTCGTTATAGCCACATTTCTGTTCATTATTTATCACAAACCTTATTGTATTAATATTTTATAAAAGCCCCAATAGGCATCGCTGCAATATTGTTGGAGGTATTCGGTCAAAAAACATCGTGGTATTTCATTTTGTCTGAGTGATCCAGCCCTAATTTTCCTTCATCATTAGGGTTCTCTTGCTCTGTGAAAGAAAGAAATCTTCATGACCTCGCAGAGGTAGAAAGAAACCTAACGATGAAGGAAAATTCCTTCACAGAAGCTCAAGTTTCTCAAAACATCGTATAAAGTGTTCTGCAGCTCAAACTAACCACACACACTAAATTACAAGAAAGATCAGTCCCAACTTTCCGGGCAGTGTCACACACATCGAGATGTCTCGCACAAATTAATGATGTGTGACTGTCATATAGTGTAGATCAACTGTTCAATCAAAACTGGTCTTACGAGTTTAAATAAGAGCAAGAGGATGCAGAATTAAAAAAAAACAAAGCAGGATGTGTGCTGGGTGATGAGGGGCGTTGTAGGATTGTGAGTCGGCCTTCCTGAGGTGTCGAAGGCATGAACGCAATGAAACAGAAAGGGAAGTGCTCACTTTTTTATGGGCAATGTGGTTAGTCGTATTAAAAGGTGCGTTAGTATAGCATCCTGTGATGACGTTTGATTGATGAAGGCAGGAAGTAACACTGAGTAAGTCAAACCTTGCGGTGTTGTTCTGCAATATTATGGCACATTGTATGCACTTTACAACCAATTGTAAAAGGATCAGCGCAGTGGTGCAGCAGAATATTATATTTCCACTTCATTACAATCACATAATTTTCCTCTATTAAATGTCAAAATTAAGGCAAATGCTCAACTTTATAAATCTTAAAATGATTTAATAGCTCTGTTGATCATTTACTTACATAATGGAATAAATGACAATTTAATTCCAATCATTATGAGTCATATTTAGGCAGTTAAGCAAATGAAACAACCTCAGTTAGAGGAAGGATCTTTTTGGGGATGAATAAGAAAAAACTTTCGCTAAAGAGGAAGACACCACAGTTTAGAAAATCTCAGCAAAAGCAATTTCAAATATTAGCAGCCGCATGCACGCGTACTTAACGTATTCTCACTGTTGTAAAAATTTACGGAAGCCTGTTTGGCCACTGAATTCATAAAACATTGGCGGTGAGGCTGAAGACTGTCGAGTCTCACTTTAACTCTGTGGTGAAATTTTGTTCTCAAATATGACAGAGCTGCTTTCACAGCTTTTGCTCAGGGTATGAAGACGAACACATCGATTCATTTCCTGCAGCCGTGTTGAAAAGGACCACTGACACGACTGCAGATGTAAAAGACCAGCAGACGGGAGGCAGTGACACCACGGCAACGTGCGGCAAGGGGGTTGGGGGGGCTAAACCCCTCCATGGTTTTACACGGCTGACAGTTCGGTATTTTCACAAACTATAACAAATAAATAGAATGTATTTACATCTCAGCTGCAGGATTTGCAGATGATGCCGAAGCAGCTCTGAGCGAACGCAGAAATACTTCAACTTCCGTCAGAAGAAACACTCTGACGTGTCGAAATTTAAAATGCAACACACGACTTCTCTTTCTTACTCGCGCTCTCTCTCTCGCTCGCACACACACACACACACACACACACACACACACACACACACACACACACACAGAGAGGCTAATATTAGGAAAGCATTCACAATGGCCCCTTTGACGGACAGAGAGAAGCAGATACGAGGGATTAAAGAGTGGACATCCTTTTGAAGAGACACCGTCGACACACACACACACACACACACACACACACACACACACCAGCTCACACATGTTTTAGTTTACAAATGGCCGTAAAAAGGCCTCTTCATCCTGCCACTGAACCTCCTGTGCTCCTCCACCTCATCAGAGCAACTGCAAACACATACACATACACACACATGCACACACACACACACACACACATATATACACACGCTTTTAATCCACAGTCACAACACAGATTTATTTTCACCCTGATGTCATGAACCTGTCTTTTCCTTAACATGGATAAATTCAACATATTCTGACACCTGATGGTTTAAACACACGGCCGAGCTGATGAACCTCACAGACTCTTGAGGGCTGTTTTAAAAAGGAAAATATCACAGTCTGGCTGCTCGTTAGGTGATGAAACCGTCTGCGCGGGCTGAGAGATGGCCGAAAAAGTCCATTAAGCCGCAATACTTGGGTTTTGCCTTTGCCATTACAACACTTGGGTGCAGCATCAAAGTCTTGTTTTTAACCACTACAACTTCACTATAAGCTTGGTTTCACCAATGTTTCACAATTATTATTTTTGTCAGAAAATGCATTTTTTTTTAAAATAAAGATTGTAATGATACTAGTCCAAAAATAACATTAAAATGCCCACCACACCCCACTGCTAGCATAGGAACTAAGACCTCCAGAAAGAAGGGAAAACCCTGCAATACTGCCACTCTACCAGATTAAAAATAAAAGTCTTTACATTCCCGTGCAAGGTAGGAGATGTATGAAAGATTGTCTCACTTTGAAGAAAATTAAAAACAAAAGAAAAATCACAGGTAAAACAGAAGAGATACAAAAAAATGTAGGAGCTGAGCATCATTAGATCAAATTATCTTTGAACAATTTTTTTTTACCTTCACCAAAAATAGAACTGTTGTTGAATACAGACACATGCCAGGATTTTAAGAGGGACACGGTGGGCGGCAGCTGGTATGTCATCAAAGGGAAACCTCTCACTCAACTCCGCCCAGCTCCGAGAAGCCTCAGCAGTAAATGTAAAGATAAATCAAACACGCCTTGTCAACACTTTTAACACTATAAATAAAGAATATTTAAAATGCATAAAAAATTTTTTTTTTTAAAAACAGCGCTGCTAATCAAAAAAACATCAAACATGAGCTCAGGGGAAAAGGTCGTTTTAGACTTTGTGAATGCAGCTTAGGTCAGAAACTAATGTGTCTGAAAAAGTGCTGAGTAGCTAAGCTAACATGCTGTGGAGCACTTGCCCGCCCGCGCGCGCGCACACACACACACACACACACACACACACACACACACACACACACACACACACACACACACAATATTTGACATCCTGTGGTGTGTTCACTTGCAATCACACACACACACACACACACACACACACACAATATTTGACATCCTGTGGTGTGTTCACTTGCACTCACACACACACACACACACACACACACACACACACACACACACACAGATGTGGTTCCACTACTCTTGTTTTACTCCTCAACTCAGCAGCTTAATTTGACCTCTTCGACGTTCTTCAAATAAATAATTAAATGCTGAAGACGTTTCGGCACCACTTTTCTAAAGAGGCACGAGTGTATGTGTCTATGAGGGATTTCTATTTAGCATCGACTGTGCGTCTGCGTTGGTATACGTGACTTATGTACATTGACGTAACAAACAACTATGCAACATCCAATATAACGACCATAACATTTTTTTTTCTCCCTAAATAACATCACTTATAAAGACCAATGTCGTTGCCTTAACTGTCCTCGAGTGAAAAGGTGATTTTTTTTTTTTCTGATGATCCCGCAGCTGAAAGTCTGACTCAGCACATTCAGTTTCCAGTCAAAATAACGGATGGTACATTAAAGTGCCAAGTCACAGCTTTAGTTTGAGTAGGTCAGAGCGCCCCAGACTGCGAGGGTTTCCAAAAGTAATTGGACACTAAAGTTGAGTTCATGTTCCTCTCTAGATTGAGGAGGGTTTTTTTGTTTTGTCAGTATGAGGAGTAAAGTGAGGAAGATAATGAGGTTCAAAAAGCAAAATAAATCTACACATTAAAAACAGTTAAGTGCAGGAAAACTAGGCAGAGGAGCACGCCCTAACTGTCACGGTAAAGAAAAATCCCTTCGTGCCTGCACAGCAAGTCAAGAATGTAGGCATACACGTTTCCTTATCGATGATCAGGGGAGAGACAGAATACTCTATGTTCAGCGCCTCAGAGGATTCACAGCAAGATGCAAACCCCCTGGTGAGTCTCAAAAACAGAGCGGGCAAGTTGCAGTTTGCTAAAAAAAAAACATATAAAAGATCCTGGAACAAAGTTATGTGGACTGATGAAACAAAAAAAACTCCCCAAAAAAGTATGGAAAGATGAGTGTGGAGGGAAAAATGGGAGCAGTTCATGAACAGCTCATGGTTTCTGTTTTGACTTGTGCATGTGTGGCTGCCGAAGGAAGTGGCAACCTGGCATGTTGTTTCTGTCACTGCTGATGGGATGAATTCAGTTCATAGAAATCCATCGTATGAGATTTAGATATTCGGCAGGACAGCGATCTGAAAAGAGCTTTTCAGGATGCAGAGGTGGAATCAGTCGATCAACTGGTCTCAATCCAGTTTACCTGCATTCCACTTGATGAAGACCAGATTAAATGTCAGAGAGCCCACGACAGACAAGAGCTGAAGGCGGCAGCGTTAAAAGGCCTGAGAGAGGATACCAAGTGTCGGCTGAGAATAAAAGATGACACAAAATATCAGGAAATAAGGTTTTAACTTGACTTCATTTGTATCCGAGGCCCCATGTTTTGGACTGTATGTGTTAAAAGGGCTCCCACACACTTCTTTCTATCTTCAGGTAAACCAGCTCGAATTGAAATAGAGACTTGAATGTACAGTAGTTTCTTTTTTTTCCATTATAAATCAAATGTGCTGAAGGACATAGGCTGCAGATCAAAAACTGTCCCAATCCTGACGATCAGGACTGTAAATATTGAAAAGCAAAAACTCAGAAGACGGTGGAAACATAAACACAAGTGGGTGTCCTCACTCAATCTGTGTCCATAGAAGAACCAGCAGTAAGTTCAGAAGACCGTAGAAGAAGCACTTCAGTTCATTCCTCATGAAAATACAAAAGGCAAACAGCAAGAACGTGCAGCTGAAAACAAAAATGGGGGAAAAAAGCAGATCAGCTTTATGTACGATTCTCTGCAAAAACATTCGCCGCAGAAAATAACTTCTTGATTCTTCTTCCTCTAAAAACTCGCGTCACTTCAACACACACACAGACACAAACATTATATACACAGCGCACACCACTTCCTCTTTTTCACCCCCCCAGGTTTCAGTTCGAGTTGAAAACAGTCCGAATCAGGATCCAGTTTGAGTTTGGTTGGCAGAGATTCATACTGATCACCCCGGAAGGAGAACAATGTTCGTCCAAACGAAGATTTACGTAAAGGCACCTTGCAAAATCCCTCCGAATGCTCCACGCGTTACAGATCCCGAAGCTCTGAGTGGAACCGAAAGGTCACAGAGAACCTGATTATTTATACGTTTATAGAGGAATTTAAGGTTAGAAAATTGGATAAAAATGATCAAAACTTAACAAATTACATTTCTTAAGAATATGGAAATGATGTGATCTTAATTGGTTTCCTGACCAAGATTTCGATAGCTCGACTGTATGTCATCTCAAGGAGGTTTGGTTACTGTAGATGCTGCTCGTGACGAAGAGGTTACACAGAGAAAATTAAAAAATTAAATGGTAGACAGTCTCTGATAAGTCTAAATGTAGTTTGCTTTTGCAATCTTACCCAGCATTTTAATGTGTTTCGCAAACTTTTAAGTTGGAATCTAATATGAGGCCATCAGACACCTCTTCAATGTGTAGTCGATTAATTTTAAAATTTAAGTCTTTAGCTTCTCTTGAGGACCAAGATTTGGAAGAAAAAGCACACTGACGCAGTTTTAATAATGAGTGAACGACATGAGTTTTCGAACCGCGCTGCTAAGGACAGTAAATGATATGACAGCTGAGTGGAAACTGACGGAGGTGTTTTATCAGATACATATACTGTATAACTGTCATCTGCCTACATCTGAAAAACCTGCTCTGAGACACGACTGTAGTGAGTCATTTATATACCAACTAAAGAGAAGTGGACCAAGAATGGAGCCATGTGGAACTCCTGTTTTTGTCTTTAAAAAAAAAAAGACCACATTGTTCTCGGTTGGAAAGACCCCCATCTTGTTCAGAGTGTAACTAGAAGGCATTCATCCACAAAATCCTCTGAACTTTTACACCTGTTTTACTTTGTTGACAAAAACAGGTCTAATTGGGGATTAGTGCATGAAATCAAACTTGTGGTTGCAAACGTGTTTTCTTTAAATGCATTCGTATAAAGTTTTGCAGTTCACTTTGACGACAGTCTTTTCAAGTAATTATGTTAACATCCGCTAAAACATTTGACATTATGTTTGATACTGGATGTTTTCGACAAGGACTGATGGCATGAATCCGGCGATATGACGGGCATCATGATACAGCGATTACAATCCCAAAATCCTGCCATAGATTGCTATTTTTTTTTTTTTAAATCAAATTTTAGGAAAACAACTACTCATACTGGAAAGAACAGATCAACAGATCAAATCAAAAATCTTAAAACAAGCTTACTTGTTATGTCAGAAGATTAAATGTAAATGCAGAATTTGTATGCAACGAGGTTGCAATCTCAGCAAAAGAATAATCTTTGCATTTAAACTATTAAAAGAGGATAAAGCTTCTCCGTATTTTATATCATGAATAAAATGTTACAATTTTGGAAGTTCATATTAAACGTGGCCAAACATAAAAGAAAAAAAGAGGTAAAAACACTTGCTTGTAAAGGTAATTTCTTTAATAAAAAAAAAGCTCAGGCTTCATATTAGGCAACAGTTTAATGTCTTTTGCTGCTGCATGTTCAACAGTACTGAATTGTGTCTGCTTTGATGAAAATCAGATGTTAAAAAAAGCTTTCCAAAATAGTGTACATCACGTCTAATGAAAAAAGAAAGCCCTTTCCTGTGTTTGGCTGATCCGTAACGAAGCACGGCTCCTATTGAACTGAAAGTGAATTGATCCCGGCCCGCAGTGCTGCCGGGACAAAAGGGGTTAGCGTAGCTCCACGGCAGCCGCTTCCTGCGCTCCCTATGTCACACTTCCTGCTTCGCAACGCAGTCAGCGGCAGCCTGCCAACCCTCGCCATCGGCTGCACTTCAATCCTCTCTCCCGTCTCCTCTTTCCAGCCCGCTGCGGCGGCAGAGCAACGTTTTAAAAAGAGAGAACACACCTTGGCTTTCTCTCCGGTGTACTCAGCTGTTTTTCTTTACCGCCGGTCTGCAGCGAGGGAGGGGGGAAAAAAAAAAAAAAAAAAAAAAAAAACAGGTCTGAGGTGGTGCTTCAGTTAACCGTATAAAAAAGGCCGGTGTTCCCAACAACAGAGGACGAAGCATTTAGCTGATGTATCAAGGACAAAAAAAAAAAAAAAAAAAAAAAAAAAAAAAAAGGGGGCTCACACTGGTGAATCAGCAACAAGAACTTTTCAGTCATTGTGGGAACTGATTCTGAGGAAAATGAGTGAGATTGAGACAAAACATCCAAAAAAACAAAACCTGCCTCCACATCCTCCTGAGAAGTTGAAAGCCCAGACATTGGTTTCTCACAAATCTGGACTGTTCCCCTAAAAACAATCCAAATCAAATGTCAAAAAAAAAAATAAAAAAAAAATATCCTGATCTTTTTCTAACCCTGCTTAAATTTGTTGGTTGGACAAAATAATAGGAACACCTTTCCATTACAACACATCAGTTTTTGTAGCCTGAACTCTGCGGATGCAGAAATGTCCATCAATCGCCATATTGGGTGTCTCTCGGTGCCTGTGCCTATTTTTGATTTTCTGATGAACTGCAGTCTTCTGTTCCTGCTCTGATGTCGGAGATGTTTTCCCATTACATCATGTTGCAGTGTTTTGAGGGACTGCGGCATCAGCGTTGTCAGGCAGCAACTAGTAAACTCTAATAATAATTTAAAGGAACACTTGTGCATCACATTTGGATGAGCAGCGATTAATTAAGTCAGCTTTAAAGGAACAGTGTCACATTTACTGTACTTTCTGGCAGAGAGCTCGATCAGACCCGATTTCAATGCATCGGTTTAGTCGGTGAGTTGCTGATGGGCGAATTTTTTTTTTTTTTTTTTTTGTCTTATTTAACTGAAAGATAAGAAAGCTGTTATTCTTCTCCTCATAAAACTCTCAACCAGCAACTGAGTTTCCCTGAATGCTGTTTTAACAAGACAGAATATTAAAGTGTTTGTAGCTTCCGGATCTGAAAAATGAAGCTCGTGTGGAAGTGCCTTAAGCTGCAATACCACCGATGGCCCCTAGGGGCCGGCTCCAAAAAGGCTCCGGCTCCATAGACTCCCATTTAACTTCTCATGAAATACAAAGTCAAGAATTTTTTTTACACAAGTCATTGTGGTGTTGTTAGCTAAAGTCGCTCCTTCTTATTCGTTTTCTGGAGGTCCATTTTGAAAATAATTCCATCGCTAATTAGATATTAGGCCACAAAAAGCAGTACGTTTGTGGGTGTGTCTGTTTGATTGACAGGCCTGTGGTGCAGTCAGGTTGAGGAATCACTGCACATTTTGTAGCTACTGCTGCAGGAGGGAGGGAGGTATATAAAAAAAAAAAATCATGTCATTATATTCCAAATGCTGAATCAGTGTCAACAATCCCAAACGGCCTCTGTACATTTAACAGAAGCAACAGAAGCACCAAAAGAAGAGAAGAGAAGAAGAAGAGACGTGATGCTTCATGTTTCACTGTGTATGTCAGAGTCACACGAACCTCAGCGCAGCTCGCCTGCAGGCCGTTCACCAACTTCAGGCGCTTTGCGATCACACATCAAAACCACACGACTCACCGTTACAGACCCGACACAAACTGTCATTCAAACGCTTCAACGGTGGGAAAACAAATACTCAGCTAAGTATTAGTGGGAGGTAAAGACACAGAGATATAAGAGTATAAATGACAGGATAACATGCCTGCTCTTTTCCTGAATCAATGATTCACGTGCTTGTATTTTCATCAAATACCATAGCATCGATGCAGTGTGCTGTTCTTTTTTTTTTTCTTTTTTCTTTAACATCATTCCGTCATTTCCTGACCAAATAATCCATTGTTTAATTTATGACTGTGTCTGTTGACCACGCACGGAGCACGTGGTGAGGAGTCGCAGCGCTTGGACGGACGGAGTGATGCCGGGATCACATGCTTTACAACAGGAAACGGAGCCGAGCACAAGACGACAGCGCAGCGGCTGCATTATGTTTCTACTACTGCTCGCTCGCGCACACACACACACACACACACACACACACACACACACACACACACACACACACACACACTAAACAAACGCAAGCTGTTCTCCGACCGCAAACACACAAGTCACAATGCAGTCATGGTAGGAAACGATGCGAGGCTCTTTTGGGGGGAAAAAAACCATCTCTGACTTCATTCTCAAGAGATGACATGAGATGGATTTGAATAAATGGAAGAGCAGAGAGAGAGAGAGAGAGAGAGAGAGAGAGAGAGACAGAGAGCGAGCGAGAGACCCTCACTTCCTGTTAGCCAGCGCTGGGTTTGTCCCACTGTGCTCCTGCAGGAATGCCGAGAACTCAGAGCCACGACGAGCGAAAATGAGTTCTGTGTCAAAAGCACCGCGAGACGAGGACACGGCCGGAGGCGACACGAGCGCATTCGAGAGCCTCGTCTCGGATCTGCAACGATGAAAAAAAAAAACCACCTCTGATGAAAACCCAAACATAAACCGACAGGACCAAGAAGTACGTCCTGGGAAAGGAACGACTGACTGAACCGTTTCCTTCTTTGAGTTCCTCTGACAAGAAGTTTCTGTATCGTCACCGTGATGAAGTGAAATACATTTTCTGCCCTCGATTAAAATGCCCGGGACGTCGAGCATGACGCCAAACCCTGAGCTGTTCCCGAGTATGTGTGGGTGAATGTGGGACGGCATTATGTTTATCAACGCAGTCCATTTCCCAGTTAAGGATACTTGACTTCAATACAGTTGGAGTTTTTAAGAGGCTCCATCACGGTGGCTTGAACAAAGCTCAGGGAATCCTGGTGGTGGTTTCCGTTTTTGAGAAACATCCTTCTTGGTTTTAATTACACAATTTTTTGATGAAATCAACCTCATTTGCATATGTGACCCTGAGAAACAGCTTCGGGCTGTGAATTGGCAAAAATCTGGAGGATACAAAACAATCTTGATGCAAGAGTTACAATTCAATATATGTTACAACATTTTGTGATTTATATTTATTTATTTTTTTACATCTAATTTTAAGAAAACTGTCACAGTATAATAAAACACACCACCAGCTGCAGAAAATCTTACAAAACCCGTCGGTTTATGTTTGGGTTTTTTACTAAAAAATGTTTTTTTTAATGCAGAACAGTGGCATCTGCATGTAATATAATATAATATCCAACATCTGGCACTATTTTTTTGTGCAATCTGAGAGAAGGTTTAAATCAGCTAAAAACAGTCAAATAAAAAGTGGATTCTTTAGGTGCACAAATTTCATGAACAAAAAATTAAAATGCATATACTTCCAATTTTTTTTAAATGTTTTACAAGAATCCATACAGTATCGCAAAACATTGCAAAACACAAGAGCATCAATATGTTCTCACCTCAATGCAATCGCACCTGTGTGTACGTGACTATACAACTTTTGTAAAGCCCTTTTTAAACATTTAAAGGAGTCATCGTGATAACAGCTACTTCAGTTATTCAAAATCAGTCTTGTTCAGGATAATCTCACTTTTATCGGACTTTACTTCTGTTGTTACAGTCGTGGCTTGGTTTTGCATCCAGGCCACAAAACAGCACCGGTGGAAACTGTACATTTCAAAGCTGCGAGTGCATGACTCAACTAATTTTGAAGAGGTCAGAGAGAGATCATGCGGGTTTGTAGCGGATGAAATATAAGGAGGTTAAGCTGACGTGGGGATGGAAGGGACTTCATACTGTATATGAGGACATACGAAGACAGAGAAGACCACAACTACACGCTGGGAGATGCATATGTGCACTTAGACATGTAGCATCCAGTTACAAAATCCAAGAGGAAGCCAGACGTCAAAAGGAGAAGAAGAAGACGAGAACTTACACAACATATGAAGACAGGCGGATACTTCATTTCACCGAAATAAACCACGACAGTCACACGAACGCCAATTATGGTATCACTGGAGATGAGAGGAGGACGGAGGCAGTTTTGATGAATCTGCTCCCCATCATGATTACGTCCCACTGACATCTGTTTACTGGATTCCTCCATTCAAACAGAGCAACTCTATGAACTTAATGTTTACAGAACCTGCTCAGTCTTGAGTGAGTGAGTGAGTGTGTGTGACTGCTTACAAGCCAAATGGCGCTCTGTCAAACTGGTTGTGAGCAAACACACACACACACACACACACACAGTACACACAGTACACACACACACACACACACACACACAGTACACACATTACGCTTCCTAAACTTTTCTGTGCAGCTGAAGTCAAGAGGATTTTTTATTTTTTTATTTGGTCTCCATGTGCTCTTTGAAAATAAAACTCAAAAGACTCAACTCAAAAGATATGTGGAAACGCCACAGTCCATTCCTCTTACACAACTCAAAACACATGCCTGACGTTCAGCCTGACTATTTCTGAGGAGCTGCAGACTAGTCCATGAAAACAAGAGGCACTTTTGACATAAAAAAATAAATAAAAAGCTTTCACATTGACCATTATTTATTGGTGGGAGAGAGGACAAACCTCGGCCTGTTGCCAAAGCCCCTGCCAGAGCCCCGTAAGAGTTTTCAAGACGTTTGTAACCAACTAAAATCGTATTTCGGACTTTGAAACAAACATTTCGTCTTAATTCATTCGCCCTCGCTGCTTCAATCATTCCCAGCTGCTTTCTGGAAGATGACAACTTCTTTTTTTCTTTTTTTCTTTTTTTTTTGCTTGTTACCCTAACTCGGGTCTCACGGTTTCCGCTTCATTGGAGCTGGTTTCCCCCACCCCCTCCACCCACCCACAACAACGACAAAAACTTACAACAAACTGAAGTAGAAATGTTTTTGCTCGACCTACCTCCGGAGGTATGAAATGCTGTGCACGGCTAATAAGCTTCACATCGACCGTCAATCCTCTCTGGTTGGTGTTGAGGACCGCTGTGCAGCCAATCCTGAAGTCTGCAGAGGAGTCTGGCAGGCAGACAAGCAGGCAGCTAAACTGGCCTCAGCCAGAGCCGTACATACACTGGGTTGAGCGAAGCCTCCCCGTCTGGGAGGAAGTAGGTCTAACGGCAGCTTCAAAGGGGGAAGGAAAAGGTTCCTGCTCACACTACAAACTCTACAGAAGATTAAATTCAGCTAAACGAGACCGTTAGATCATTAAAAACAATATCGGTTGAAAAAGTGGTGGTTAAAAAGCATGGAGTTTATTAGTGAGCGTTAGACTTTATTCATCCCACAGAGGGGAAATGTAGTCGTCACAGCAGTATAGAAACACAGTTAGGAAAAAAAAAAAAAAAAAAAGGTGAACACCATGAGAAACAATTATAAATACTTACACAATAAAATACGATAGATACAAATATATATATATATTTTTTTTTAGAAAAAGTAAGACCGATGAATAAATACACAAACAAACTATATACACCAAAAAATAAAC
Organism: Embiotoca jacksoni; assembly: GCF_022577435.1. Classification (NCBI taxonomy): domain Eukaryota; kingdom Metazoa; phylum Chordata; class Actinopteri; family Embiotocidae; genus Embiotoca; species Embiotoca jacksoni. The sequence continues at coordinate 2,457,120 of NW_027185252.1, forward strand.
ATACAACTTGGGATGAGAAAAAGTGTCAGGTGCTATGACATACAGTGCAACGTTATTATTGACAATCATATATTATACATATTATTATTATTATGAATTTTTGTTAACAGTAAATGCTAACGTTAGCCTAAAAGATTGTAGGGAAAAAAAATAGCCATATTTAATAAATTAGTATGGGTTTATTGTTATTTGAAACTTAGCTTATATTTGAATTTAACTAAAACTTCGTCAAAACAAACAACAGAACATTTCACATCATTTTTGTATAAGCTAAGGCCACATCTAATATAAACTCACAGTGTGGCTGAAAACCTAATAAGTATCCATATTGTTGTATTATTATTGTAGAAAACATGAAATCAGTATTGGTTGGTTGCTATGTTATATTTTTTAAAGGTTGCTTTATGAGCCTTGTTGACGGTTGACTCAACTCTGCGTACCCACGGCTCTGGCTTCGGCTGCTGCAGCTGTGTCGGCTGGGTCTCTTATCCGGGGTTTTAGCAGTGACGCAATGTTTCCAGATGTGGAACAAGAGAGAGAGAGAGAGAGAGAGAAAATCTGTAATAGTCAATTCTGAGGAACAACAATTATTTCCCCTGAGATATAAATACATTTAGTTTTTTGTATTAGTGCACTTCAACACACATTAACAGTATTTGCCAACTTGTGTAAAGGCTTCCAACAACTGTATCATAATACTATATGTACTTTAAAATTGTTTTAAATCAATTCATACAACCCTTATTTATTTTTTTACCAACATGTGTTTGATGTAAACATGTAGAACAAGATTGTTTTTAAATAGTTTATTTACACCCTCCTAATATGGGTTTATCTCTTTTAAACTACCGGCTGCCACATTACTAATTGTATTTACTTTATTACTGCACTTGTCTATCTGACAAAAGACTGTTTATGAGTGGGTGGACAAGCATGTTGGACACATCACAGCTGCAGGTTGTTCTGCCAGATTGCCTCACATCTGAAGGACAGTAGTTTCTCATAGTCAGCCTCAACAGCTGAATTCACATGGAAAAGGATAAGGGCGCCTCCTAGTGGAATGATGAGAACACAGCATAAGAGCTTTCATCGCATAAATAGTTCATGACAGCTAATCTTGCATTTGCAATATTTATCTGCAAGTTGAACCACTGAACTATATCTGCAACATAGACAAAAGCAGTGGACAGCTTTAGAATAATAAAAGTACATAAGGAGGACAAAATACTGGAAAAATACTTCTACCTCTAATTACACCCTGGAAATCCACAGTGGAATCAATAATCGTTCAGTAAACCTGAATAATATACATTTCACAATGCCAGGATTCACTGCATCCGACTGCATGAGTATATACATACGTCCACGAATTCAGAGAAAGACTCCATTTTTCAAATTTTGATTCATATTTTTAACGTATATGTGCCTTCAGCAGACAAGTGACATGTCTTGTATACATTGTTTTAACGAGGAAAAGTCAAGAACACCAATTTTAAACTTTTTTTGTATTTTTGATGTACTAAATCTTAAAAAACAAAAAACAAACACAATGTTCATTTCATCTGTATATCTTTAATAAAATGTCCAGAGCATTAATATACACAAATGACAGTTGTCGCTGCGGATTCTCCAAATATTTTTCTTAAAAACCAAAAAAAAACCTACATGTTACAATGCAGACTTCATGAAATTAATCAGAATAACTTCTTTGATTTATCCGAACTTTTTCCGCATCATGACCTTAGATTGTATTTGTGTTCTTGCCTTTAGATGGACACTTTCAAGAGCTGCGCTTCCCTGCACTCTTTCTTTAGGAAACACCGGAAATGTTTGAACTCTGTAAGATTCCTGACGCTAGTTTCACCGACTCATCCACGCGTGGACCGAAAAGCTCAGCGGACACATCTCAAGAGGTCTTGCTGCACAAATCGGCGGTTAAAAGCTGAAAGCGACGAAGCGAGACCGGCCGCTCAGGTGCTTCTGGTGGTCAAACACTGGTTCACCACCTCCAGGAGGGACGAGTTCTCCAGGGCCGCCGCCACTCTCTCCTTGTCTGCCAGCTGCTTGTTCACTGCACACACAACGACACAAACACACAGGCGTCACATGTTGAAAATAACGTTTAATAACCAGCGGTTATTAATGCGGTCCGGTGGGAAACTGATGATGTCTTTTTACCTGCTTCCTCTGAGGCGTGAGTCCCGGGAGTGATGTGAACATCGATCTGAGCGGGAAACGGGAAAAAAAATACGCAACGCAATTAGATCCGAACTGAAAAACCAGTTGTTGTTCATACTAATTAACAATCAACCAAAATGAGGTGATTTTAAAAAGGTACATTTCTGGTGGAAAAAAAAAGCACCCAAACGTACTTTGAACCTGTCGGGCAGAGAGCGCAGGAGCTTGACTTTGATTGACAGGCCGATGAGCGTGGCCATGCTGCAGTGAGGGATGGTGGGCGTGAACTCGATTCCCACTGTGCTCTCTGCGTCGTTCACCTGAGACACAAACACAGGAAAAACAACACGGTTAATACGATTCATTTCTGCCATTCAACAGGGAGGGAGGGGTGGGGTGGAGGGGATAGATGTTTTTTTTTTTGCAGAAAGATATACGTTTTCAGAAACCTATTCAATTGAATTTTATTTATATAGCGCCAAATCACAGCAAAGGTTATTTCATGGCACTTAACACATTAAAGTCCTTACAGCAGAACTTTTACAGAACAATTCAACAATCCCCACGTAAAGCTTAGGAGGGGGGAAAAAAACAACAAAAAAAAACTCTCATCTTTAAGGGAGAAAAACCTCCAACAGGGTGTGAGGGTGAGATATGAGTGAAAGAGTGAGAGGGAAGAAGCTCGGTGGGTCACATGACGTCCCCCAGCAGCCTCGGGCCTATGGCAGCATCACTAACTACGAGCTTTATCAAAAATAAATAACAATAAATAAATAAATAAAGACCCAGTTTACCTGGACTCGGACTTTCTCCACAACATTGAGTTCTTCCAGAGACAGAGGATGCTCGGGGTCATTGATGGATCTGATTAGATGTACCTTTAGTTAAAGAATTTACAAAAAAAAGACCAACAACAACAACAACAACAACAACGAAAGGCACACGTGTTTTAACGTATATCTGCCTCCATATGCGCGTTGATCCTCACAGTGTCTGCTCTTTCCCGAATCAAATACACACGTTCATGTTTTTGTGAGGTAATGTCAACATCTCCGCGGAGTGAAACCAGTCTGAGCCAGAGAGGAGGTGAAAACAGGATATCGAATATTTCTCTGTCGTCGATGGGGTCGTGGACGTCTTCGTCCTCCTCGGACGCGATCTGCAGCCTCTCCCCGGACCGCTGGAAAATCACCGGGTTGGCGTTCTCCAAACGGGTCCCCCCCGACATGTCGGTTTTTGTTTTTAAGACGTTGTTTTAGTTCTTGTTTCGAAACATGCGCAGTTAAATAACCTCGCAAAAAGAACGACTTCCTGCAACTACGGAAAGCGATACAGATCAAAAGACTTCAAACAACGTACAGTTCACGTAATTTTTTTTTTTTTTTTTCCTTTAAACAAAAACAGTATAAAACCACACACACGGGGACGTGAATGACACTTAGAGAGAGAGAAAAAAAAAAACACATGCACAATTTTACACCTGTTTGTTTTATTCTGGTCTGAAACGTCCTGAACAAATCACATACGTCACTTCCTGCCCTGTTGTCCAAAACAACCACGGCCCCTTTTAAGGTGTCGGAAACAAATACAAAAAGAAAAAAAAATAGCGGCATTTTGCCATTTTTACGCGGGATTTTGAACGCAGAACAAGAAATCAGACACTTTTTTTTTTTTTGATTTACGGTTTTTATTTACTGAGTAAAAGAAGAGACCTGGAAACATCTGCAGAGGTGGAAATGGTCAAAGGTGGGATGGCCAGCTGGGACGCTTCATCACAGGTTAAAGTCAACTGTTATAATCTTAAAATCTTAAGTAGTGTGTAGCACATAGGACTTACTGAAAAGCAGAGGAAATTCCAGTTACGTGTTTTACTGTTAACCTTTCAGCTTTTTTTTTTATTTTTTTTTTTTATTAAGTTATCTATTAAGGTTTAAAATCAAGCTTTGGAAATGTGTGAATGGAGAAAGTGAATTGATTTTAAGGAGATTCTGTATTTAGTATTTCAGACAGGTAACAGGGGAGTTTTCCAATCATTCACTTGTGGGATATAAATAATTGCACAGAACAGAATTAAAACTTGTGAGTATTTTGAGTGAAATATCAGCTGTTTTTTTTTTTTTTTTTTTTTTTTTTGAGGGGGGGGGGGTTAATTGGCAACATGGCAACCACACAAAAGCAAAAAAATGAATACAGTATTTTATTTTATTTTATATTATTAAGTAACCTCAGAATTTGCTCATTTGTTTCAGTCTAGTACTCAAAATATGTTTTGTTTTAATGCGTTTACGTGCTTTGTGATGTGAAATATCCCCTCCTGGGCCGGTGGTGACTTCCTGTTTGTCCTGTAGATGGCAGATACTCCCCATTTAAGGCCATTCATGGCCACGCTGTTCACCAAAAGTAATCCCCAGCAGCTTGCAGCAGCATGCTGTGATTAATGTAATGCTCCAGCATCACAGCAGTTTGTGTTAAAAAATGCCCGGTTCATTTTAAAAACACGAGAATAGTTTATTTCCTTCAGCCTGAGTCAGACTTCTCAAATCTAATTTACAACTCCTTACGAGCATATTGTTCTCATTACCTGAAGGAACAGGGACTCTCCCCGATGACTAAGGAGGTCGGTTTAGATTCGTTTTCCAGTTTCTCCTTTTTACTGTAGTTTTAGGTTCTCAGTCCCTGCAGACAATTTCTCCATCTGTCTCTCTGATTAACCTGTCAATATACTGTCATAATGTGATTTCCCATCCATATTTAAAGTGAATCCAAGTATACACATAATGCTTTATGTTCAATCTTTCAATCCATATAGCCCTCCCCCCCCCCACAAAGTTATTGTGTTAATTATAAAGAGTAGTTTAAATCGTAATAGGATATCACTTTGGCTTTAAATATGGACAGAAAGCCCCACGTTTTTTTATGTTTCAGGCAAAAACCCTCAGAGGAAACAAAAAAAAAATATCACCAACATTACTTTTTTTTTTTTTTTTGCATTCTTCACTTGTGTACTGGAGCGTCACCGCCATCACCCGCGGCAACCACAGGTGAAACGCTGATTTCCTCAAGACAGAATCTTAATGAGTTGCTGAAGTCGGTGGAAATGTGGGAGATCGGTCGACAAGAAAGGTTTCCACTTCAATACGATGTGTTCACCTTTTGAATAAGTGCGTATAATGAGGCTGCGTGTGGCTGCTGGCACCTGCGTGGCACTTTTTTTTTTTAATAACAATGTCGTGCATCAGGGCAACAGCAGAGGACAAGGAGCAAAGTATTTTCGTAAATGTGACAACTTGGACGAGCAATTTAAGAGATTTGGCTTTCGGTTAGGAAAATGTTTGACGAAAAATGGCTTCTGTGGAATAACATGAGTCTAACAGCAACTATTTTCCTAACCGCAGTCTAATTTGTTTGAACAGGAAGGGTGTGTTCATATTTTATTATTAATAATCTGTTAATATTGTACTTTTCTTATTAAATTTCTCATCCGTACACAGATTACAGAATCACCACCAGCACAAAATTACCATATGAAAAATATATATATTATTTAGGACAGAACACTAATAAGCTGCTGAAGTTAGTGAAAAAAAAAACCTGATAAATGATAAAATATCTTATCAACCGTATCATACTTTTGTAATGTTGTTTTTTTTCTGGGCTTAACTTTGCCTCATGATACCTGAATCCCAAAACTATTTTTTTTAGTTTGAAAACTTTACAGTCTGAAGCACGCAGACAATAGAGACTCAGACAGGAAAGCTAAATACGTCACATTAATGCTGAGCACAACCTGAGAGTTTGTCGCTGCAGACTGTTGAGAGTTCAGAGAGGTGAGCTTTTCATTGTTTGACATCGCATCCTTGGGAAAGAAATAATATCCTGTTTCAAGTCAAAACATTTGTGAGAAATCAACTTGAAATGTTTGTATCTTGTAGCATCTCGCGGTGTCTCTTCAGCCTCTGCATTTAAACCAGTCTTTTTAAAATTCTTTACAATACTGTGAAGTCGGCGGGGCCAAGTCCGTCAGGGGAGACTGCTCGCAACCGTTGTGCACTGTGTGTATTAGATGATTAATTCAGGTGTGTGCGTTGTGTTTCGGTACACGGTGGGTCCCATATTTATATACAACCAGATCTTAATCTTCGACTAGCGCTGCCGCTGTTGAGCCCACAGCAATATACCTGAAGTGCATGTAATGAGACTGCAAAGCTGTTGACAACCAGTGCACAACTTGCAATATAAATAGCAACACTGGTCTGGGAAATACAGACACATGGGCTCACTATTTTCCGATAGTGACAATATGAGATTTAGTCACGTAGATAAGGCAATGGAGGGCGGTCGAGTTAAAGCAATTTTATTCCCTCAAATCTCACATTTTTCTGAAGTGGGAATTGGTGGAGCTGCTAATGACAATATGTGTGACTTTCTGAAACAATCTGACATGCGGGCCCACTTTGATTTTTTTTCAGGTGTGCAGTGAGGAGAGATTATGCGAGATCACGCAGCTGCACCCGTCACATGTTGTATTCACAAATGAGTGCAACAGCGGAAATCCTTTGCAGCGATTGATTCGGTCAGACAACATATCTGTAAAAGAACAAGGTTGGTTCAAGCACACCTATAACCTTCTGACATGACTGACAAAATAGGTTTTATACTCCCAGGCTATCTGAAAAGGCTGCAGTCGTACCGGAGCCCAGGTTTTGACTGGCAGTGTGCGGTGCACGTAGGGCAGCTCATTGGCCCTCTAAACGCCACTTTGATCCGGAAAAGGACCTTACTGGTTCGGCCAGATTCTCCTCTGATCATCCGAAGGTGCCCTTTGATTAGCTCCAGTTCTGATCAGGTTTTCAGAAGCACTCTTTTTGCATGCTGCAGCAAATCGCCGACATGTTTCCTTCTTGCTGTGCTGCGTGAGGACCACATCAAATAATATACAGAACGCTCAGATGATTCTGTCTTCTATCAAAGCTCTTTAAAATGAAAGTTTGCAGCCGTGATCCTCGAGATGCAGAGAACTGCAGATTTTTGGTCTTCATTGTGGTGTAAACTGTTTCCTTTTTATATCAACATGAAAGTCCCAAGCAAAATACATCCTGCTGGTGTGGCATCTTCGACACGTGTTTGAAAACTTGCTGGTGATGCGAGACTCGCTAACTATTTTTTTTGAATTGTTTGCAAATCTAAACACAAACTCAAGAAAAGTAGACATTGATGGCCACATATGAACCTGTATGTGTATGTACACAGCTGGACGGCTGTAGCAGGGAAATAACTTACCTTTTCAATGTTGCAATGACAAAGCTGCAGGCTGACCAAGAATTAATAGCGAGATATTTCCAACCTGACAGGTTTAGATTGGTAGAGATTTGATATGGTTGTATGATTAAGCCCACAGAGCCCTTTTATAGTATAGCTTTGGGCTTTTGGAGAAGTATATAGAATATATTATACATACAATATTTTGTTTGAGGTTTTTCTGTTCCACAGAGAGCTCCTGTGTCTTTTTAGAAGGTGAGATGCTTTATATCATTTATGATTTACTGAATTAAACATACAATCTTTAGGTCAAAGTTGAACTGATGGCTGAGAAATACTAACTACACTAGAGAGAAACCTTTTTCTTCGCCTGGAATACAGACTTGAGCGCTGACAGTGGTGTTTCAAATATGTTGACAATAAGCAGGTGTAGTCTGTTCATTAATGCCAAACCTCAGGCTTTGAAGCTCACTGAATGAAACATGCAGGTGCAAGGTCAAATTCTTTCTCAGAAAACACAAAAGAAAATATAATCCATACAAATACGAGCCTTCATCACGTCATGCTTTTTCTCTCTTTCCCAAAAACTGCCTCAAAACATCACGTTTCTCACTCAAGGATGAATATAATAAGATATCTTTGACAGCCCATTATTCAGTTATTAAAGATTACGTATTGTTGCAGCTGAAAAGATAAGAACTGTGTTTTGCATAATTACAGCCTACTAGAAACATTCATATTTTACATTTCAGCAGTTTGCTCATTGTTTCATATTCATGCGCATATTCAGAGAGACTGCAGCGGTCATGAAAGATGGCTTACTTTACCAGACAGACTAGCTGCAGGAGGAGTTCCTGATACAATCAAATTTCAGACAAAACCCCAAAACTTGATGGAAAATTGCAAAATGTATGCACTGCATTGATATCTGGCACATAATATCTCATCTGTGTTCAAAAATGTTTATTTTTGTAGCTGGTATGGCAACAAGTAAAACCAATTTAAGATTAATTTTAAGCAGATTTTCTTAAAGAAGAAGAAAAAAAACAAAAACGAATTGCAAATAAATTTGATATGTTTTACCTGGACCACAGATGAATTAGGTCAAATAATCTGTCAAGGGAATTGTCATTTGATTCATAATTTCCAACCATTAACTTGTATTAAGGGTGTAAATTAGTTCCCAATTTGTAACCATGGCGTCAGCATATGTGTAAATGAATCACAACTGTTTTTATCACCTGTTTTTAGTCAGTTCTCCAGTGTGGGTTTGATGGCGTATTGCACCATGATGGGGTTCCCTCCCCGAGTCAGTGCTAATTAATAATGTCATGTTTTTTTGTTTTTATTTAGGAGAGGAGCGGCCCGGTTTCCAGGGGGACCTGGAGAATAATGGCGAGAGAGGTGAAAACAGAAGGTGATGAAACAGGTGGGCAGAGTCGCTTGTCATTTTGGTTGTTGCTGTCATCGCTCACTCTCCTCCTGAAGCCCTGGATGGCTTTAAGAGCTGATAAGAAACACTTCAAGCTCAAGCACACGGAGAAGTAAATTCCAGCTCAGACACATAAGGAATTACAGTTCAGCTCTGTTTCACACACAAGAGATTTAAATATTTAGTTCAGCTCTGCACTGTCCAAAAATATCATTGTGAATTTGTTAAAGCTCCCATATTTTACACTTTTTTTTCCCCCCGGTGTTGTATTTGCAGTCTTTGTATTAATCCGATTTAGTTTTTTCAAAAACCGTCTCAATACATTTTTGCATCTCTTAATCTTCACACTGGAGTTCAACCATGAACAGGCTGTTTTGTGTCTATTTCGTTGAATTGACATCAGTGATCCTCTCTTCTGATTGGCTCTTTTCTGACACACACCGAGGTCAACCACAGCTTTTCTTCAGTCTTGTAGCTTTCTAGCTGCATGACGTATTGACCGTTCTGTCTTTTCATCCGCATTAAAAATGTTGGACAGTGATCGAGGACATGATGACATAAGCGTGAGTTTGTGACATCACAAACCTAGTCCAAATAACACAGTTGCTGAATCCGGGCTGTGTGCATTTCTCTGTTGACTTGAGTTTTTGACAGAATTGACCTGCTTTGTAATCAAAGAATAAATGTAAAGTTTTATCTTGTACAATATGGGACATTTGAATGTCATGGAAACCTGAATCCAACCGGGTGCGTAGACAGAAAACACAAGAGTCACCTCCTCCTTGGAACCCATACAATTTTATCAGCTGCTTCACGAAGAGGAACATTTTACTAAAAGCTTAGAAGAATGGACCCTGTCAGAGAATTTGATAGACGAAAAAAGATCCATTCATAGACTGAAGAAAAATCGACAGTTATCTCATTAGCTACTGATGACATCACATCACATACTTTATGTTGAACCTGACTCTGTCCCTTATAACTACGGCTGTCAGATAAATGTGGTAGAATAAAAAGGACAACAGTTCCCTCTGAAATGTGGTGGATCGAAAGTGTTAAAGTAACTGCATTTCGTTCCTGTACCCACCACTGCCTGCACGCCACCAAATTGTGGTACTTATCTTTACAAAGTTTAAACATCCTTTTCCTCCTGTTCTTTAAATCTTCTATGACTTTTGGGATTCTGACATTCATAGTGCTCAAACTTAGATTTAGACTTCTGCAAAAATGCAAAATGACAAGGAGACTCCTGCCTACACTGTCCTTTGATTCAAAATACATTTAAAGGAAAGGATGCTTTTCTATCATGTGTGGTCTGTCGAACTTTCCAACAAAGTCCTGAATAGATAGAAGCTCATTAAATTCCCAGCATGATCTGGGAAGCTTAGTTTGACCACAGTTTTGAAGCTCGGTGTGGGCTGAAACCTCGTAGCCGTATCGGTTAATGTCCAAATTCATGCTGGCGAAGAACAGACAACGAGTCGGGTTTATTCTTTTCTCTGAAATATATTTCATTCAGATACAGATCAATGCTTTGACTTCCCCCCTGTTGGTTTACCTTGTGTTCTCTCAGATTGACTGAAAAACATTTCAACTGCTCTTGTGTGTGCGCAAGATTCACTAAACAGAAAAGATCTGCTTTTCAAAGATTTAAAGATGCAACTGTTTTTGATGTTTCTCATTCTTTCTGTCGTTTCATTTCGGAGCCCTTTTTTTTTTTCTTCTTCTTCTTTGGCTCGACTTTTGAATTCCGTCTCCACAGGACATTTTGTGGTTCGGTTTATGTTGTAAAACATCTTACAAGAAGACCTCTAAAGCAAGCATGGCTCTGTGGAATCATCTTTTTCAAGCCATAAATGCAAAAACCTTTGAACGGTCACCTCCCACCTGGTTGTCAGATCTCCCAACGACAAAGACCATCTGGTGATGAAAAAAAAAGACTCAGATTGGATTGCAAGGACAGTATATATCTTTTTTTGTGTGTGTGTGTGCAGCTTTAAATCATTACATTCACGTTTTTGTGGAGAAGGTAGAACGAGGAAAACTATTGATCTGCACTAAGAAAAAGACAAGCGTGTTCTGACAAGGAAGACGGTCGCAGAGGTCTTGTTTATTCTCTAAAAGCAGAGAGGCAACGGAGATATGAAATAAAAAAAAGAAAAAAAAGAATAGGCTGACAGGCATCAACAGAGACACTCCGGCTTATTCAGCAGCCAGCCAGTGAACCTCAGGAAAGCGCCGTACCGGGGTCCTGCTTGTTTTTCTCTCTTTCAATCAAATTTATGTAAGAAGGGCTATGATGAATGTACCTCCTGTCTCCGGAGGGACGAGGGAGAAACAGAAAAGACGGGCTTTCACAGCTCCCTATTAAAGGATCATAAGATAGTGGTGGAGTACGTGCAGACAGTGACACACTACACACTGTGTAGCGGTAGAAAGAACTTGATATCGATTCAAGCTTCGAACGTGAGCACAAAAAGAAGCTCGACGATGTTTCACCAAATGTGCCAAATAACAAAACCATAGCTCGATCCGGTTAAATTCACATTTCCTTTTTTTTCCGTCTCATTGTTTATTTTCATTCGTTTTAAATCGTGACCTCACGTCAGCTTGAAAACGGTCAGCAAACTATAAAGGTCTTTTTGTGTCTTTATTATGCAAACAAACAAACAAACAAAAAAAGTTTGCGTACTGCAATCAACAAAATTTAGTTTTTAAGTAAAAAAAATCTGCAAATTTGTTTGCAAAGCAAAATTATCATTTTGTATATTTTTACTTACAAACTCGAGTTTTGATTGGTGAGAAATGAGCTCTCTAAAAAAAATTTTTTTCAGCTTGCATAATACCGACGTAACAATACCTTCATATAAACCCACCTCAGTTTTTTTAATATATCAAATTCTTAGCTCATATACACGTTTCACTCTGGATTTTTATCTTTCCATTCTTCTAAAACCACTCTGGGTGTTGTGACAAATGATCTTCCGGTTGTTGATGACTCGGATCACACCTTTCCCCTCCCACTGCTCCATCACTACAGCGTGTTATTACACCATCTCCCCGACTGTGGGAGATTCGTCTTTCAAAAGGTACTTTGCAATAACAATTTTCTATAAAGTTTCCTCACCAGCAGAAGAGCATAAAAATGACAACAGCAAAAATCGACCTGTGGATGTGTTTTAACGAGTCTAAAAAAAAAAAAAAAAAAAAAAAGTGGTAAGATTTTGTCCACAGAATCGGAAAACATTTGAGAGGAAGTTGTAGTTGACCGAGGTGGGAGTCAACAGCTCGTCTGACCCGCTGCTGCGAGCAGAAAATGCTTTTAAAAGTCTTTTTTTGGAAGATATGAAATCTTTTGCATGGCAGAGACGATTGATCCAAGAATTGATGCTTTTGAGATTATATTTTTTATATTTTTTAAGATTGGCTTACTGTAAATCTTAATTTTGCAATGAAACGCTGTCATCTTTTAAAGGATTACTAAACTGATGATGGTCCCTGTTTTGCGGGGAGGTGTGTTTGTCTTAAACTACCTGGACTTGTGTTATTATGTGAAGAAAAAGAGGAGCAGCTCCACCTTAGGTCAGATGAATTTATAATTGCAGCCTTACACCAACACACAGCATCACTTTGTTGTTTTGAAGCTGCCAGGCGAGATCGATTTCAGCGGGAGAAAACAACACCCATGGCAAATAAAACATTGAAGTCAGACTTCATGCATGCAGGTTTTTGATGCGTGTTCTGTGTACAGCATGTCGGAGCGCATGTGCAGGCGGAGCTCATGGTGTTAGGTTATGTTCTTCTACCGCCGTCGCAGCCTAAGGCTGCAGAATCGCAGCTACACATTGATGTGAACAAGTATTTAAGTAAATATGTGGAGAACGTAACTCAATCACGTCGTAGCGAAAAGTGCCACATTAAGCTTAAAAGTCAGCGTGCGTACCCGAATCCGTTTGTTTTGTGAGTGCGCTGCTGATTTATGCTCTGGTCCCAGTTCACATCTTTTCAGTGTCACACAAGGATGTTTTCAGGAGGGCGGCATGAAATATTAAAGCGCAATAAAACGGTGAGACGATGGGGGACACCGGAGGTACGAAAGTCATTACGCCAAACACAACAGAGTTAACGGATGGAAGTGGGGTGATGATTGTTTGTCGTCAGATTGGTTGGCAAGGATCAGCCAATCACGGCCCTCTAGACTCGCGTTGCCGTCACGATTATTTTGAAGTGCTTTATAATTATAGTGGTCTTCAGTTCGAGTGTTTGTCGTTTTGTAATATTAGCAACTTGCTAATTAGCAGCAAATTTTCTGGGTTAGTTCTTCAAAGGCATGCTATGAGCATCCGTCAGCCCGCGGCACTGCCTACGGCTGCTGGTCAGTACTGTTGTTGTGCCTGTGCACTAGTGTTGGTTATTTTTTATGTTTGTGTTTTATTGGAGAGCCACACAGAGATGCAGATCTGTTGGTATTCATAAACATCACTGACGATAAAAATCATTGCACACTTGTGAATGCACCACGGCAGCTGGAGTTCCCCAACCAACTACAAATCCTGAGCTATTAATTCCACATTACAGAAGGATTGAGCAGAGGAGCTCTTCACACCTGCAAAGAATTAGAATGATTTGCAAATGACAATGAACTTTGTGGAAAAACATGAAACGTTTTGTACGGTTTTATTGGCGCATTCATTTCAAAAAGTCTGTTGAGTTCATCACTTCCTGTTCCAATAACTTGATTTGAAATCTTGTAGAAACAAGGAGAGCAAATAACTGCAAAGGCTAAATAGGAAACACGAGCAAGGCTGCGTTAACTATAAACCAGTCCAAGTTGCAGTTTACACGTCGGTCCAGGTTCATATAATATACGCGGTGAGAACTTGGAAGGAGGCAGGCGGTCACAGCAGCACAGAAACACGGGTAGGAAATAAAAAAAAAGGTGCACACAATAAGAAAAAAATGACACACGCACACAATAAATTAAATTAGATAAAAAGATTTTTTTTTATTTTTTTAAAAGTGAGACCAATGAATAAATACACACAACGGCCGGTGTGTACGAGCTTCCATCTGCAAACATTTAAGCGGATTACATCCGCCTGCGTGTGTGTGTGTGTAACAGTATTAACACAGAGGTGCAGTACAACCACAACAAACGGGCCAGTGAAACCGCTGCAGTAACCGCCAGCAGCGGTTTCTCAATGTGGCCGGCCCGGGCCAGCGTTTGCCACCCTGCCACTGCAGCAGGTCGGGTCTGCGTTGACCTTTTTGCTGTAATTATGTTCTGGCAGGAACGTCTGCTGTTCTCGGTACCGATTGTCTATTGTTGTCTGTCTCGGCTATTTTTCTTCCGAACCCTTTGTGGTTTCTCCCGGAGGCGGTGGAAACTTGCAGCGGTGCGCCGACCTATTTACCTCCAAAACGAGACAGCGTCAAGGAAGGATGTGTTTTTAAGGGCAGCGCTCGTGATCTATCGGGGCTTTCACAGGGTTTAGCGCCCTGGCTGCTGGTGGAGGAGAGAAGGAACGGGGCAGCACAAATAGTTTCTGTCTGATGCATGACTCTGCTCTTTCTATAATGGTAACTGAAGATTGGGGGCTCCAGAATAAAATATTTTCCTTTTCTCCAGTGAAAGCAAAACAAATTATGTAAATTTGCAAGGGATAGCAGTTAGGTGGAAAGCACTAAAAAAATAAAGTAAAATCAGCTCCCATATTTTTGAATAAACCAACATTTACACTGGTCTGTGGATTTTCAGTGAGTTTAGAGACTGCTGGCATTTCAGAAAAGAACTCGGCTGGAATATATGATTAATAAAAATGTCATTAATATTCTGTGGATATTGATCTGAGGAGTTTGTGCTAAAATCCTGGGCTGTTAAAACTACTACACATGTACAGTCCCCTGCACATCTGGATTTATCATTGGCATAAGGTTGAGACAGGTATTCACATTATAGTACATTTTATTTAGATTTATGTGAGATTCATGTGAATTAACAATAACAAAAAATGTAGTGTTCAGCTGACATCTGTCTAACAAACCAGTGATTGTAGACATTCTGTGTCCAACTTAATAATCTGATTAACAGTTCAAAAAGCCGATCTCAACTCAGTAAGAACCTTGTTTTCAAGGTTTAATACACCAGGGCAGATAGAGCTTCTCTAATCAATAACGCTGTGGTTGGATTTGCATTTCCCTTCTCATAACTTCATTCTCATATGTGAATCTTTTCCAGGCCAATTGTCAACAGACCAGAACAAAAAACGTGTTTCCAGCAAAGCATAAAATCTACAAACCTTTTAGCCCATTCTGTAAAACTGAATCTCCATTTGTGTATTTTGTCAGCAACACATGATCCCCCCCCCCCAAATCACTCTACAGGTATTAACTCTTCAACAACTTTTGTCTTCACGTGGCATTCACTGCCAGATTGATGCAATTCAATAGATTGTTGGGTCTGAGCGGGAGATCTCTATTAAGATAGGCCTGAGTGACTGCAGGCTTCAAGAGCTGAGCTCACTGTCCTCAATAATGGCAAGCAATTCAAAACCAGGCTGTAACAGGACTGGGAGGAAGACGAGCGCAGCACCGGCTGAATAAAACCCCGGGGAGACTGTTCTGCTTCACAGAACATGGTTCTGTATTTATGGACTCTTTTGTCCTATTTATGGACTCTATTAGAACAAAGGGACGGCCGTTTTTTGCTTTATTTATTTCATTTGTTTGGAGGGTTTTCTGTGCGCGCATCCATCAATTCCAACCGACTTTATCGTTTGCAGCTGGAAATCCCACAGCACAGAGAAGATAAAGACAATGCTAACGTAACAATCTTGCTCTTTATTTCGTACACATTTGCCGTGCTATTTAAGATTTTCCTCGAGAATGTCTTTCACACCAGACGAGATTCATTGCACGTCTCAGGCAGCAGCGACAAAGGCTGTTTGGAATAAACAGCTTATTGGATATAAACAGCAGCTTGAGGTTAGGGTTTCAGTACACAAACAAATAATACCTCCGTGCATGCGGCCAGTAAGCTCTGACAAGACTGAACATTATTCTTCCATTTAGAAAAAAAAAAGGTTGGGTTGGCGGAATTTGTTTATGATTATCATGAGTGGCAGCAGTTAGCTGTCCACTGCTCTAAAAAAAAAACCCCAACAACAGACAGACCAGTCTGTGCACATGCTTCTTTTGCATAGCAAATTTTCCGTTACAGAGAGGCTGTTTACATTTGGGTTTAACATCCAGTCACAGTTCACAGTTCTTTGTTGCCCACTGGATTCCATTTTAATGCGCCGTATATTTGAAATTGATGACGTATTTCTCGTTTGTAAATGTCAGAGCGTTCAAATTTGTAATTCACAACCCGAACTGTCAGGCTCGACCTGACTGTGTTTATTCGGGCTCATATTATTTAATCATTCCAGCAGATTGGAAAGGGTCAGGCTCTGCGCTGCGGGGAATAAATGAACTGTGCAAGCAAAAAAAAAAAAAACAATTGGAGAAAATAAACCCAGAGGAGCAAGTTTGTAGCCTGCAATCCAAATCTAAGTATCCTGCTAAAGAACTGGATTGTCTTTGTATGCAAACGACGCATTAATCACCCAATACAAATCTGTGAATCACTTCTGTAAAAACTTGTGATCCCAACATGATTAGGGAGCAAAATAATTACAGAGCCTGGGAGTGTATTTTCTCCCAACTCAGCTGTTGTCCATCGTTAATGTATTCCGAAAGACATTCAGCTTGCTGATTATTCTCACTTTTTTTCTCACTCCGGTCGGTCACCGGGGTCACGTCACAGATTGTGGGGAAGTAAATGGTCCGTTTTTCTCTCCGTGAGCTGGACATGTCGTCATGATTTCATTCGAAGTAGCTGTGAAGCGGCAGGGCGTTTTCTGTGGGGTGCTGCTGGCCGTGCATCTTTCTGACTCTGGGCTGCGTCCAGAAAGTAAATTGTCATTTCTGTTCGAGCTGCCATATTAGCCAGCCAAAAAAAAAAAAAAAAAAAAAGGAAAGCATCCAGCCGTCTCTCTAGTTATCCACAGTTTTGCAGTGTTTGAGATTAGCTGCCTCTTTTTCTTTTTTCTTTTGCCTCCAGCCAGCTGCTTTTAAACACTCTCTGTGTCCCAGAAATAGTTCTACATTTTTGCATGATTTCTGTCTTTTACATTTTGTTTCCCCCCCACCCAGCCTAAAGGTAAAAACACTGAAGACTTGTTTTCAAAGCGTAGAGGCAAAAACACCCGCAGGGACAATACAAAGCATCACAAAGAGTGAGGATGGGGAGAGGCGGTTGTACAGCATGCTGAGAAAGGAGCCTTCAACTGTGCCCTTGTTTTAAATATGGGACACTGTATGTGAAATATAAACACGTATCGTAGGCTGTCCCTTACTTGGTCTAAACGTCTGAATCATCTTTGACTTCCCTAAACGTACTTGAACACGCTTTCTTCTAAGCATGAAAGCAGATCAGTTGTCATATGATTGTTCAGGTTTCAGGTTTCAGGTTTCTCTTTTCTTTCTTTACGCAAATGTCAACTCCATCCTTAAATTGACATTACAATGCAGTACTCAGTTGCGTTGTCATGTTTCATTTAATTTTTTAATATTCTCGTCAAACAAACGCCGGACTGTCTGTCACACAGAGGATTCCTGATTGGACAGCTGAAGAAGTGCGCCGTCCTCGGAAGAATCAGACGGTAAAGACAGGATTCAGGACTGAAACTCGATCCCTGTAAAAAGTGTCACTTCCAAAACCGTCATGATCTGGGCTGAGACAGGAGTAGTAAAACGGCATCTTAATATTGCATAGCTTCTTGTTTTCTCGCCCTCTTCTTTGGGTTGTTTTAACACCTTGACTTTGTGCTTGTCTTTAAATGTTGCTATCCTCTAACGTGGTTTATTTGAGTGGGTTTGGAGGGTCGGGGCTTTACTCCGCTGTCTCAGCGAGGACTCAGGAATTCTTGATCAGATATCCTTTCTTTCCCCTGCCGGCCACACCCATACTTTCATTAGGACGCTTACATGCAAGTACACTTGAAACTTTGAATTTTGACAGCGTAGTCTTGTCTAATTGTCTACATTTGAATGCATCACCTGCAAACATGTCTGCCTGTTTTGGTTATTTTACCTTTTAATTAACATATTTCTGTTCTCTTGGTTTTTCTAGTCCTGCCAACTTTGGACTCTGCTTTCTCTCCTTGGATTGAGCTCACCTGCCTGATCGTTGTATTTTCAACTCCCCCCCTGGTAAGTAAAGTTCTTGGCGAGCTTCATTCTTATGTGACTGTGACAGTGTCACATTTTGGAATACAACAGGGGCACTTGGAGATAGCAGAACTCTGCTGAGGTCTTTTCTATGCCTTCAAAAACTACAACCATTATACATGTCTGTATTTAAAAATGTGTCAATGTTAGAATTGCACCACCTCCGGTTCTCTCGGATGAAACCATAACAACTGGTTGCTGTATTGAGTTTTAGGAAGTGTGTGTCCCGGAGGATTACTGCTACCATTGAATGTGGATTTTGATATGGCATGATTGAATTGTCTGTTTTGCCACTATTGAATTTGGATCTGAACCGAAACCTGCCGGGTTTTTAAGGGTAAATGGTATTTAGGAGGCTAAATATCTTATCTTGCAATGAAAATAACAAATAATTTGTGCACCCGTCCCATATTTCGGATCCGCTCCAAAAGTTTGATTAAAATCCTGTAGTTTTCTTGAATCACAAACACAAACATCTCCTCCTCAGGGAAAGCAAGAACTGAATTTCTTTTAGAACATCACATCGCATCACCGTATGTTGTTAGTCACATATCTCACACCGACACACGTACTTTGACCCTGACCAAGTCGCACAGAGGTTTTAAACAGCTGACCACACTCCGATCCCGTGACCTCTGCGAGCATCTCCTGTTGAAAAATGAATGTCGTCTTCAAGGGTATCATGATGATACCTGTTGAGGAAGGGGAGCGTTATTGATCCTTTCTTGCCCAGTCGGTGTAGGAGGCTGAATCTGGCTCTGGACGTTAGAAACACGGCTGCCTATTCCCACTGAAGCCGTTCACATCTGGAAGCAGATTTGGCATTAAAGTTTCTTGCACTGTTCGGTTGTTTCCAATAGCACATTACCTATTGAGGTTGTCTTGTACTGAGAGTGCCGTCCTGCTCAGATGAGATGAAAATGGCTCTAAAAGAACAGTTTGGAATAGACTGTTGATCCTTTTTTGTTGAGGATGAGATGATAAGATTTCACCTTTTATTTGTGCAATTGTTTCACATCATATGTAACTGCAGGTTGTGAAATAATTTTCGAAAAATCTAATTGCAAGCTTAGACTCTTTTGAACCTGTTCTGATCTCAGATAATTTACAAGCACTTCCTGTTCTGTTTACTCAAAACCGTACGCGGTGTGATTTATTACCAGGTATTCCTCCTCAATTCTTCGAATAGGAAAATCATTCAGACCGAGCACTCAATAAAAAAAAAAATGAACCTGAAATTCTAGTAAAGCGCTGCACACCAGAGGCTGAACATTTCATATGGGCTCATATGAATTCTCTCTGCACCCGGAGCAAAGGTGCCAATTTTCGGTGACATTTTGCCTTGATGAGTGACGGGGGAATGGCATGTTCCTGAGTTAATGAGATTTATCCACAAAGGCCAGTCTGCTGATCGAATGGCATTTCTTCCTCTTTCAGACTGATCACTTAGTGGCCAGAACAACAGACTTTCCCCACAGGCTAAACAAGAGGACGAGACCCCATCTTCACACCATTAAATCCTTTCAGGAAAATGATGGTTATGTATTTAATAGTTTATTACTTTTACAGTAAAGAGCTGGTTCTTCATGGTGCTGCGAACATGACACGACTCTGAAAACAGGCGCAGCTATGTGTGCGTCCCGCGAGCTCAAGTGAACATGATAAATGGAACAGACAGCAGATAAAAGCCTGATAATAAAACAGAGAGCGCTCTAACAGAAACATCTTATGTGGAAGGAAAAACAGGAAAAAGATTGTTAATCCTTTCTAACCCTTTTTTGTTTTGAGAATATTTAGGGCCCGAGCACCAATGGTGCGAAAAACCTATTGTTAGTCAAAGAGTTATTATTATAAGGGCCCGAGCACCGATGGAGCTGAGAGGCAGCAGTGCTAACCACTGCACCATCTATCTTCCCAGGAGTTAGACAGCATTGTGTAAAATCTTTGGCCTACTGCAACCTATAACTCCACCGTCCACAAATATGCATTCAAATGCGACCAAAATTGCCACAGACATTCTTTGGATAGTAGATATACGTGTTTTCAAGGGGGTCAGCAGTGATATTAAATATCTTCCTGTAATGTGTAGCGGATGCAAAACTTTTTCAATTTCTCCAAATGTTTCAACTTCACTAAAAGTTGAATCACCATCAACAGGTGGAATCTGAACCATTAATAGCAACCTGGGTGAAGTGGAATCTTTTACCTGTTGAGTTAACCAGACTGTCGGTTGAGTCACTGGAAGCTCTGAGTGAACTCCGTGAAACTCTTTCTCCTGCCGCGACTCGTTCTTCAGCGCTGAAGATAGTCCAGCGGTCTACGACCCCGCTTCATGAGGACACGGGTTCAAGCCCCGCTCAAGGTAATCCTCATGGTTCATGGAGAGGGAGTCCCTCTAAGGGTAAGCCACAAGGTTTACGCTTTGTAAATGCAGTCATACTAATACCAAACCAAAGGTCAACGACAATACAAGACAAAAACCTAATACAAAAACATTAATAACAAAAATTAAAAGGTGTCTCTAACTCTTCTCGGATTTATGTCCAAACTACCACAAATGTTATCCCCCAAAATCCCATTAATACATTTTAATGCTATAGTATCACTTGTTTTTTCCATATTTCGGACGACATCCACAATATTTTTGTGCTAGCTGTTAAAACTAAACAAAACTGTCATCACAAACAAAGCATCATTATTGACATCTAATATTCAGAGCATTCAGAACAATCACTCAAAAGCTAGCAATAATTCACAGTTTGGTCCTTGTCAGCTGCTCAGACCTTCATCCTTCCCTGTTTTTCTTGCTTCCAATTTCAAGAACTGATTGTTCACGTGCTGCTTCATACGTCCCGCCTCTTGACAGCTGCCATTGTGAAGAGATAATGAGTGTTATTATCATCACCTGTCAGTGGTTTTGACGTTTGGATGACGGGTGTAGATCACATATAACATATGTGTATGTCTTTTTAATTTTGGGCTCGGGGATCTTTTTCTAAAGACACCGTTCACTGAGGACGACATACAACTGAACGTTGGTTATGGGTTCAGTTTAAAAGGTTGGAATTTATATGCGAGTTTTCCTGTGAGGCTTCTGTAACAGCCCCACAGTCCATCAGTTACTGTATTGATCGTCAGCCTTCGCAGCCTTTTTGCTTTCTAAAAAAAATAAAAAAAAATAACACAATAAATATAAAGATAGAGGGGGGTTGTTTGGGAAGAGTTCTCTGCAAATTGAAAATCCGTAGGCCTGGAAGTAAAAACTCAGATGGTCCCTTTTCCTAATCTGTGTTTCAATGAAGTCTCTGGCAACACAACAGGTCCTGGCAATCACAGCCACCGGAATCAGTTGGGGAAATCACTGAGCAGTCAATCAACAGCACCAATCGTAAGCAAGTTGAGTTCAATCAGGCCGGAAAAATCAATTTGCTCCATGTAAGGCATGTTAACGGCAGCGCTGCTAAAGTGAAACTATTTCAGACCGGATTAGTTTTGGACTGATTAGCCGGTTCTGCTTTACCACACCGCTGCTGCCACGCAGAGAGCGCCTGGCAGCCTGCGATGATTTAAATGCCGTTTGGGTGTTGTAGGTAAATCTCATTTAATTTGTTCCTGCAAAGACTCGCTGAAGATATTTTTAATAGTAAAACAGATTGGAAAAAAAAAAAGGAATTTGGAAAAAAAAAATTTAATGAAGAAAAGCCAGTAAAAGCGAGGTTATAAAATGATATCTTTTGCTCCATTTTCCCTTCACTTTTATAGCAGTTGTTTGTATACTCAGTTTTTCTCACCATGAGGGGACCCAGTCGATAAAGGAAAGGAACTGTGTCCTCAGCAGGAACAGCAGCACACATGTACAATGTTAAATTATTGAAGAAACTCAAACCTCAAATCTGGGGTTTTCCTTGAATGAATAAAAACAAGAAAAATATGAGCCACATGTAGATTTTGTAGAGACATTCTTGAATCCCTAATGGTGAATCTTTATGATTTTTGGTGAATAATCGGTCAGTCAATTTTTATTAAGAAAACAGTTGAGGAGACGGAGAAGAGTTTAACAGTGGCTGGATTCAAACTGGGCACATGGTAGTTGGATGGTTTGCATTTTAACCAGTTGGCCACCAGGATGCCCCTCGAAGTCCCGTTTTAATTCAGATGACTTAAATTTGCTTTCCTACTTCATCAGCAATCAGTGACAACTGTAGTTTAATGCAAAACACTTGTCCACAGACTCACCTCAGAGTCCTCACGATCGCCTCCTCTGTCCTTGCAAGGCTTTCAATTCCTTTTAAAGAAATGGACCTTAATCAGTTGGATTTTAGAGACATCCTCTGCTCTGAATAGCTTCCATTCAGAGCATTCAGGCTCGCAGCAGAGGACAGAGCTGCTTCATGCCTTTGTGAATTTAAGCTGCCCAGGGTGAAGAATTCATAATTACTTTTAAGGGCCCCGTGAAAGGTTTCCAATGACCCAAAGCACAATAACCTTTTATAGAGTAACTGTTGAGGTCCAGGGCAAGACCATTAGATAAACCTGGCACTTCTGCAAAATACAGGGTGCTATAATGGAGGGCCTGTTAAAACTACAATTAGGGAAATTAGTAGAAGCTAATGAAGCCACAGCAGCACTTAAATGCAGAATAATATACTCTGTATTTTAAAGGCTACGCAAACATAAACTTGTAGTTTCCAGAGTGAAAAAGCAAAGTCCTCCAAAAAAAAACTTCACAACTTTTAGCGAGTTTTTATGCAATATGTGAAAGTCAGGTAGACATCAATTACATTTTCATATTTTAGGATAAAACAAATCTAAATGAAATATTCCCTGTCTTGGAATGCAAGTCAAAAGTTTTCTGTTTTACTTTGCTTTTCACTTGAGTTGGATGTTCAAACGTGAGCCGGCTCCCAGTCTCATCAGAGACACGGCATTTTCTGCACAACCTTCAGAGACTTTGTGGTCAGTTTCCTTTGATCAGAATGACGTGACAGTCTGTCACCGGCTGTACATGAGATCAAATATCAACATATGACACATTATGTTGGTAATTTGTTGATGTGCTTTCCCAGCACCGGCAGGCAGGTCTTTATTTATAGTGACTAGTTGACAGCGAAAGATGCCAAAATGTGCTCAAGCACGGAGAGCTGTCATGTCGGCGATTGTGTAAACAACTCAGCGCTGGTCCATCCAGGTCATCTTTCTCTGTAACTTCATGCACAGTCACCTCCATTAAATAACGAGAAGCTTGAGATCTTAAAGTGCTGTTGACAATGGGTCATTATAATGAGGTAAGACTGTATTTATTTTACATATGAGTTTATTTAATTCCCTCCTGAGCCTCAGTAATGGTGGAGTCAGTCGGAGCTGAACTACTGTGAACGTTTGATCAAAAATGGGTTTTTTGGGATGGAATTTAGACATTAAATTGTTGCTGAAGTTGAAGAAATGCGCAGTTAAATAGTTTACACAGTACTATACAATTGAATGTGCTTCACTGGTGTAATTAGTGTTGAGAAATCACACCATCTCTTGGCACATTTGCATGAATATCAGTATTTCCTGCAGTGCAGAGGTCAAAAGAAGCTTCTTATCTCCTGACATATTTGCTTATGGTAATCATTATAATGTCTAAAAGCCTCAGTGCAACATTTGGGGAATTCAACTTTATTTTCTAGCCGAAAGTTAAATGAGAGAATTGATATCCCTCTCATGTCTGGGATGGTAATGTAGCTTAAACCTGTAATTAGGTAGCATAACAGCCTGGAAACAGAATTGACTGTCAGAACGGAACAAAATCCACTCAGCAGCACCTCTAAAGAATACAAATGAACATTAATACTTCTCATTTGTTGAATCAGTAGAAAAACTGAGTTATAAAAATGATGAGTCTACGCTGGGTTGTGGTCCAATGGGGAGGGGCTTTAAGACTAAAATGCGGCCGTATACCGTACGTAGTCTGTAGTCTGGTATTACCACAATCTAATTCGCTGTGTGATTATATGGCCACGCTCCACTGGGGATTGTCTCCAGTTGTTGCATCCTACTGGGCGAAGACCTTGAGCAAATTTTGAAACTATTAAAGCAGCTTTTCAACAATCTGCATTAAACACCAAAAACTGTTTGTTGTGCGCCAAAACTCTACCACCTCTGTCACTGTTGGAATTACTTCTACATCCTCTCACTTAGCCCTCCTCCCCCACTGGTCACTGATTGGTCCACCCTTCAGAGTGGCTGAGCAAACCTTAATGCGAACACGGTTTAATCACAGATTTGAAGCTTCGAGTAATAAGTGGGCGTAGCCGAACTGGAGCTCGTCTGTGCAAGTGGGGTGATACGACCCCTATTTACATTTATAGCAACCGCTTGGGGGCTGTAGTAGTTATGACAGGAGCAAAAGAGGAAGTCAGATGAATCATGTGTATGTTCTTGTCCCGTGTGAAAACCATGTACAAAATGTAACTCTTTTCTTCTACCTGACCAAGTGGTTTTGGTGTCTATAAACCGAATTAAACTGTGACTGTGTGATGTTAACTATGTCTTTATTGTTGATATCGTGACGACAAAGGTCTGGTACACCTGCCATCGGTACTCTCCAACAGTAATATTTGTCGTAAAATATTAAATGAGCTATTCTTGTTTAGGTATGAAGACATGTTGGTCCTCCAGAGTGCGCTGAAAACACTCATGTCGTTTTGGGAATCATTGGAACCGCACATATTTTGTGCAAATAGATGTTCCATCATAGACCTGCAAATAGTGTTTGCATATAACCAATAACTAATTGCATATAGTTCAGAGGCTTTCTAAGTAGATTCATGTTTTCATAACGCATAACATACCCTGTAAGAATTTCTCAGGATATTCTTAACATTTTATTAATTTCACCTTTACTGAATCGCTGAAAATGAAGAGCAACAACAGATATTAAATAGAGAAAAAAATTCAATGATACAGTTTGCAGGAGACAGCAGGATTACTTCCCGTACTTACAGTCAGATGCACTGAGACAAATGTTCCAGATAAACACACCTGAACTCAAAGCCTGAACAATCAATACGGCTCTTTTGATGAGATTTAAAAAAAAAAAAAAAAAAACTAGTTTTCTGAAACAAAAGAAAAAAGAAAAGCTCAACAAATGTTTTATTTCTAACAGGAGAAGGCAGCCAAAGGATGAGCTCTCCTCCCAAACAGATGGCTGCTCTTCACACGCTGCCAACAAAACACACAGAGGTAGACGAGGGCAAAGTGGAGCGAGAGCCAGGCTAAAGTGTCCGGCCACCAGTTCGGGATTAGGATGCCTGTGGTTTTTTGGGGCGTGCAAGAGTGTACAAGTCCACATTTGTCATCCTCTTAGTCCAAACAGTCTGAAATGCAAACTTCCAGCCTCTGAAAATGCTGAGCTGCAGACATGCGGCAGTGAACCCTTTGTTGTGCATATATAATTGAATGGAATATGAAATATTGAGAATAATGAGGAAACCAAACCAGCGCTAGAATGAGTGGCTCTCCATGGGCAGTCCAGTTAGTTCAAGGATGCAGGGTGCAAATATACATGATTGCAAATTCAGGAATTTTAATAACTTTCACATCCTGACCTGGGGAGTTTTTTTTTCTCCTTCTCTTGTTGTTGTTGTTGTTAGTTTGCAGATGCCATCTCTGTTTCCTACTTGCACACTTTCCTCGTTACAGTTGCACTTGTTTTTGCAACGGTGAAGGACTACGCTGCAAAATTGAATTTTAAGTGTGCCTCGTAGATATACAAATGTTATGTTGAAAATGATTCATCTACTTCTGAGAGAGATCACTCGACCGGACAGGTCAAATCAACTGTATATATGTATATATGTGGACTGTGCTGACAGGTCATCATTGTAAATGAGAATTGGTTCTCAATTGATTTTACCTGGTTAAATAAAGGTAAAAAAAAAAATATATACAGTTTGTTCTGCAAACGATGAATCAAAAAGAGGCTGACGCATACATGTGGGAACAATCATGTGAAATAGAGCAAACTTTAGTTTTTCAACATCTATTTAAAGGTAAATGCTACACTAATGCATGTCTGTTTATTTTCTATGCCAATAACATAAAAAAAAACCATATTGTCCCTTCAAAGTAGTCACCTGGTGCAGTGACACTCTGCTCTCAGCGCTCCTGCCCCACTTGAAACAATCCCTTTAGATCTCATACTATAAGCGTGTCAAGCAGCATCTGTGATTCTCGCTAGATCTCCCCCGCAGAGTCAAACTGGCGACCCTTCAATCTGAACTTATTTTTGGGGAACAAGTTGCAGGGAGCCCAATGTGGCACGTCGGGGCGGTGGGGGGAGCGATGATTGTATTGTCGTGGGTGAGAAACTCACCCGTACCACCTTATGTTATAGCGTGGCCCTGCTCTCTGCAGTCCATTCAGGAAGTCTGTCAGGGAGCACAGGTTAAAAAGATACAGAATTTAAAAAAAAAAAAAAAAGCGATAAAACTGACAATACAAAAAAAAAAAAGGCAGTAAAAATGTACAGTAAATAAAAATAAATAAAATAACGAGTTAGCAGTGCAAATACGGCGATCGAACACCATTATTTAAAAGAAAAAGAAAAAAAACTCCACACATTAGGGGGTTAAATGGATTAAATGTGTAAAGACATGATAATTTGGCTTTGCTAATTTTGCCACTTAAGAAAAGCGACATTTAAACTGTACTAAGAATATATAATATTACTGCAACATCTGTATTCTTAGGCCTCATTCGAACACTGCTATCACATCAAACACACACACACACACACACACACACACACACACACACACACACACACACACACACACACACACACACACACACATTCCTCCTCTTTAACGCTCCACACCGGCACACTGATAAGGTCCGACACAACAGATTCCACCCCACAGTTAGTAATCACCAGTTCCTCTCACTGTGCAGCGCTGTTTATTCATCCAAGCTGTCTCGCAGATCGTATCAGTAACACGCCGTTGACACTGTGTTGATACGAGTGGAGCCACTGCTGCTTTTTAATGAGACAAAACAACACACTCCTCCTCCCGTGGCAAAGTGTCTGTGAGGCTCTTAACAGATTTCTTACGCAGTCTCATGCCTCCTGCTGCTTGAGATGTAAGTCTGCTTCTCTGCGTGTTAGTGTTAGTGGTTGTGTTTGTGTTTGTGAGAGAGACAGACTAAACCAGCGAGTAGGAGGTCCACCGAGTGAAGCAGTGAGACAGATGGAAAGCGGGACGGCGACCAGAGAGGGTAAACACAACAAGATGCAGAGCATATGGAGAACCAGGTGGAAAGAAATCCCGTTTAGCTCGGCTCCAGCTCCTCGCCGGTGTGTTTGGTGCCCGCGCTCTCTCCTCGACGGTTATCGTGTCATTAATTAAAGTGCGTGAGATCTTCGGTGCTCGGCGAGGGAGCGAGGCAGCAGACATCAAACACAATCAGCCAGCTGCTCCCAAACATGCTGCTAGAATAAAGAAAAATAATGGAGGTTCCAATAATCACGATAATACCGCTTCGAAACCCGCACTGTCGCTCGCAATTACTTTTTCTGAATTAAAATAGCATTGACTTTGATCAAAAACACGATAGTGACTGAATTACGTTTTCTATCAAAGTGAACCGGAACGATTATTAATATGTTCAGAAAGGAGCAAATACTCCGAAAGACGAGACAAAATTATTCTTTTTCATGCTCTTTTATTTAGATTATCAACCCGTTGCCATGAGAACCCAAAAGGTCATTTCCTGCGATTGTAATGTTTGTCAGAGCTCTGGAGCGCCATGACAACCCGCATACAGGAGAAAAAACAAAGAAAACCAGTTTGATTTCGCGAGTTTCAGAAATAATTAGCCCGTGATCTTGAGATGACGGTGTTAAAATAATAACTGTAAATATGGCAGTTCTTGCTGTAACAAGAACCGCCGACACTCGGCAACGGCAGCATTAAACTATTTAGTTATTATGTTTATACACTCACAGCACTCATTTAGGACAAAAATAGTCTTCTCTAATACAGAAAAAGTCGCCCACGACTTCACACATTTATAGGGATTGTTTAATTAAAACTATGAGCCTTATTGTTGTCACACTGGCCAGTGAATGTGAAAACTGGTGTGTTGATAAATAGCGAATAGAGCTGTCATAAATAATGAAGAAGTTTATCAAATCAAGCCTGTTTTTATTCAATAAGACTCAGATCTTATTTGTATTCATTCTCTTCTCTTATCAAATCAAGTTTCAGTTTCCAGCTTTCATACTGTAACCATTTAAGACCTTATAAATGATGGCAGATGTGCGAATAAAGCAGGAGTCCCCAGGAAGTGTTGCTTTAGCGCCTTTTATCTTCACCCTTACACTTTACTCTACGTGTGAAATGGCTTTGAGTATAGATCTAAAAGATGATGAAAGTTCTGCAACATACGCCGGGGAAAATCCGCTTATTTATTCAGTAGCAAAGCATCAAAACCTTAAAGTTTCAGATGGAGGCCAGCAGAGGACGGCCGGGGCAGCGGGGAGGTCTGGAGAGCAGCAGGGGGTCTCCAGCTTTTTTGGAAAGCATATACTGTATATATAATACACTGTTTTAGTGTCTTTCAGCAAAGCTGTGTTCTGCATACTCTTTATTTTTACTTTCAGTAGGTACTGCAGCTCCCCTTACAAAGTATGTACTGTTGCATGAGGTATGTAAACATACTACTTTGTCCTAAAAATATGCACCTTGAACTTTGACCCTCTTGGTCATATCTGTTACAGTCCATTGCGTGACATTTGAATTAAAAGGAAAAAAAGATGCGATTTTGGAAACGAGTGCTACACTTAACGTCACTCCTCTTCTTCTTCTTCTTGTGAAAATGTGCCTTGAACTTAGACCTTCATGGTCGTATCTGTAGCTTGTCATTTTAAGTGATTGTGGGTCAGAACAGCTTGCTTACTGCGAACGATGCAGTAGGACATTTTCCTTATTATGTATTGAGACATACTAAATCTTTTTCCGGCATACTAAATAATACGGTCAGCTGGGTATTTGAACGCACCGTGAATCTCTTGCAGCTCCTGCGCTGCATCTGACTTTGACCTTTAAACTTTAACAAGATAAATTCTCCACTGGGAGAAATGAAATATGTCATAATGATTAAAGCCACTTCATGCAGGTTTTTGCCTTGTACCCGTGAATGTGTGACTCCCATTATACTTGACCTCAGTAGCTCACACCCACCCGCCCTGTCACTCATCTTGACTAGCTGTCTGCCTTGAAACAGCGTCTGTAGAGTCACCAGAGGAGCTGAAGAAAGCCGGCAGTGAACACAGACTCTGTAATTTCACAGACTATAACAGTATTTTCGAATATTTTCTGATTGTAGAACATATCCTGCACTTTATAATAAAATGTAATTTATTAGCTTATCTTGTAAAAAAAAAAAAAAAATTTAAAAAATGAAAAAAAAAAGTTCCCCAGTCTTGCCACATTGCAGGAGTTTCATTATTCTGTTATCATTATATTCTCAGTTTTTCTATCACAGACTTAAATATGCACAACAGGAAAGCAGAGATTCGTATCAGCTGCAGATAGTCTTTACTATCCCACAGGGAGATTTGTTTTCATGGTCAAAACATACACAAAGATATGAATAATACATGAGGACGTACACGTGGAGCACACCTTCAGTCAGGAAAAGTTTTTTACGTTGAGTACTTTTTGCAGCATTATGATTCTGCTCAGCCCACTCCCCCGACGTTGGCCTTTGCAGCCAATATTTCACGGTACGAAATCTGCTAACTTCCATTTCATAGTCCGCTAATGGAGCAATGCAGGCGGCTGTTCCAACTACTGATTGGTCTGAAGTGTGTGCGTGTGTGCGTGTGTGTGTGTGTGTGTGTGTGTGTGTGTGTGTGTGTGAGGAGCTGATGGCAGGTAAACTTCCCAATCACAGATTCCTTTGAGTAAACAAAAGAAACCAATACCGCGATGAGGCAGGCGGGCTCGACAAAAAAACAAATTTTTTTAGTTTTTAAGATGTAATCAAAGCTCTTGGACTCGCTTTGATTGTGCAAGAGCAGCAAAAATGACAGTTTCTGTTTCCGTAGTCATAAACAGAATACTAAATGGCAGCGTGGCAAAAAGCAGCTGCACTCTGAATGTAAAAAAGGCCTTGAAGAACATTTAGAGGTTGTTGTTTTTTTTTCTTGTTTTTTTTTCAGATTGTAAACCAGAGAAAATCTGAGAAACTTCCTTCAGATACTTCACTCTCACCGTGAGGTTACGACGGTACACCAGTCCTTTAAGGAAATCCTCAAGAATATTTGAGCTTTACTCTCTTTAAAAAAAAATATTGATCTGTTCGCATCAATTTTTATATCACTGCTGGTCTTTTTCAAAACCAGCCTGCACTTGAAGGTTGCTCACCAAGTAGGTAAAGATACAGTAAATACTCTACTTTATATTTTGGACGGGTTTTTTTTTTTTTTATCACATTTTCCAGGAGCCCTCTTTTTTGAGAGAAAATCTTCCTGTGTGAACAGCCTGACGTTGGAAATAGGTCACGTTATCATCCATTAACAATGATCAGATCCACATTATTCTTTCCATGATGTATTATGTAGCGTAGGTTTCCTGACAAAGATGTTGATAAACCCTTTAGTATCCGAGATTCATTGAATACAACAGCGAGGGAACCTGAAACCAGAGAATTATTCTTAATCCTTTTGGTATGCCTTAGAAATGGCTCGGCACCAATATTAATCCTTCCAACATTTCCTGAAAAACTAAGCAATAATTCGATTTCGACTGACTCCCAAAGCAAAACAGGAGCATTTTAAGCATCGTCTACAGGACAGATCCTCCCACCTACACAACAAGATGTGTATTTTTAACTAAAGACGGCCTGGAACAGACACACCAGTCCTGTGCCCTCATGATAACCATAATGAGCATGAGGTAAATGTTGTGAAATGGTTGCAGTTTTATTGGGCACCAAAACTACATCAGGTTAAATGTTGTGTACGTTATGTGCGTCCTGGGATGTATTGTGAGCTGGTAGATACATTACATAAGTCAAAACCACTCACTGTTGACTTTTGTCACAGACATGTTCCATGTAAAACTCCTTCCACCGAAACACCTTGCACCTTCCCGCTCCTTTCCCTGCAGTTCTTTATAGCGCGTCACCTGACGTCCTCCGTTGCTCCCGTCATAACTCCTACGACCACTCCAGGCTGCAAGAAACGCAGATACAGGTTGTTTTAACACCCTTCAATAATCACCCAATCTTGTGGTTTTAATGTCAAACAAACCACCTGTATGATCTTTTTCAGAATCTTTTTTTTAAGAGTTGGAGACTTTCTAAAAATGAAGGAGGACAAAACTGAAAAAAAATTATTTGTAGAAACTTGGGAGGAAATCCCAAACTTTCTTTCTCATTTCCCTGATCAGCGGTTTTCGTGCGACAAACTGAAATGCATCCGGGGAACCAATTTTAGCTGTTTCTTGACGACTTTATACTTTAGTGTCAACGCTGTCTGGAGGCGATTCGCAGCGACTTCTTGTTTGTTTTGTTGCTATTTCAAGAACATCTTTGACAGAGAGGGAATTTATGTCAGAAATTGCAAAAGCAGTAATTCAAACTTGTTTGATTCTTATCAACTTGTAATCTGATAAAAAAAAAAATCTTCCCCGAGCATTTCTCCAATTATAATGATGTCAAAACAACTTTAACAAGACGCTCAATAAATTAACACGTTAAAACACAGGCGCTTCCATAATTAACCAAAGCCTTCCAACCACTCAAACTCTGTAACAACACGAGATCACATTCAAATGTGTCACCGTCTACCTTCAGGAAAAAAGAACGTTTTCTTTCTCACTTCTTCCCTGCAGACCTGTTTGCCCTCACAGATAAAAAGAAAAGTTAAGATATCTGATCTATCACCCCCTTCCTCCGAACAGACGGGAGACGTAGGTCGAGGCGGGCGGACAAAATTAATTTCAGCGCAGATGAAAAACTGCCCGCATGACGACCTTCAGTGCAACACTGCAACACTGCAACGGAAACGCAACAAAAAGACAATGTGAAGTACAAAACCGCCACGCAGGAGAAGGAGTTCAAGCAACAGAGCAAAAATACGGAAGAGCACAAAGTGTAATTAAAGGAGTGGTGATACCTGAAGAGTTTTACACAGATATTTTCTGCAGAGATGTAAAATCTCTTTAAGTGAGGAGGTGTTTGAATCTGTTCACACTCGATAATAAAAACGTGTAAAAAAAAAAAAGCTGCGCCTACATTGTTCGGTTGGACAAACCAAACAAACTGCTAACAGCTCTGTTAATAATTGGGAGTTTGTAAAGCTGTCTGTCTTCCGGGTTTCGTCCAAAGCTGAGAAGCTAAACTACATAGTGTAATTTATACATTAAAAGTAATCTTTACTTGTTGGAATTCATAAACAATGCTTTGAAAATGCCTGAAATCAACTATTACCAATGAACCACAGGTTAAATGTATCCACCCTTTGTCATGGCGAACAGACGAACAATAAAGACATCCGAGTTTCTTCATCACTTCCTGTGGTTTCCGGTTTCCGCTATAAATGAACTGCTTAGCGTCTCTCCCCTCCTCAGCCTGCTGCGCTCCTTCCTCTTCACATTAACTCTCAGCCCTCGATAGCAGATTAGTTGCCATTGCGGTCCTAGACGAGTAATACCCCATTAGCCCTGTGAACCTGGAGCCACTGAGGCACAAAGAGCTCCATTACCATCGTACAGTCGTTAGGCTCTCCATGAATTCATCACCTCCGTCCTCGGCTGGTTTACCACAATAAACTGCCAGCGGTGGGCTTTTCAAACCGCTAAGTGATGAAATGTTCGGCGGCTGACATGGATCTCATTTCATACGTTGCGAGGCAGAGAGCTGTACGGCTTTTAGAAGATCGAAATGATGTCGAATTAACTACTGAGAGCTTCTACTTTTTTTGGACTGACGAGAAGCAATTAGAGGCGTTTAATCTGTACAGATGAGCATCAATTTGACAGTTTTACATGCGGGTGGGAGGGCTGCCATGAGACACGTTTACTTCCAGCAAAGTAAAGAGTCACCTTTAAGAGATCACATAATTAAGTGAATTAGTTGCCCAAAGCAATGCACATCAAAACAGAATACAAAAAAAAAATAATCTGAAAATACACAAAATTGACAACAATCTCATATTTTGTACCTGATTTTAAATGATGCATGTTGCTTCAGCACATTTTATACCCACTCCCAAAACATGATTTAAAAAGTAAAGCAAGAAACAAGAAATCAAGTATGAAAATATTTGATCATTTGTTTTCATACAGATGTGAATCGATTTGTGAGTTTGGATTTCAAGATGTTGTTGAACTTAAATATTCACTTTACCTCCCTTCATTGTATTTTACAAGGCTGCAATTATTACGCACATACATTAAGATTACAGTTACAGCTCCTGTGTTGACTGAACGTGACAGAAAGTGATGAAACTGATGGCTGGGAGACAAAGAATAATCGGACAATAAAGATAAATTCAAATTAATCACCACAACCTGAGCAGAAGTGTTCGGAAGAGAAGAACGAGCTGCTGTATTTTACCTTCCGTGAAATGAGAAATTCAGTTTCCCGCTGTTCTTCTCAGCAGGAGTTCGGCTGAGAGGAAGCCGGTGTTGGCAGCGACGGTCGAGAAGGACGTGAAGAAAGCAGAGAAGGAGACAACAAAAGGATCGAGGTGGATGGAGAGAGAGAGAAGCCTGGATATGGATGGTGAGTGGGCAGAGGGAGCAGAGGTTGTCTCTGCCTCTGATATAAATCCACCTGTTCCTGATCACGGCGTCATGAGCCGTTGTGGGGGGGGGGGGAATCTGCAGAGCAACTGCGGAGAGATTTTAGCAGCCTTCATAAATTTAACGCAGCGCTCACGGCGGCCAGCTATGTGGGATATTTATAGGGCCGCTGCGCCAGACAATAAGGCGAAGAGAGGAAAAGAAATCTGTAGGGGTCAACTACATCCAGTGATTACTCGCAAAACAAACCCACTGCGGAGGTCAAAGGTCACGACTCGGACTGATTTACCGAGCGCGTGTGATGTCGTTAACAGACGTACAGGTCAGACAGAGTGGTATCAATCTGAAAAACCAATTTCACTGGACCACGTCTTGTTTGTGGAGCTTAATCACATCTATCTGCAATTACATGTTTTGTCCTGCTGCAAATTTCCCCTCCGAGCGGCGGAGGCGAAGCTGAAGATGACGGCAGCGTTGTCAAATTCATCTTTTAATCCGCCCTACAAAAGACATTTATACAGTGAACCGAAGTCTTTGCGAGGACCAATTCTTCTCGCTCAGCTCCTGCAGCGCGACATAATTGTGATTGGCTCCCGTGAAAACATTTTTTCTTGGGCCCCCTCCCATCCCCGAAAAAACACAAGACCACACACATAACCACATTTAGCACATGCTGCTACCTTCTTGTCCATTTCTTGAACAGCTTCTTTCTAAAAGGTTGAACAGTCTTTGAAAAAAAAAAAAAAAAATCATTATTGCAATGCGAGCATTCCCAAATAACAAGGAGTGGGGTCATTTCCCAGCATGCCTTCTTCCTTGGTAACTTTTGAGAATCAAGCAATCCAATTGTATAGGCCTAAATGAGCGGTAGAATTAATAGTCAAATTATCTTTAATTACATGTAGTTTTTGCACATTTGAATAAAGACAAAGTAGGCTATCATTGAAAACCATAAGTGTTATACACAAGCTGGATAGAGCTAGCATCGTAGTTGAGTGTAATTAACATGTTGGTCAGTAGTTTGTTTTGAAGACATGTAAAAAGGTGTAGATGCAAGATTTGGCTGTTAAACTTAAATCAAAAGTAAATGTAGCTGAAACAAATTCAATCCAGAAATGTGCTAATTATGAAGTTTGGTTTACAAAATACAAAATCTACACGAGATAAATCAGACCATTTAACTGAATCATGCTGCTGTACATTTTGGACACTTGCGTATGCTCCGCATGTCCCATGTTGTTCAGTCACCTGTGTTCGTGCAGCACGTTAACCCCCTTGACTCTTCTCCTGTTGTCTAACTAGTAAAAGTTGGACCCCAAAGCGTAGTTTTCTTCCAGCTGAGCAGCTCCTGTCAGTCACCGCCCGACGGGTCAGCAATGCTCGGGGATCGTTGAGGCTCTGAGGCGTCCCGGCACGAAGACCTGCACCTAATATCACGCTTCACAAACCGGTCAATACCCGGTAGCACGGTGGGAAAAAAAAAAAGCCCAGCTCAGCCTAAATGCTCCCAGAACACTAAAGGACATACTGTCATTCACCCGGCTGCTCGCCGAGGTCAAAGCCACCAAGAACAAATCAGCCGTCATCTGTCTGGGAAATGTAAGAGCCAGTCAGCCGGCTGGCAAACCCGTCAGACATCCAAGTAAGTACGGAAACCAATTAGTCAGTCAAAGAGTCACAACTTGTAGAACTGACTTCAGATTTTAGATTTTTTTTTATGTCTGAAGTCACAAGCTGTCACAACCCACAGCTTTTTACAGCATTAGTCTGTCATGATTGTCTAATTCAGGCAACTGACAAGTCTGAATAATATCTACATTTCAAATGGCTGCTGCCTGAATCTGTTTCCACAAAGCTCATTTTCAACATTAAGAATACAATATTTTTAGTGTTTAGCTTTGGAGAGAATAAGGTTTTAAGGAAAATAGCCCAAGACATGTACAAAAATTACCCCTTTTTTTTTTTTTTAGCATGGCCATTTTTGCACCTCCGTCCAGCTATTCTAAGAATAGAAAAATAAAATAATGCAAAGTTTTTCCAGTAGGTTACATGGACAGGAATGCAAAAATGAAATAGGCAGAACAAAAAAAACATGTTAAGATTTAATGGAAATGTACAAAAATGATCATAGGATGAGTTGTACATGACCACCTCTCGAATACTTCTCTATAACAGCAATCACTGTCAAAAATACTTTTCTATAATTTATGAATGAAAGATGAGTTTTTTATGGTCTACTTGGAGTATGGTCTCCTGATTTTGCCCTATTTCTTTCATATTTTTTATTCATTTGTTTGTTTGTTTTGTGACGATCGTGTTGTGATTTTTGTTTCCTTTTTTGAAATGTTTTGGTTTTATGTTTTGCATGTCGGTTTCGTTGAGGACCCGATGGAAACGAGACGGCACATCTCAAGGGGTTATTCCTAATATCGGGGTTAATCCTAATGAAGAATTTCCGGATATAAAAGAAAAAATTCCCACAACAAACGTGATATTTCCCAAATTACAAAAAAAAAAAAAAAAAAAAAAAAAATTTTTTTAAAAGAATCTAAAGACGTTAACTGTTGAGAAGTAACCTGAATCTATTCATCTGAGGAGCTTCTGGCAGCAGCCTGAATGCCTCACTTTACAACTCTCGTTGGCATGAAATCCATCCATTGCCTCACTTGTTTCACTGTATTTTCATCAGCTTCGCCCCAACCCTCAACATCTCTTTCCTCGTAACCTAAAATGCTCACACACGATCCACGTTTCTCCACCTGTCTCCTAAGGTGGAGAAGAAGCTGAGATCGCTACACTAAGCATGTAGAAAGCTTTCACGGATGGCATTGATTTTCAAACAGAGCGGGGGTGTGAATCAGTCCCTTTCATTGATGTTTCTGAAAACTATTCATGAGGTAGATGTATGGAGGTCAGCTGAAATACAAAGAAAACAAACATTTCTTGTGGTCAATAATAACAAACAAACAAAAAAATATGACATCGATAATGAAAAGAGCCGCAATCTATGAAATGAGCTGCAGCGGACAGAGCTGCACTGAAAGCACAAGCCTTTGTGCGGTGGAGCTTTTGTTGTTTGTCATTCTGTTTCGGTGAGAGCTGCGCAATTAATTGACAAAAAAAAAGAAAAGAAAAACGAAAACGGTGCTGCTTCCAAACTGAAGAACTTTTCTGGAGAGAAATGCTTCGGGCATCCCAATAAACAATGCACGGCAGCGCTGTGCAGAGATCCCTCGTAAAAAGAACAGTCAGTATGCATGTTGTGAGACGATACTTCATTCACATTCGAGCACTGGACTCTCACCCTGTTAGCATTTTCAAACAGGGTGACAAAATAATCTGTGTATCATCATTAAAACACAACAGAAGAATATATATATATTTTTTTAAAGCTGGCATTTTGTTTTTTTTTCTGGTACAACAGAAGATTAAAGTTCCCAGAAGGTTAGCAGACATTCTCTCAATAACAAACACAGGAGTCTCCTTTTAAGGTCTTTGTTTTGACCATCAGTTTTCATCATTTCAACTTTGTGTCGAAAAAACCTGTTTGTACATTGGTTTGGAATAAAAAAAAAATAAAAATAAAAAAGAAGGGACTTAAATGGCTGTAAATGTGACTCTACCCTTGAGGTTCAGCTGCTGATGCTGTGGAGAAAGAGGCACATCAGAGACGCACGTTTTAAAATGATTTACTTCGATAAAAGATCCTCGAGAGTTAAGTATTAGTCCTCAGCATTTTATAATCACAACTTTGTGCCATTGAGTTTTTTTGAAAGCAGAAAATAATGAATACATGAATTATGATGAGCTAGTAAAAACTCATCCAACCGGAGTTGGACACCATAAATATGAGACTAAGACTCCCAGACACTCTGTTGCTGCTGTAGCTGTACATGACATAAAAGATAAAAGTATATAGACATAAAAGTTTCAGTTTAAGTTCAGTTTGAAGATTTGTCCTCAATCACTCTCCCCACAATTCTCTTTTCTGTTTTTTTTTTGTTTTTTGTTTTTTTTTTTAGACTTGAGAGGAAAATGTTCATAAATATCAATGAAAAATGTGAAACGTCCTCGTCACTGTTACACTGGAGCCCAAATCCTGTTTATTCTTGTTGGGAGGAGGGTTGTTATTCCTTAGTGTTAGACACATGACATAGTACTGCTGTGAGAAGCGTTAAAGTATGTCACAGTTTTAATTGGCAATGTCAAAAATCTCAGTTGACCTAAAGAGAAACGTGTCTGTAACCTAGATTATGATTGTGGCAAGAGAAAGAGAAACTTTTCTCACTAAAAATATAGACAACAAACATATCGCAAGCTCTTATCGCACACAAAATACTTCCACGTTTAGGTTTGACAGAGAATAATTCTCTGAATCTATTGTCAACCTATTCGCCAGGTTTTAAACATCCATTTAAGAGTCTTTTGACCAAAACCCAAAGCCCTACACAGCCTGCAGCAGGTGTTGTGAATATAAAGTAGAGTGGGAGTGCATCAGTCATTGGCTGGCTTCATTTGGTATGCAAAATAAAAATGAGTTATACAAAACGAGGCCTGGCAGGAGGCTGCACGGGGGCTCCGGTACAGCTACAGAGCAAAGCCACAAAGTCAAAGCAAAAACAGGCTTTAATTTACCAAAATAAAACACACAATGTCAAAGCAAAGTCAGTGCATTTTACTGAAAGACAAATCACATGAGTTCATCAGCTATTTGAGTGGTCAACAGTGTAATTCACCACAAAATAAACAAAGTCAAATCTAAATTCACCACACAATAAAACTTACATTTCTCCTGCAGAATTCTGTTTCTACTCAAACTGATTTGCTATTTCCTGCAGAATATTTTCTAAAACTAGCTCAAATCTTCCAACAGTTAAAAGTATGTTAAATTATGCACACTCAGAGTAATAATCAGTATCTACCTGGCCACATGAACACGGCATGGTGCCCACTTACAGTACAGCCAAGAATTTGGTCGTGAGTCTGCAAAGAAATGACATCATGCTGCAAAACGTGGTTGAAACTGCGTTTTAACTCTCCTGACAGAGAAACACTGCTGCATGTACTTTTGTTATTAGCAGGTCTTGAGCTGCATGAGAGCATGAAGTAACTCCACTTGCATTTCTGAAGAGATGATCCTCTTTATAACTCGTTGAGGCAAATTCTGAAGCGATCAGTTTATGAGCTGCAAAGATGTTTCACTAAAAAAAACATCTGAGAACTTCGTTAATATCCTCTGAAGACGATCAACGTATCGATTGAATTTCGAGGCAACTCATCCGATCGCTACGGAGACATTTCGAAATCAAAGGGCCGGACCGACCGACGGACCGAGCTCCATCCACGGAGCCACGCTGGCCACGCCAGCGTAATAGCTGCAGGGTGTTAGCTTGTCACGTTTACCGTACAGCAGGGTGCTGTTATATTCTTTGATGAAGATTAAAATGTCAGACATAAACCCACATAGCACATCATTGAAAATGATATGAATGCACCGGATGTTTTTTTTTTTACCGCCACATCCGTATTTCGGCTGTGAATCCTGTCGATGACAAACAGGATTGCACTGCTTACAAATGCCATGTAAATGTTACCCATGGAAATATTTACTATCAGCTCGGGCGTGAAAAAAAAAAAAAAAAAACACCACCGCTGTAGTTTGCAGAGCAGAAAACCTTTTGAAATGTTAATAATCCAGGCAAATGTAGGCAGAGATGAACACAATATTAGCATACTGTATGATAGGTGCAATTTACTTTAGACACACAAAACACACAAGGTGTGTTATTGTTACGCCCGGGGATGAGAGAGAGAGAGAGAGAGAGTGCTCCCTGACACCCTCTAAAACATTTAAAAACAAAACCTTTCCATTACGGCGCAGGCAGCTTTAGTTGGTATCTCGGCCCCCCCCCCCCTCTCCGCTCTCAGCCCGTCCTCATTCATATGCCGCCTGCCTA
Organism: Embiotoca jacksoni; assembly: GCF_022577435.1. Taxonomy (NCBI): domain Eukaryota; kingdom Metazoa; phylum Chordata; class Actinopteri; family Embiotocidae; genus Embiotoca; species Embiotoca jacksoni. The sequence goes on from NW_027185252.1 coordinate 2,497,019, forward strand.
CCCTGCTCCTGAAAAGCCTCTCTTAACATCCCTGTGTGGCTGCATGGTAAAACATCGTGGCAGATTAAACAAGCGCCGAGACGTGATCCAGGAGCAGTTACACGCCAACTGCGATGATGCCGATAAAGGCCGCGGTGTAAATCTACGGCTTCACTCGGCAGAAGTGAGAGATTTACACGGTATTCACATCAGAGCGTGAAAACCCAATTTAGAGAGAGAAATTACTTCTCTCACCTCCCTCATTGTGTGTCGGTTTTAAATGGCAGATGACTGTAGAGCGATGTCAGACTCTTCAAACTTTGTATTTCATGACAGAAGTTGAATGGGAGTCTATGGAGCTGTAGCCTTTTTGGAGTCACCCCCGCCCTCCCCCCACCCACCCAGTGGCCCTCGGTGGTATTGCAGTTTAAGGCACATTGATCTCATTTTTCAGACCTGGAAGCTCGGTCCACTTTTATATACAGACTTTCTGATGTAGACCCATACATTTTACGGTATCATGTTTCGGATTTCTTGTCTGTCTTTTAGTCTTTCTTTCGGTGTGGTTGTTGTGTTTCCTGTTTTATTTTGAAGTTCTTGCCTGTCCTTTCATTTCACTTCCTGCTCTCGTGTGTTTCCTGCCCATTGATCTTCCTCAGCTGTGTCCAATTTGTCATCTCTTATTGACCTCACCTGTTTCCACTTAACCATCGGCCTCCTCCGTTTTATACCCCTTCTTGTTTTCCTTCCTTCTGTGTCAGTCTCTGTTTGCCTGTCCGGTCCCGTTTCTCAGCGTCACTGTCATTTTGTAAGTTTTGAATCCTTTCCCAGCTCCTCATTCTGTTTCCTAGAAAAAGTTTTAGTTGTGTAATTCCTCTTTTGTGTTCTTTTGGATTCAGCCCCAGATGGCTCGCTGTGTTTTTGTTTCCCCTTTTGGATATCTCACTCTTTCTTTTTTTATTATAAAAAAGATGGAGGGCGTTTGGTGTAGTGCGTTTGGGTCCTCTCTCTTCCTTTGAACAAATATTGACACTCAGGATGTGTTTCTGATGATTTAAAGGTGTCTGAAAGGATGTCAGAATGAAGGAGTCACACAGGAGATGGATAAGAAGGCTTAATAGAAACCCATCCAATCGTGATTTCCATGGGACTTGTACAAAAGGATGTATATTTGTAGATTTACTTCAACACTATCATGAAGGCTTCGAGCCTAAATGTCATTTAAAAAAAGCTTTGTATTATTTTCTGAATTTGTACTTTGGCTTTTTCTTTCTTGTATGCCAATAAAGCCATTTGACTTATTTGAAAATTAAGAAAATGTAACTCCTAGATTTTAAATTGTAGCTTTCAGTGATGAATTGTACTGAACACTCAAATTTCACCATTGAAAGGGCTGAGACTTTCCCATCGACTATTTTGCGAAAACACCCACATTTGCTTCGAAGGCTAAATGGTTAGGTCTATAAATGCCTAGAGCAGCTTCAGAGCAAATAAACAGCACGTTTTTATATATGCTGTATTACATTTAGGGTATTCAAACATCATCATATTATTAAAATCAAGTAATATCCCTCATGGAGTCATTAATGTTGTCAAACCAAAAGCAGTGTTGTCTGCACTCCTGAAAAGGTTCATCATTACCCGAGAGGGCTGCTGGGCAAAAATCTTTTTATTCGTGATGCACTTTCCACTTGGAGAAAGGACCTGAAATCATCAGAGGTCGTTCCTCCAAATGAATTCAAGTCAGACTTAAAAAAAACTGGAAAAATGGCACGATTGGTGAGCACTTTAGTTTATGTGGATGCTTTTGGAAACACGCATCTTAACTGCTTTATGTTTTGTGCTTTGACAGTGTCCGAACTTATTTATGTCGTCTGCATTGTATTCATCGCCACAACTATAGATTTTTATTCAGCTTTCTGGGCCAGGTCAAATTTCAATTACTTTTACCTGCTACATAAAATAATATCACTAGATTTCTTGATCAAAATGAGCTAAAAAAAAATCATGTTTTTTTTCTAATAAAACTTGTAATTAATTGTTGAATAATCATTTAGGTCGCTGTATCCTCAGTGAGGGGGCTACTGTAGTTGACTTACTGTCCCTGAGGGTGCAGGGAATCCCCTCCCTGACCGCCGGACCTGAACCGCTATATTACATGAAGACAAACAGACTGTGATCAGCAGCCCGGAGCCTAATGGGACCCCAGATGACTCTTTCTTAAACCTTGTCGGAGCACAATAGCGTAGCCTGCAGGGATTTTTTTTTCTGCTAAAGGATTCTAGCAGACCAGGAGGTCTTGAAGCCCTTTTAATGACTAAAGTACTTTGCACTCGAGCTGTGACAGCAGTGAAAGCTCTCTCACTCTCTCTTTCCTTCTCCCACCCTCCCTCTCCCTCCCTCTCTCCCTCCCTCCCTTCTTTCCCCATCACTCTGCAGAGTGCAGCCGAACAGAAAGCAGCCTCTGCGTCTCATGCCATCTCCGCGGAGCCAGGCGGAGGTCGGTGAGCGCTGCGGACGCAGGAGTGCAAAATTCGTCAGGGATCTGGACAGTGTGAAAGTGTGGAAACGACAGGAGTGGAGAGGAGAGGCAGACCGTCTCCCTCCTTCACTCGCTGGGCTTTTCTGCAGCATCCTTTCACTTCATTATGGATCTCTGGTGTAAAAAAGTCTGGGGAATATTTGCACAGGTCACCCTGATACTCTGCAGCTCGTACGGGGCAGCAAAAGCAGGTGAGTTCTCCAGTTTACATTCACTTCAAATGTCTCACAAGATGAAGCTGATTTTCCTTCTGCTGCGAGTTGAAGTGTAGTTTATATTATTCTGTCTTTTATTTCTAATGCAAATTTGTGTTTTTTGGTTGTTTTTTTTTTAAAGCCTCTGGATTTTGGGAACTTGCAGAGCAATATCTTTTCATTGATTTGGTTTCATACATAACTTCGTGCACTGACTTCCACTGGACTGTGGGCAGTTGGAGGCAGTGTACAAAGTATGTGATTGAGAAATATTTCCCTCTCCTGCAGCTTATTAAGTATTTACCACTGAGCAAGGCACTCAGTCCCCACCTGCTCCAATGGAGCTGCGTACAATTTGGAAAGTGTGGCAGCATGACTGTGAAGCGGGTCATAATTCTTATCAAACAAGGCTTTTGTTTTCTTTTTGTATTCTCAGAGGTTTTGATGCTGATATAAGTGAGCAAATGTCTCTCAGAAAGAAAGAAGCATGAGGAGAATAGACAGTTTGGGCTTGTCTGGTTTACTTAATTTAAAAGCAATATTCAGACTAAAATAATGTATTTTTTAATGTTATCTTACTCTTTTTTTTCCGCCTGCCTGATTTTTCTTCAGATTCTTTGTTAGTATGATGTTTTAAGGCCATGGGAACATGTTTACGTTTCAAAATATATATATTTCTCTCCTTTACTGGTTTTAAATAATTTCATGTGTGCACAGTATAAAAGTTTGGATGCAAAAATAATATGTCCAGCCCGTGCATGCTTATGAAAGACACCAATAGTTAAAAAAAAGAAAGAAAAGAAACTACACCGTGCATTTCAACTGATTCTAAACAAATAAACCATCATAATGAGGCCTAAAGCACCAAAGCAGGCCTGGATTTCGATCAGACACTTTTGAAATAGAATCCTATTTCTAAATTGATTGGTGGCGACTTGGCATAGCATGGCTCGATACATGCAGTTACCAAAAAGAAAAGGCATCCCAAAAAGCTTGGGTCACATAAGCTTATTACAGCACTTGGATCCTGATCACACACTCTGCCGATGGAAATGTCAAAAGAGGGATCAGTTCACGTAGGAGCTGTTTGCAAACCCAGAGGAAGAAAGTATGTCGGAGAGTAAATTTCTGTCCTGGGGCGAAAGCTGTATTAAATTATATTTTGAGTCAACATGCCTGAGCAAATAAGATTTATTAAACAGTTTTAGGAAACCAAATACCGCAGAGGGATTCAGTGGGGGCAGAGCTGGACAGACAGATGAATGGTAGATATTACCATGTCAGGTTTATATTCCCCTTGACAGACAGCAGCCACTGGAGGGAGACTACGCTGACATTATGGGCTTTGAAAGAGTGAAATATAAAGCAGATAAAGACATTTCTTTGCCCCCGGGGGAAATGGTTAGGACTCAGCCGAGTGCATCAGAAACTATAACCGGGAGAAAAGAGACTGCGGCCGTCTCTCTCAAATCGATAAGTTGTGCTTGCAAAACCCATTTCTGCCCTCTTAGAAAGCAAACACACAGTACATCATCCACTTAATAATCTCCAACGCACAGACCTCTCTCATTTTTTTTGACTTTGTGTTAGTGCTGAGCCAGTGCCACCGGCAAGGTCTGACTCCAGCTATTAGTCAGAGAGCACAAACAGGGGCCTCACTGAGGGGCGGGGGGGACGGGAAGTTGAAAGAAGTCATCATCAGTGTTCAAAGATGTTGTCACTTGTGAATTTGCAGCAATTAAGTTGCGTCTTTGACACACAAAAGAGGTTTAAGAGATCTTTCTCTCTCTTTCTGTCTGTAGTATTTCACCATCGCTGTCTCCTCTCAGCTGATAAGAGTCACTGAAGTGTTTGTTTTTAATCGCAGCCTGATGACAGATAATACCACTGCTTCCCTATTCTGTGTGTGTGTGTGCGTGTGTGCGCGCGCGCACGTGCGAGCATATCCACGTGTTATCAGTGTGCTTGTGTGTGGAGTGTGCGCTTTCCTCATAGGAAATGAATGTGAACCCGACAACAGGGACAGTAAAGGCGTATCTGTGTACATGGTGACCTAAGTGTGTGGGGTTTATTTCCGCCTGTGTGTACGCAAGTGGCAAATGAATGAATCCCACAGAGAGGTTCAAAATAATGTCAGGAGGTGAAGAGGCGATTTAAAAATAAATAAATAAAAAAAGCAGATGAAACAATGCACTCCTCTTAAAAAAAACAAAACCCAGCTGTGAAGGTCATCCGCGCACGTAGATGAATTCGACTCGTATTCACATTTGTTTGACCTTTGGTTGCCGTAGTAACCATGATGGGAGCAAAAGAGGAAGTAAGGTGACGTATTATAAAAAGTGTCAAACTTATGTCACGTACACACTCTAACAAACGTATTAATTTGAACCCAAACTGTGATCTTCTCCTAAACCAAACTGCAACCATTTCATAGCTACATGTTTATAATTGTTACTATGACAACACGTGTCCGGTACACCTGTCGGTGGTACTCTCCAGCGGTCGTGTATGTGGCTTTGACAAATGATGTATTCTTGTCTAGTGTGTACGTGTTTGGCCTCGGAGGGCGTTGCAAAACTAAACTTCGTGAGTCATTGGAACTAAACTTCTTTGTTGTTTCAGTATGATTTCCTTGTCTTCCTTCAGATTAGCTATATTTGTCTTTCTCCCTCAAAGCCTCTTCAGAGGTGGTGGTTGTTGGCTGATGACGGATGCTGAGCTGTAGAGTGTGGCGTGTTTTGTTATTCAAGAAAAAAACGGGGAAAAAACTAAATCACGACCGTATGTTTTGTATCAAACAAAGTTGTGACCATGTTACGTTTTTTTATTAACATCTTGCAGAAACAGTGCTATTGAACACCTTTGGCAAGCTGCAGATACATAGACACTGATCATATCAGGAATATGTTCACTACAAAGTATTATTTTCCACCAAAACGTCCAGTCTTGCTGTGTAAAATCCTCTTGAAGTGACAATATTAATAATTAACTATTTTTAAGTTGTAGTTTAAAGTTGTTGTTTAGGATTTCATTGCTTTGGTTCAGATTAGGGAAAATCAATAGTGATTTGAGACTACAACTCATTTCCAGGATTACAAAAATGAAAAACTTGAGGTTATTTACAATTGATTAGGCCAATACAATGACTTTGTTTAAAGGAATTGCAGCTAAAATTTAATAAGAATAAGATACACGTTCATCTCATGGAGGGAAGTTTAAGTGTCGTAGCGTTGACGTATAAAAAAACTAGGACACATAATGTCGGCCGAGAAAGCCAGTTTACATGAGAATAGAGTTTAAACAAACACACTTTTCAACATGAAACGACCTCTTGTCTCTCTAATCCTTTCCTGAAGAGATTTACTTTACTCACTTCTCATGAATGGAGCGTGATTACTTGAAAAGCCAATCACGCTGTCTTATTGTGACATCATTATGTCTCATCTACGAGAAATCTTTCAGCAGCTCCAGCAGCTGTGTCACTCAGCAGCGTGATGCATGCGTCTATTAGGAAGCAACAAATCATCACACCGTCACATCATTACCTTCATTCCCTTATTATTGACTTCAGCACGTGCCCGAGCTGACAGGTTTCATGTCTCGCTCTGCTTCCTGTCAATCAGCTCGACAAAGGAAGAAATAGAAATCTCAACAAGGACACACAAAAAAAAAAAAAAAAAAATCCGATTTAGTTTATTTCCAACTTGTATTTTTACCTGCAATGAAGGTAAACCACAGACAGGAAGCTGCTTCCTGCTGGACATGTGATGTTTCCCTCCGGTTTGGTCATCCAGGTGATAATCAGTGATGATGCAGATTAATAATTGGTTCATCAGACTGTGAGGATTTTGATGTGCGAGGTCAGTAAATGTGTTCTCTCACAGCTGGTTTCTTCCAATAAATAAACCAATTCACTGTGCCATATCGGAGTGTAATGTTCTTCAGTGTCCTCAGATGAACGTAAACCCGTGAATATGCTCTAATTAGTCTGAATGTGTTGTTTGCGTCTGTGCAAAAAAAAATAAAACACTGCCCTCGCCGCGATGAATGATTCATGAGACGCCGGGGTTCGTTGGCAGCGGAGATGGGAAAAGTGAGAGGAAGCCGAGGAGAACCTCCGCGTCATATTTCTTCTTTAGTGTCATTTAGGAAAATGTGCGTTTCGGAGAAATGGTGGGAGCCACGAACGTGAGCCGACGAACTCAAGGCCGCGTTACAGGCAGCGGGGGTTAAGTCGGAGCTGTCGGTCGGGGATCTAGATTTATTAACCCGCAGACAAGTAGTTAAGTGATAAAACTGACAAGAGGCCTGCGGTCAGAGTTTGTCGCGCACTGATATGTGCTCAAGGCCGGCGCTCCTGAATCTCTGGCCCCCCACTAAACACACACTCATTCATCACTCGGTCCTGTCATCATCTTAGATGACTTGTCTTTGGTCCAAGAATCTGTCAAACACCGCTGAGGTCAGTGTGCTCTGTCACGGCGTCGTAGTGGGTCCTCATCTGTAGTAGAGAGACTTCACTTCATCTGGAAGGAGTCCAACCATGTGACGGCCCTCCCATTGTTTTGTGAACTGCTGTTTTAAAGACACTAATCTGTCATTTTGGTCGTCGCCATCTAGTGTTTTTTTTAGAGTCAGATGTGACGGATATTTAGACGAGCCGCGGTTCAGCGAGTGGTGGATCGTACTGAGACTCCCGAGAACACGAGGGTGGATCCGAAAGTTCAGGGACTGATGTGCGCTCTCTGCTCAAGTTATATGTGAGTGAAGAATTGCCAATTCAACCGGACCACTGCTCACAAAAACATATGCAACTCTGGTGCTGATTTTTTACTGACGAAGATTAAAGCTTTGTTGTTCTCCCTGCACGTCGTGATGCTGGAAACCTGACTGCACCCCAACCATGTCAATCAAACAGGGCACGCCCCCCCCCCAAAAAAAAAAAAAAAAAAAAAAAAAAAACCAACAAAAAAAACATACCTCTTTTTTTAAGATCTAATATCTAATCAATGATCAAAAGGAGTGAATTTTAGTTCATGTTCAAGGTCTAATTAGCTGATGTTAAACCCAAACTGAAGCGAAACTTTAAAATGACTAAAGTCATAGATAAATCATTGCTACAGCAAATTCCTCCATTAGAGTAAGGTGAAGGTGAGGATGATGATGGCTGCTGCCTCTGAAGAAGCTAATGATGTTATTAAAGATGACAGGGGAAAAAAGGGGAAGAACAAGAAGGATGACAAGGATGATTTTTAAAGAGGATGTTGTCGTGATAATAATAATTATGACGATCGAGAGGGAGATAAAGACAATAATTAAGAAGAAAAATGTGATAATTTCTCATTAGTTACGCATGCATGTCTCTACGCTTGTTTCTTCATGAAAATAGAACCAATAACTCTTCAGTTACACACAAACCTTTCAACAGTACTTCTAAACCCTCCCAGAAAATCAATTATACCATAACTGTGTATTCATTTTGATTAATGAACATATCTTCCCAGCTTCTTACTGTATATTGCTAACCTGTCATTTATTGCCACTCCCCTGAGTGTCATATATTAACTTCACGTAGCTCAAACGGATGCTGCCGTCGCTAACATACATATTTAAATAAAGGACAGAGCCAGTGCGGTGCATTAGGAATTCGGGGAATGACTTCAGTGGATGTTTTATCGTCTCTGCGGTCCTTCGGACTGTAAATCGCCATCTGTTCCCTCTAACACACACCGGCCCGCCACAAGGGAGACTGTAATGAGATCAGATGCAGAGTGTCGGTAAATGCGAGCGCAGTCCAAATGTCATCGCTCTTAAAAGACGGTAGCTGACATTGAACACCGCAGGACAAAGCCAAAACTTTAAGATGAAATGGAGACAAAGTGTCTCGCAAGCATTTTAATGGCTCAGTTAATGAGGTGGAAGAGACGGCACAGAAAGAGGAGATTGTATACACCTTTCAGCTCCACCGGACCGTTTCAGAAACTTTCTCCCTCTTCACCTCGTTTTTATGGTACTTCAGCTCAGGGTCAGTTTCAGAACAGTGGCTCTGCAGCTGGCAGAGATTCAAAGACAAATCAACACAGCACAGCCGAGTAAAACTCCTACCGGTACGTTTTTATATGTACAAAATAATTAGCTGGTGTCTGTGAAATCATGACTCATCTCATATTTATTTTTTTTTTTTTTCTCCAATTTCCATCGCATACCGATCCCTCTGAGGAGCAAACATCAGAGGATTGTTTGTAATAATAAAATCTGTCAAAACACAGACAGCCATGGTTGCAAATGCACTCACTTAGATGAGTATCAAAGGTTCCCCTCCTACACTGAAATATGGAGAAAAATATTAATTTATATCGCGCATTAGATGAAAAAAACCCACGTTTTGATTTAAAAGCTTATTCAATTAAATGTAGTGAAAAGTTCCTGTGTCAGATTTCCCAAATCTTTTATATTATAATGTGCCACCAAAAATAGTAAACTACTTCATAACCATAACAAGGAAAGTATCTGAGCTTTTGTCATTGAATCCATGTAAGATGTAAATCTCGAGTTTTGCATGAACAAATCTGCATCTTTACAAAAATGTTATGCTGACCTCAAACAAACTGTGACACAAACTATAGCAGGAATGTTTCATAACAGCTTGTGCAACGTCTGTCCATGAATATTAGAAATAAGTTTGTTCCGTGTTGATTTGTACTTGTCAACATACGAATGCTGTTATTATGATAATTCTGTTTATATTTCGGTGGAACAACGTACTAGAATTTGAATTTGGTTATAGTCATTGTAATGTGGAAATTCAAGTTACAGTGTGTGTGCAGTGATTGAGGGGAAGAAGTTAGAACTTGAGGACGAAAATTGATTTTTGAATTAAGACAACAAGGACAGGGTGTTTTTTATTATTACTATTATCGACCGTTGAAGTCAAAACTATCAATCTGCTCGTCAGCTAGAGAATTTTGAAGACTAAGTTTGAGATAACGTTACAGTTTGTGAAGTAATTTAGACATGATTTCTAATAAATATCACCGTGATCTGTTCAGTCATTAGTTTCTTTTTGTCACATGCTTATCCTTAAGGAAACCAACCGTCCACTGTTCGGGATTGTAACACACTTACAGAACTTTACTGAAGGTTTTTAAGAGCATGTTGCAGCAGAGGACACTGGATTTTAAAAAGGGGTCTGTGCTTCAAACGGAGTCTGTGTTCAGTCCCCTGCGTGAGCACACTTCTTTTGAAAATGTGTCTGCGTGTCCTACTTGAAGCCCCGCCAACTCCGGGAGTGCTGATCAGTCGCTGCCGCCTGTGCACTCATCTCTTTGTGAATCTGGGAAATCAATAGAGTAAGACAAAAGAAATAGATGCTGATTTATCGGTGTGGAACTTTTCAGCTGGTGATCACATTTTAACAACTGAAACGTGAAGTCGCGATGAAGGATGAAATGCTGTGAAATGATACGTGACACACACACACACACACACAGTCAGTCCATCTTTGAAGAGGTCATGTGAGTCGAACAAAACCTGGATGGTACAGTGCTGCGTAAATTATTTTTTAAATGTTTGCCTTGAGGTTGTTTTCTGAGATGTGAAACATGTTTGCCCAAATGACAAAGACAATAAAACATCCTGCTGTGAATTTTTTATTTCACGTACAGATCATCAGCTAGTAGCTACCAGCTATTTAAAAGACACGCCAACAAATCATCGAATTAATGTTTTGATGAGTTTATTATTCAGTATTTAAAAAAAAAAAGAAAGAAAAAGAAGCTAAACAGGGCCATTAACAAGCTTTCCCATTTATGCACCAATTTCTTTTTGATCTTTTTGTTCCTTTTTCACTTTGTTAAAGCATTTGGTAGTCAAATGTCTCTCTCGAGGGCACAATGACAGTTGAATTTTTCCCACCAGGTCAGCGATTAAAGTGCCTGACTTTCTCCTCACCAGCCAGATCGTGTAACCTTTCTGTCGCTGCAGCATTTTCCTGATGAGCTGAAAGTTAAACCTGTGAAAAGGGATTTGAGGCAGAGTTCTGCTCCTTTTTCTAATTAAAGGGGTGCAATAATCGGCACAGTGTGTGTGTGTTCCTGAAGTGGCTGTAATCTAAAGTAAAGGGCTTTTTGTCTGGCATGTAGAAGTTCCAGTGATGAAGAGAGCTCTCTTGACGTGCAGCCAGAAGCTTATTGAATCTATAAATTGGTCTGAAACTCCTCGCTAAAGTGTACTTCCCAAGGTGCTACTTATGATTTTCAGTGTCCTTGTCCTAAATTAGATGTGGGTGAGGCAGTGAGTACACTTAGGACATGCATCAGTGAGCATAAGATTAACATCAGCAGGAAGGACTTCTGCCTTCCCTGTTGCCTGAAATGTTCTGCACAGGGCGCACACAGCGTTAAAATTCCCCACCATGCCGAGGGTCAGGGCCTCCCGCCGGGGGACGAGGCTCCACTTTCTGCTCAGAAGCAGAAGCCCGGTAGATTATTTTTTTTTTAATGTGAAGCACACTGGAACAGGGAACTTTCTCCGTGTGGTCTGCGATTGGGATGTTTTCTCTGTTCGTTACCAACAATTTCCAGAACACATCCCTTATTTTAATTTTACATTAGAAGAAATGTTAATATTTGGCTCATTTTCTTCATGCGATGAATAATGCAGTTTATTTGAAACTTTTTGCCCCCCCAAAAAAGGTGATTCCAAACCTTTTGCTTACATTTTTTTTTTTTTTTGCTGTATTTACATGATGCATATGTCAAAAAGGTGTCATATATTATAACTGCAACGGCAATTACAGTGAAAATGACTTTGCAGAATCATTTGTCCTTAACGGCAACATTATATTTGTCACAAAACTTGTAGTTTCTTCATTGATTCTGTATCAAAATTGTCGAGAAGACCAATTATATGCACAGTTAATTCTTAAAAAAATGTAGCTTAATGTTTGCAGCTGTACAAACTCGTCCGTAAGCTTCAGGCTAAGTCGACACCAGGTGTGTTTGTGAGTGGCAGACGAAGGGCTGGAAACTGTTTCTCAGCAGTGGATATGCTGATTCTTACGACTTAGTAGCTTTTAGACAGACGGGTCCTTTTCTCCAGCCGGAGAAACATGCTGGGAGGACTGCAGACAGGTCAGATGTGTTTAATATAATGCAGCCCAATCGAGCCTTCTACTTGGCAGAAAATGTGAGGAAATGAAATTTAACTTAACGCGATTTATCACAGCAAAAGATGTATGTAACCCTGTGGCATCTTCTGGCAATATAAACCCCATTATTATTATTATTATTATTATTATTATTATTATTATTGTTATTATTATTAGTATTAGTATTTCTGCAAGAAGTGGAGGATGGCTTTACTCAGAGCGCTTTCAAGCACTCGGAACATAAATCACTCTGGATTAAAGTTACACCTCAATACTATAAATGTCCAATGCAACGTGAATGTACATTTCATGCACTATTTATGCTCGCCCTCTGAGGGTTTCTCTATTTGGTTACACTTTAATGGCTGCATCAGCAGCGGGGAGAGAAGGGCATGCGTTTGATCTCGGTGCGAGTGCCGAGCCCTAAAACCCTCCACACTTCAAAATCAAGCAGTTGTAACAGAATTTGGATTAACCTTTTTCCATCCTGGCAGTCAAATGTGCCGGAAAACCCGGGCCTTTATCTGCTGTATTTCCCAAATGAGCACAGTTTGAGTTCAGCGGTTCACGTTAGAGGGGAACAGGCAGGGTTCCTGGCGCAGTTATTTTGCTCGGTGATTCATGGCTGCGCTGTAACATCACTGTGACGGATGCACATAGAGCAGCGCTGAAAGTCCAGGATCCTCAAAGGGGCTCTGAGCCTGTAAATTTCCTGTTTGCTGTTTATTGAGGTGGGGAATGCTCATCAGCTTGATTTACTCCTGGATGTCCTTTCAGTGTTGTGGTAAAGCAGAAGATATAGATGGAGGGTTAGCAGGGAAGAGAGAATACGGGGAGGTGGAAGCTGATTCTGCTGGATAAATAATGATTGAACATACAGTATGCCATGCAAGGTACTGAGAATCCTGAGAGGCTTCTCCAACATTTATGGAGCTCTCGAGCTCAGAGTTTTCAACGTGAGAGCTGACCTGACACAGGATCTCTGGTTCGGGCCGGGAGCTGTCAGGCTGCCATTAGCAACCTTAACACTCGGTTCTGTGCGTCTCTGAAATGTTTCTACGCCGTGTTAAGACTGTGCTAAAACTGTCACGGTGCTTGTGAAGAACTACGTTAGTTAGCTTTAAAATAACTTGACAAAAAAAAGAGCGAGCTCAGCGGAGGTAACGGCACAAGCCGAGAGCATGGATGTGAAACGCACCGTGTGGTTTCTGTTTGATTCTGTTTCCAAAGATGAGAAACAAGCAGATAACACCAGTCAAATAGTACTCGCAATCAGAATTGTCATTTACGTAATTTCTTTGCTGTGTTATGTGGCAGCTTAACTTTGCCAATGGAAACAGACAGTTACTACAGCCTGGGGTGCTTTCCTGAGTTCAGAGCTAATGCTAAAGATAGCTACAGGGAAAGCACCTTCGGTGATTTTCCAGTTTGCGGCTTGACTGACTGAATTTATTTTATTGAATGTAATTTATAAACTTTACCTCCTATTTATCTGAAAATATGTGGCGACATTGGTTTACAGCATTTTGAGGGACATTATTTATCTGTAAAGGAAAACTGGGATTGTTGTAACATTGTATTATGTGTGTTCAGTTTCTTTTAAGTGGAGTTTCACATTGCATCATCACAACTATATACACGGCACATACTGTCACTACTGCTGGCTACAGTAGTGAGGAAATTTATCATCTCATAACAGGCAAGAGCAGCAGTGCACTTGCCAACGGGCATACTGGTTCGAATCTACATCAGCGAGCTGTCAAAGAAAAACCCATAAGGTTTTTTACTTTGCTTTTTTTTTTTTTTTTTACCAGCCCTCTGTGTGTGCGTGTCATTCGGGGTGCGCTTCGTGTGCGTGACCTAAAAGCAAGACACAAGCTGGCGGGCGAAAAGTTGCAAAGATATACTTGAGGCTTGCAAAGCGTTACCTTACACGGTTGCAGAACGAAGGCAGGCAGACAAACACAGGCAGCAGGGCAAAGAGGTCTAAAAACAGGCAGGGTATAAAAAAAAAAAAAAACACAGGGTAAGGGCTGGAAAACAATGGCACGGGAACTGTACAGGAACTGTACAATCGGCCCACTGAGGTACAGTTAAACACGGGAGGAATAAACTGGGAACAGGTGAGGTGGGACTCCTGAGGTGAATACACAGAATAACAAACACGGCTCAGAGCACAACTGTGACACTGGAAACTTTGACAAATATATAATGAGGAATAATTAGCTCGTATAGTCCCTATTGGTTTACCACTGCTCCATATGTTGGTCCGGTCAGACAGGTATTCAATTGCATTTTATCCATCATGAAAACGTCTTGAAATGAACTATTTTCTGCACGTTTACAGAAAACATGAAAATAAAACAAAATATCTTATTGGATTATAGATGTGCTACAACGTGTGGAAATTTCTTCGTCGTCGCAAAGTAAACCTGCTGCAGATCTGTGTTTCATCGATGTCGTCGCCAAAAAAAGGACACGTGCGCGGACAGATGAGCTCAACTGGGCTTGTTAATTTTACCACAAAAAGTCGCATATCAAAGCTGAAAATGAGAGGGAAAATAAAATTGTCCAACTGCACTCAATTAATAGAGTTTTACAAGGCTGTAACTCTTTAAACCGATGGACTACTTTTCAGATATATTATTTTTCCTGATTAAAAGCATTAAAAAGGCTCATTTGTCAGAACATTCAGGACTGAGACCCTGAAAGGAAGAGCTCTGAAGGACAGAAAGAGCTACCGTTTCAAAGTTTTCACTGCATTTTCATCACCACATTCAACTCGTCCTCAGCATATTTTTCTCCACTTCCTGCCCAGACTCAGATGGGAAATCAGCTTTGTGTCAGCCACTGGGCCAGAAAGAGGTCTTACCCTTTATGAAATGATTTCCAGGTCAGAAGACGTGTGTGGTTGTGACAGTCATGAAGATATTTTCTAGTACTGTGAGATAACGTTTGCAGCTCTTGTACTAATTGCGGAAGCCACGTCAACCGTTGAAATTAATTATTTACTCTGAGGCATGTGTGGCTCAGAAGGTCGAGCGGGTTGCCCACTAACTGTAAGGTTGGCGGTTAAATCCTCCGGCCTACGTGCCGAAGTGTCCTTGGGCAAGTCACTGAACCCCAAGTTGCTCGCAATGGCAGACGAGCACCTTCCATGGCAGCTCTGCTGCGTTTGGGGTGTGCATGTAAATGTAAAATTTTAATGGGAGGCAACTTGTAAAGCATTAGAAGACCTCTAATGTAAATCGGTGGTGTGTAAGTGCCGACCGTTTACCACTTAATTAGTGAAGCCACACGAACCATGACAGAGATGATTGTCAGCTGTAACTGTTCAGCCGCTGTTGTGAATATATTATAACCATCTACTTTTTATGCACAGTAAATTGCGCTGTTTTTAAATGAGGAAAAAAAAGAAATCACACATAGTATGCATTAAGATTAAACTGATTTCTGATGCATAAAAAAACGTTTTCTGCCATTTACGTACTTTGAGTCTCTCAAAGCAGCAGAAACATTAAATAAAAAATATTTTTTTTAACCTACTTGCAGTAAGAGGGGGAGCAACTGGTATTTCCATTTTTTATTATTTTGTGTGAGAAATACATTCATAATCTCTGAAAAAAAAAATTGGGGTTGAAAATGAAGTTGTAAACAAATCTAGTCTTGAGAAAATATTTTGGAAAATTCAAACCCTTAACATTAGGCTTCTTAGGTTTACATGAATGAACTGGAAGGATATTGGTGAAATTTTACTCAAATTCTGCAATATTTATGTAGAGAAATGATATTAGTTACGTTAAAACCTCTCCCAGTTCATTGTTCTCCTACATTCAGTGTCTACCAGCTCGTTTGATGTAAAATTAAAGGCTAATATACAATTCTAAGAATACCCAGGCTGGGAGATGAATAAAAACCTGAGGCTTGTAATTGAAAAGATGCATATGAGATGGCACCTACACTTGTCAGAGAAAGTGAAAGAAAAACAAAGATGTACTGCAAAACAACAGTTGTTTTATCACTCGAGGGAACTGCTAATTTATGGATTAAGTCCAGCACTTACCTCAAATTTAAAAAGACATTGTTGTTGTTTTTTGCATAGACTTACTTTAATTTCCTGAAGCCACCTGGGAAAACCTTTCAAGTATCACGTTGGCATTAGTAGATTTTTATCATCAAATATTCTCTTTTGTTTCAAGAGTTGTTCTCCTGTAACAACTGCCAACAATACGGGCTTTTATTTGGCGATGAAGTGCAAAGGTGTTGATGTGGAGCTTTCGCAGCAGGATATTAAAATGAAATACAATAGATGCAGAGCTGCAGTGGTGTATGTTTTTATTCATTCCTTAATTTGGCACATTTAGTTTTCAAAACTTTTATAGGCTTTAATACTACATAAATATTGTAATTACATTTGGCCTGTGGCTAAATTTACTCTTGGCCTGTTGTTACTCAGGGATGATTCAGAGTGATTCAGCTTTTAATTGCATTGTTCATTCCTTTACTTCTTATTAGTGTTAAAGTCAGAGTCCTTCTCTGAAAAACATTACCCGACAGTCATTTTGTGCAAGCAGATCATTACAAACAACGGTTTTAAAGTTAAGCAACTTCTTGCCGTAGCAATGACGACAATCTTGTGTCCCGTAGAAGTGACGCAGTTCAGGTGACGTCTGTATGATGCGAGATTTTCCTTCTTACGTTGAGGCATGTTGATGGATGGTTCAACACGGATATAACACCTGATTTCAGTGCAGGTGACCAGAGGTCGCTTCCAACTACAAGCTGGGAGTTAAAATAAAAAATAAATAAATACATGTACTGTTGCTATGACAACGAGGGTTGCGTAACTTTAAGGGAGGTGGTAACTTTAATGCACAACACGGTTAAAATCATAATTTTAATTGTTAAATTGTTTTCTAAACAGGGGTGGTAATTTAGGAAACACTCTTATTTGAGGTTATAGTCCATGGCAAGTTTCAACAGCCTCTGAAAGTAATGTTCATATTTACGAGAACAGTGTACGGTTGCTAATGTAGCACCTTCTGATTATGTATAGTGGTACTCTGAAAACCACACACAACAGATAAAATCAAAGTCCCATGAAAGAGAAACCAAAGTCAAACTTCTCTGTGAAAGTTTAGGCAGGAAGGACAGGACAGGCAGGAATCCGATATGAAAGCCGAGAAAGGGCGAGTCTGATAAAATCTTGACGAAACAAAGTAACGACAGCTCGAGATTCTTTATTTATGTAATCTAACCAAGA
The DNA here is from genome assembly GCF_022577435.1 of Embiotoca jacksoni. Classification (NCBI taxonomy): domain Eukaryota; kingdom Metazoa; phylum Chordata; class Actinopteri; family Embiotocidae; genus Embiotoca; species Embiotoca jacksoni. Next base: position 2,514,145 of record NW_027185252.1, read on the forward strand.
GATATCTCTGTTTTAGCTCTCGCAGATATTTGGCTCTCAGCCACGGAGGAAACATCCATTAACTAGGCGGATTTTGCTGAAATCTAACCTTCAGGCACTTAGATCATTTGATCTAATAAATCATATCAAACACAAATACTCACAAATTTACAGATTTCTGTGCAGCTTACGCATATGAACTGACTACTAAATACTCCCTTGCTTCCGTATGCACTAATTCACTGAAATAAATCAAAACAAAACACTGAATGCGTTATGTGTGTTCATGTACTGCCTGGAGCCAGTTGTAAAAGAATATATTTACATGCATGCAAGTCAGTTAGAAGAGATAGTAAATACGACTTGTGTTTCATGCAGCATCAGTGTTATGAAGACTACAACCACTAGACTTCTCGACTCACCTGAAGTCACTCCACAAGAGTTACTGTTACTGTCGACTCTGTCAGGCGGTTAGGACACGGTACATTACTTATCCAGCAGAGCGTCATGCATACCTTTTGTACAACCCCGTTTCCCAAAAAGTTGGGACGCTGTGTAAAATGTGAATAAAAACAGAATGCACTGTTTTGCAAATCCTGCAAACCCATATTTAATTGCAAATAGACCAAAGACAACATATCAAATGTTGAAACTGAAAAATTCTATTGTTTTGTGAAACATGTAAACTTATTTTTAATTGATGCCAACAACGCATCTCAAAAAAATTGGGACAGGTGCATGTTTACCATTGTTTTGCATCACTTCATCTTTTAACAACACTGTAAACGTTTGGGGACAAAGGAGCCCAGTTGCTGGAGTTTTGAAAGTGAAATGTTGTCCCATTCCTGAAATAAGCAAGGCCTTCCCTGAAAAGTCTGGGTGGCAACATATGTTGCTCCAAAACCTGTATGTAAATATATATCTTATGACGCTAAATAAAACCTGTGTGTACAGGTTTTATTTAGCGTCAATGGTGCCTTCCCAGATGTGCAAGCTACCCATGCCATGTGCACTAAAGTATCCCTATACCGTCACGGATGCTGGCTTTTCAACTCAGCGCTGATGATAAGATGGGTGGTCCTTCTCCTTGTTGTTTTTAAATTGTGTGCTCTCTCTCTTCTGTGATTCTCAGAGATATGTCACTCTCCGCTAGTGTCCAATCTACTGCCATCGTCCTTCAGAAGCTCCTCCCAGCTGTCCAGCAGCCATGGGCCCGGCTTCGCTAAGCTTAATCGAAGAGAAGGTGAGTAACTGTATTTACTGCATTCACCGAGGCTGAAATCTTTCTTTTATTGGGTCAATAAATCACACTTCATTAGCTTTCAACTACAATTCCTCTAAGTGTTGGACTGTACTTCTTGCCACTGTTGAGGGAATCAGCACACGCAGCAATACTTTCATATTAACACTATAAAATGAGTGTTAATACAAAACTGCAGATTTTAGTTTTTTTTTTTCATTGTTTTATCTCAGCAGCCCACGCACAACTCTCGATATGAAACTGTAGGCAGCTGTGGATTTAAATCTAAATGTTTTTTAATATCTTATATAATTTCAATTCAATTTTGGCCTTTCTGCCTTTCCGTTATTCAGTTTATTCTCTGTATTGCTGCCTCCACCCACCACACATGGTCTTCGACCCGACACGCTCACCCCACCTGCTCCCAGTTCCTCAATCTGCCCCACCTGCAGCCCTTCAGTGTACTTTACCTTTAGTCTGCACCTACTAGTTTGTCAAATCAGCCTGTCTCAACATTGAGCATTTGGGTCCTTCCCCTTGATAAACTGTGACAAAGTCAACATTTGCAAGTAGATAAAGTCATAAATAGGGGTGGGATTAATTAGCTTTTGTTGCTGATGTCATGCTTTCATCATCTTTGCTTAGAGATTTGTTTACATCATAGCTTAACAAATCCGGGTATTTTGCTGTTGGATCTAAAATGTAACCACATCCAAATCTCAGCCTCTATCCCTTCGAGAGCTTTATCTTAAAATAATAATCTACTATGGATCCACAAATCTTACACCGGCGCTGCTCTAAACCACAATACCCTCCCACTGTAGAGGCTCGCTTCACTCTTGCAGTTTGGAGCTGTGCACGTGAATTGCCCAAACACGCCTCGGTGGTATCTGTCCTTAAACCATATTTTATACCCCTCTTAACCCTTAACCTCGCTGTAGGAGAATACAGGTAAATTAAGGATGAACTTCACATCATGATGTATGACTGATCATTTAGGGGACTGGATGTTGCTGTTCGTAAGAAACAGGAGCACCCTCAGGCCTGAGACATGTGAGGCAGACCATGATGTGATCTTTTAACTATTTCATCTCTCCCTCAGCTACACTCACATATATAATTTAGCAGTTTAACATCAATAAATTATTGCTGCATCCCTGACTTCTTCTCTCTCCTACTCTTTTTTTTTTCTTTCTTTTTTTTCAACTTCCAGTTCTTTCCAGATTAAATAAGATGCAAAAGGAAGTTTACCTTTGTTCTGTGTGACGCTCATGACACGGCACGCAGCATCTCCGTCGGGGGGAGAGAGTGAGGTGGTTGTTGCCTCAAACCTGCAGGATTTTGGAGAATTGTATTCAGCTGTATTATAAATAGTAAGATTATCACATTGCAAAAGGTAAAAACAAAGCTCGTATGTGCTGTTACAGGGCTGTTGAGAACACGTGTGCATTTTTGCTGCATACTAGCAGCTCATTTCACTGGTTTACGCAACAACAACAAAAAACGAATGGAAGCGCTCGCTGTGATGTCTTTGTCTTCGACGCAACAAGGGATCTGAATGATTTCCACCACTGGGGAGACTGCAGGAAGTGCAGCCCGCAGGTTGCCGTTTTGTTCGGTGCGTTTGATGGCGAAAGCTGTGAGCAAACACGCCTGCTGTGTTCCCTCACTTCTGTCAACCTGCTCTGTCTGTTTACCAATCTGGGTTTGATCTGCATAAAGGAGGATGTGATGATTCTAAAAGAGGATCAAGTGTGTGCGGCACGGCGTAAAGTTGGTTCTTTTTGCAGAGCTGGAAAAAAACAAAACAGAGATGCCAAAGAAATGAAGAGGCAATGAAACGACATGGAGACTGACTGTGTTCGGCACCCAGACACAGAAACTAAAGATGCGGAATACAAATGTTTTTTCTGGCAGCACAGCTTTAACACCTGTAGTTAGAAAAGTATTAATGGTATGGATTCAAACTGTGCACACTGAGCTGCAGCTGATTTGCATGCAAACAAAACAACATATATTAAATGTGCAAATATAAAAGCGGTAGCACCTCTGAGATGACATGAGAGCTGTGAGTGCTCCCCATCCTCCTCCCTTTCATTATGGTTGAGAGTTTAGCTCATTAGCTCTTGCAATTGCTCATCACTAATGTCTTGCTAACAAGACCAGGTTACAAAAGCTTCATCAATTCTCTGTTCTAGATCTGAATTGAAAGTTAAGAACTGAATTTGGTTGATCAATAAATCTTCATTCAAAAGCAAAACACACTTCTGAAGGAATCCATAATGTAGAAAAAAAAATGCCTCATAGAATTAAAGATAAAAACTGCTTTAATTTCAAAATCCTAGCTGGTCTCCGAAGTAATGGCTGAATAAATTAAGGGCTCCTGCTCGTTTACGTCTCCTGCAGCTGGTGCTCGCACTCCTCATACTCTATAGGCGTCCTCTGAGGAGCTGCCTCGTTCAGAGTTAATTTACCAGCAAAATGGGCAGAGACTCACACGGCACAAAACACAGATCTGTTTAAGAAGCGTAGAGTTATTTTTGCTTCCCGCTGAGATCTCTGCAGCACTCTTCATCTGAGAGGGTATTGTTAAGTATGCAAATTATGCTCAGATCATTTATTTGCCATCTTGTATATCTTTTATCATTGTTTACTTGTCAAAAGTCTGTTAAATACAAGATGCATGTTCTTTACTTTACGCAAGCTTGATTTAAAAGATGTATGAGCTATTCAAGTGAATTATTCAAATAATAGACTAAAGTCCCCAAGTTTAGGATTTGAACATTTCTGCAGCTCCTGTTGGAGATATATACGTTAAAAAAAATAAATAAATAAATAAATTAAAAAAAAATAAAAGACATTTCAACGAGCTGAAGGAAACAGAAATTGAAAAAACTATGAAATTTGCGATGAAGTTGTTATTTAATCTGTTAAATCTATTCATTCTGTGCAATTTATGAGACTCAACATGAAGGGAAACAAAGCTCGATGCTTCTTCATAATGAAAAGTGACGTTTATCCTAAAAATGTTTATCACATGCTACGAACTGCAAAGTCTAAGTAATGAAGAAATATTGCTTTCTGTTGTGCATGTTTTTATTTTATGAAATCTCTACACAAACATTATTCTCTGAAGTACTAACTGAAAATCTCTCAGTTGGAGCTCTACATCCTCCTCGTCCTGATGTAGTTTGTACTGCGATGCTGTCAGGATCTATTGATATCCAGCCAAAGACATCTAAACTACCAGCTTCCTTCTGTTCAAAATGTATTTCAACACATTTTATTCTGGGCAGACAGACAAAGTCTATCTTTGAGGTTAGGTTCAAAACACTTGTCTATAGTTGTACTTTAATTAGTTATCAAAGTTAAAATATCTCCCTTGGGAGGAAAATTCCTGCGTAAAACTCTGGTCACTTAATTTTTACATGACACTGCGGCGGTATTCTTCTAATGTGCAGCTTGGTGAAAATCTTTAAACTTGCTCCTATTAGAAGATGCAAAGCACCAAATAGCAGCAAGCGATTTTCCTTTAATTTCTACTGCTACCAACTGGCTCAATTGCAGGGAACCAAGACTCACAACGTTTTTTTTTTATAAAGAAAAACTGACACCACATCGATATAATTTAATATCGGTCGCCACTAAAGGAACCGGAGTGACAAAAGGATGACACTGATGTCGGTCTGTGGATGTCGTTATTAATCAGAGATTTGTCTTCAAAGTCACCCAAGAGTCCAAGTTTTAAATATGGAGAAAAAACTTTTATAACTGAAACAAGCTGTTTTAATATCTGTATGAATTATGGCCTGTTATGACTTATTGGTAAAATAATAACACTTCTATCTTTGTGAGGACCATTTTTGTACTTCTTAACCAGGCTGTTTGAGGTTGAAGTAGAAGTTTTATGGTTTGTTTTGTAGCCCCCCCCCCCCCCCTCCCCCTCCCAAATGACATCCCGATGTTGCATATAGCGGAGGTGAAGGCGAATGGCGGATTGAATAGGTCAAACCGTGGGTGAAGTAAATGTCGTTGTTTTTTTACAACGGTATCTTCTGTTTAAATAATATTGCAGCGGGGTCTGGGATCTTAGTCAGCTGGGGACTGAATAAGCTCTCGGTCAATCACTGGGAACCTGACAGAGCAGTCATGTAACATGTAGCCTTGTGATTGTGACACAGCAGCGATAGGGGTGGGTCCTCCTCTTTGTGTGCAGGAGGCTTGGAGGGACATGTCCAGGCTAGTCTCACGCTGAATGAACCCGTGCCCAGCTTGAGAGAGCTCCTATGTGTCGCTGAATGTGTGCATTTCTGACTGAGATAACATCTTCTGCCTCCATTTATCCATTCGCTACAATATGTTGGATTCATGTTAATGTGTATTTAAAGACATTTAAATTTGGGGGGGAAAAATTGGGGAAAAAAATATGAAAAATTGTCTAATCAACCAAAAATTTCACGGACCCCCTGCAGTACCTGTTGAAGACCTATGATATAGACAATAGATTGTGTACAAAAATGGACGCAGTCGCCGTGTCTAAAAAGTAAAGCCAAAGTCTTAAAGTACAGTACCACCAAGGGCCACTAGAGGCTGGCTAAAACAAAACAAAAAACGGTCTCCAATACACTCTGATGCAAAAGGCATCAAGTTCTCTCATAAAATGTTAATGAAATTAATTCCAAAATTAATTATGTACTAGGCCTCAAAGAAGGGTTTTGGGGGCGTGTCTACAGTTTGATTGACATGCCTGTGAGGCAAAGAGTATGTTTGTGTGAGACAGTGTGGGACACCTACCAATACTGAGAGGCAGTCCAAAATACATTTTGATATCTATTCAACATTAAAAAAAAAAAAAAACACGCAATAGACAATGCAGGTTACAGATTTGATCTCAAGCATGTGAAGAACTAAGCAAATATTTGATTTGGATACAACTTTCCAAACTCCCACATTAAGTACACACAGTAAGCATGAAAGGAAGGAGGACTGGGATGCTGCACAGTGTAGCGAACAACAGTTATTTCAGCTACCGTGTCCTTATCTGTCTGGAAATCAATTTTAGGTTTCGGTGGAAATGTCTTTTCAAAAGCGTCTGTCCTGCAGTGTTGACTTTTGAAAACTGGAGCCAGTCAAAGTGTGAAACATGGGGCAAGGGATAGAAATGCTGTGCAGTCCCACATAAAGAGGGTCACCTGGTGACCCCACCCGGGCTGCAGTCAGGTTACCGGTGTAGGAGGGCAGCATGGTGTCTTCGAGTTCTCAGTCAGATCGACCCCCTCGGTCAAATATGGTCACTTTTGGCTCCAAAGAAACCGAGCTGGTGGCAGCCAAAATGAAAACCACACTTCACAAACCATCGGGTGACACTTTATATAAACATAGTTTCTGTGTATGGGTTGGAAATGTGCTGCCTCATCCTTGTGCATCACATTAACAAAATAAGGACCCATTTGTAAAAACATTTCTCCAAAGTACAACCAGTGGTCAAAAATCTCCATAGGTTGCTTTTAAGGTTAAGTATCCATGTAGTGTTTGTAAAGAGATAAAAGGGGCCAGGTAAGAGAATTAATGATAGAGATGGGTTCAAAGTAATACATTATGCATTATCGTAAAGGTCCTCACGGGTGTAGAAATGCAGACGCATGCGTTTAGTGAAATCCATCCCCATGAGCACACAAGCACGCACCTTTTGGTGTTTCAATTATTTAATATATCTTCATCTTGTGGGCCTTTGCCCTGTACTCAGATAATCTGCAGGTCTGCTACGAACTGACTTCCCTTTAATATTGTATAGCACTTGCAGTGTTTGTCTGAAATGCCTCATCTGCAGCTTATGTTATCCACCTGAAGCTACTGATTAAAATCCTTTGACTGTTCGAATTCGCACATGAAACAAAGGAGCTGATAAAACATGTGCTTTTGGTTTTTTTTTTCAACCACAGAAGAGTTCGAGTCTGATGAAATGAGTCAAATAAAATTTGTCTTCTTTTAAGGAACAACTGAAAACGTTCTTCTTTTTAATGCAGGAGTAGATGCAGCAGATCTTTCTGTATAGCTGAGTTTTAATTAATTTGAATCCCCTTCAATTCTCCAGCACTCTTAACTATCCTCCTTGAGAGAAGTGGAAATTAAATGATATTATCAATGTCTGGTCATCCTGCTGGTTTAACGCATATAATATTATTTTGCACTGAGAGGTAAAAATCAGTTCTTAATGCTTATGGTTGTTTTTTTCTTGTCACTTCTCTCTCTGCCCAGGAGCTGGAGGCTGGTCTCCTCTGAGCTCAGACAGGTATCAGTGGTTGGAGGTCGACCTCGGCGGGCGCACGCAAATCACCGCCGTCGCCACGCAGGGTCGCTACGGCAGCTCCGACTGGCAGACGGGCTATCTGCTGATGTTCAGCGACACGGGACACAACTGGAAGCAGTATCGACAGGAAGGCACCATCGGGGTGAGTTCAGTTGTGTTGAAACTGCTGTGTTGCTACGGAAACCGTAGAAAGAAACCGAGTCGTCGGTGTTAAGTGAGTCTGCACCTGCAAAGACACAAGCAGAGTCGATTTCAACCATTTTCAAAAAGATACTGTGATCTGTTGTTGAAAGAAAAGCACCCGTGGTAATACATTTTCACGCATATTTAAACAGAATTTCCAGATAAATAAAAAAGCACAGGTACTGCTGAGAGTTGTGGGCATAAAGATAAACTTTTGGTTGTGCTGAATCTCCCGGTGGTTTCCATTGAAGTACAGAGGGAAAGGTTACGAAGAGATTTAAAGACCCTCAGTCAAACCTCCATCAATGGAAAACCAGACAGCATTTATGTTAATTTAATGTGATCATTTATGCATTTATGGATTTATTCCCTTAAGCATCTTTCCATTTCATTTTATTGCATTTTATCTCTTCAATGATCAATACACCAACTTTCTCACCTCAACCGAACCTAAAAATAGTTGTGACACTTTTGTTTTCATTGTTTCCTCTCAGGTTTTTTTTTGTTTGATATTCAAATACAAATTTGGACGAGAAACATGAGAATAGAAATCCACATGTGGGTGACAGTGAGATACAATACCAGGACTTTGAAATGGAAGCGGCTAAATGAAAGTCATCACTGTTGATTTTCTTATGTAAACCTGTGGTTTTACTGTGACATGTCAAATTGTCACCTGTGAAAAATGTGAAAAAATGCTGCTAATTCAACATCAGTGTTAATTTAAAGGCTGTTTGGAACCATATTACATAACATGTTATCGGCCCATTTTCAACATCTGCATCCATCAGCTTGACTAAAATGTCGACTGATTGTCAAAAACAGGAAAAAGCTTCTGGAACGTATGGCCCTCTGAACACACGTCTGCACAAATGAAGTATAACAAGTGTTAAAGATGTTTTTTTGGTTGGTTTTTTTTACATTTTATAGACTTACTGAGGGTTTAAGACCAACTCAAACTGATTGTGGTTTTTTAACCTGACAGTAACTTGAATATTAACAACGGAGCAAATATTCTGCTATTGTAAACACAAAAACAAAACAGTGCAGCAAAAAGACAGTGTATTGGTCACTTTAAATGGTACTTTAGCCATTTACTTGCCTAAATACATAACTACTGACATCATAAAGCAGCTACTGTCCATCAAAACTTACCACAAATGGTCGGTGTCTGAAGGAAGTTTACTTAAAAATCAGATAATCATAAAATAATTAAAAAAAAAAAAATACTGCAATACACACGGGACTGTTTGAAATGTTACTGTTAGTGGGTACTGCAGTTTCTCATAATAAACTGTCCAAGACACTGCAAAGAACCAGCACATATTCAGGGAGATATCTTTTTAATAAGCCCTCACAAAAAGAGCAGAAACATCCTGCAGACAGCATTTAAACCTGGACGAGCACCGGGCACCACCTTTTCCACGAGCCTGCACTTCATTACCAGCCATCATTAGTTTTTCTCTCTCAATGATGAGTTAGGTTTTATCAGATAGGCTAACTTAACCCCATGAATAATAAAAAAGATTGCAAGGCACAGTGCTGCACCGCAGCAGCGCAATTAATTGAAAATCTGCTTTCACTGAGCTTTCATACGTTCATTCTGCCCGGACAGAAAATTCAAGTTGTATGTCAAGGAAAACCCTCCAATCTATTCAAATTTACCAAACCCAAAGGACTTAGCATCTCATTTACTCACATAAATTCTTTCAATTTTTTTGTATTTCTTTTTCCAAGGGTTCTCTCACACACTGTGCTAATCACATTACACTTAGATGCTGAGTAAAGCCATCAAATCTATCTCGCAGCACCTGTTATAAGAAAGAAAAGCGTCCCTGTTACAGTGACGCTGTGACTAACAGCTTCGTTTGAAAAGATTGTGAGAGGTAAGAGTTTCTCACAGCGAGGGCAAAACTAATGTCAACTTATGTCTCCTTCTGAGAGACAACAAAAAAAAAAGGCTCTTCGCCGCTTAAGAGCTTGTTGATTTCACACCCGGCATGAAAGCGGGATAAATCCGCAGCATGTTCTCAAAAGTCCCTCTTAAAGCTCCACACATTAGTCAGCCCAGTTTATTATGGCATTCGGGGTACATAGTCAACCGCTAAAGCTGCTTCATCAGTCACAATCCCTCCAGGACCTCTCTTACCTTTCAGTTTAGAGGACAGAGTTTGTGAGTTATAAAGTGCTAATTCTCTAATTTCCTCATCCTCTCTCCTTTTTCACGCTTGGCATCAACCGCGAAAGGTGTAACAGAGCAGATGGTGTTGGGAGTGCACACCTATACACTCCCCTCTGATCAGGGAATACAAATTCCTTAAGTGTTAATGGAAGGAAAGGTAGTGGACAGATTTCCCTACAGGACACGTAACGATTCAGATTCATGTGCATCGTGCTGAAATGCAAAAATGGTCTTCATGTGCCTCAAGTCAGAACATCTGGAAACGTTTAACAAGCGCTTTTGTGATCACCTTTACAACTTTAGCACATTTTTTGGAGAACAGAAAGAAGTCACAGGGAGAGGAAGAGTGGTGGGAAGCGACGATTGTGTTCTTAAGGGTGAGAGACTTGCACGCGAGCGGCATTGTTAACCAATTTCATGGGGAAATCGCAAATGCTCAAAGACCGGTGGCAAAGATGCTGCTGTTGATTGAGTACTTCCCCACAGAGCTTGTAGGTTCCTGCAGTTTGCAAGTACATCGATTCTGAACGTATCAGTGAAATGTTCAGTGTCAACATATTTGTTTGCCACCAAATTCTCCTGGTTTCAGTCAAGCTCGCTTGTGGTATTATTTCACAGCACTTTGTCAGAGCTATGAAGACATTGTGGTTTGGTTTAATACAGAAAAAGTCCACAGTGATACAATGCGGTACACAAAACGACATAATTTTTTTTAATGGTAATTCCATTTGCTTCTGGGACTCCCCCTCAAAACTGCCTTCTGCCTTACTTTACCCTTCACTCTGCAACTAAAGACTCTCTTTGGAGGATTTTCTACTTCTACACAGGTCATATATCAAATGAGGCACTTCTTCTCCTCATCAGGAAACAGTCGTTTGTGTAGGTTGAGGTATTTGAAGCAGTGAGAACGGCGGAACATTTCACACTGTAAATGGACTTGAATTGTCACTCTGTGCAACAATAGCTCCCCGTCCCACTTTTTAACATTCAGCCACATTTAGATCACAATGGCACAAAGAAATTGTCATATTTAGTATTGATCCTGTTCAGAAATTCTCTTTTATCTCGCTCACCTCCGTCGGAAGACCAGAGGTCGAGATCGGCCACGGAGCAACAGCCCGAAGCTAGCAGGGATTCAGTGGTTTGTTCAAGGACATTTCTGCCGGGTCGATGTCCTCCATTTGAAGGACATCGCTCACTAAACCACCCCGCGGCTCCTTTATTTCCAAGCAAGGCTGAATTATTTCTAGTTCAGGTTGAGTTTACAGTATTTGCATATATATTAAAAATAAAGGAAGTGATCAAAGTTGGTACAGAATAACTTTTCAAGTGAAATGCTTTGATGGAAAGGGGCAAAAAGGAAAGGAAATCAAGAAAAATCTGAGGAAAAAGAAGACTGGAGCACAATAAAATACATATCAGAGTTGTGACAAAGATCCAAACTCAAGACTCCAAAAAATAAAAACAAAAGCGAGGTCAAGATAAAAAAAATAAAAATTTTAAAATTAAAAAAAAGAGAGAGATTCAGTGTTACAAAAATCTAACAAATAAAGCACAGGGAACAGACTGAAAAAATAAGCATCAGAATCCAAAACATAATAAACATCCTCATTTGTTGGAGTTCAGGTTTATTCTCCCACTTTGAGGTTGGAACTTTCTCTCTTCCAAGATGTTCATGAACATGACATAAGCGCGCACACAATTTGACAAGCAGGGCGGCAGGTTGAGCGCAGCACAAAGGAAACGTCTGCCTCTGTGGCTTCGTGCCAGAAAAAAACAATACAGTCACTTTCCTCTTTCACTAACTAACAAGGCCTGAAGGCAGACTTCTACTAACACTATGGGGGTGCCAAATACAACCGATTTATAGGGCGTGGAAATAGTGAACAGCCAGACTGATTACACTAGAGAAAATACCTCAGACCTCGTGACACAACTATTTTATTTTTACATCACAGTGAAAGCAGACTAAAAGATAAATACGCTAAGACCATATTCAAAATATTAAGTCCAAACTAAAGGTTAAAGCAAATACAGTGTGTGCTCGGATCGCAGAGGTTAATAAATGTTAATCTCTACGGACCAAGTGTTTACCAAAGCGTCTAATACATATAAAACTACAACTACTGCTTCACAGATCTAATTTTCTACTTGATTGAGAAACCGTTCACCAGGAACGAGGCCCTATATCTCCACAATATTCCCTTCATTAGCAGCAAAATCAAACACATCACCTCTCACGGGCGCCTTGGGAGGATTGCAGTTGAACTTCAGTAATAAGCTCAAGTAAAATGAAAATCCACAGGGAGAAATATCAGTGGACAGATGGATGCATGAAAAGGGAAAAGCCGCAGAACGAGCTGACTTTTTTTTTCTTTTTTTTTTTTTTTGATGTGGTTCTTTCCAGGCGTTTCCAGGTAACAGTAACGCAGACAGTGTGGTCCAACACAAGCTCCAGCATGCGGTGATCGCTCGCTACGTCCGACTCATCCCTCTGGACTGGAACCCCAACGGGCGGATCGGACTCAGGCTGGAGACCTACGGATGTCCTTACAGTCAGTTTGGGCTTTTTTTTTTTTTTTATTCTCTACTTGCAGAAATTCAGTGAAAACATGACAGAAGTTTGACCGCCTACCTTAATGCTAGCGCCTTATTGTTTGACATCATGAAGCGAGACATAAGATTCAGTATTTTTGTTGAAGTTCGAGTCATTTTGAAGCATTTTTATCATTGATATCTCTATTAAAATTTAACATCTAATGACTCTGCCAGGTTCACATAATTAATCAAGTGATGCACGATTGATTTCCATAATCTACGATGGCATTCGTGCTATTTTGATTTCAGTGAACTAAGTTGTTTTCATTCATCCATCCATATCCTTTTTATCAGACACAAATGAGAAGAAGGTGATCATGCGCCCTCCAGTATTACACTTAATTTATGATTTCTTCTGATGGAGCAGTGAGACGTAACAAGAACATATTTGTTTATTAGTTTCATTAGCTTGTATTGCAACTGTGCCACCTCACCCAGACAGTATTTGTGTGCTTTAGCATGCAGGATGTCAAATAAATCGAAAGTCTCAAGGTGCAAATGAAAAGTATGCATAAAAATATATATGCATACAACCTACATACAGCCCTAAATGGAGATGAGGCTAAGAAAGAGGAAATGAGGACTGAGCGCCAGGTAAGACTGAGGGAGCCCAGCTGGGTCCTGAGGAATGACCAGTAGAACCAGAACCAGCATATGAAGTGAGGATAGAGGAGACGGGAGAGGACACGGCCGTGACACGAACAGAAAACCTGCCTCCTCTTCTGTCTGCTGCTTCCCAGAGAGAAGTTTAATGATGTTACATGAACACCGGCAGGAGTAGCGGGTCCATGATGAGTCCAGCCAGCGTGAAGAGATCCCGTTCTTCTCTGCACCCAAACAGCATCTCTGCAGACTTGTCGCGCAAACACATCTGTGCAGTCATAAAAAAATAAAAAAAAATACAAGCCAGGTCCAACTGGGTGGACGAAGGCACTGAAAAAGGAGAACGCTGCATGCCTTGCAAAAGACAGAACATTGAATATTGTGATATTAAAACACAAAACAACTAAAGTCTGAAAAGAAACTCTACATTTCACTATATTGGGATAAAAGTTACAGTTTTGTAGTTGTTTGTTTGGTATTTTCTAACTAGAAGAAATGAGCTTTAACTAAACTTCGAGGATGCTGGAAATACGTCATTTATCTATTTTAAAAAAGGAGGAAAGGTTTCAAAAAAAAAAAAAGAACTTGTGCTGACTCTTAAAAGTGCGTGTTTGTGGTGTTTCGAGCATCTCTGCCAGCTGTCGAGGTACACGTGCACCGGATGCAATAATTGATGCATCTCAGCTGACATTTCTAATTTGATGCTCCAGTAGCGACACAATATAAGCGAGAGATTTGTTTACATCAGCAACACAACCAGGAGAGGAGCGTGTAGCACTTTATTTTCGTGACATGAAAGTTCATGGAAGTATTTGCTAAAAGACTGGCTTCTCTTCGAGGTTTAATTCATACTTAATCACTGATCTTAACAGAACAGATAAAAGTCCCAGATGGAATCTGTGGCCCAAACAGATGTTTTGTCATTGTTGACACAAAATCTGAATAAACACATAAATAATGAAGCAAAAACAAATCAATACCAGCAAAAAATATTTGTATGAAACAGGATCTATTAGATAAGATTAGATTTTCCTTTGTTGTTCATTAAAAGATGCCGATGCCAAAATTATAATTGAATTTTGAACGCATTAAAAAGAAAAAGGTGAAATTAAAGGTAAAAACTGCAGTAGTATACTATATATACAAGTATATATACAAGTAGTATATACAAGACTAATTTCACATCAAAACTACATATAAAATTAATCAAAGATCTTTTTTACACAACACCTGAAGTATTTTTTTTAGTGACGATAAGTGAAGGCACAAAAATGATTTTCACATTTCACCGTGGATTTTAAAGTAGAGCTGCAAACGTTCTGAAGTTTTAGAGACTTTTAGTTGAAGTGCCACCCATATTTCTCTGAGTATTTGATTGTATATTAGTTTAAGTTTAAGTTGCTAAGAAAAGATTTATGATGAGATCAGTTTGTTGGATTTTACTGATCTTTAAAATATGATGCCAAATCCTTCTGAGAGAGATGGATTAAGGGATTAAAGAAACCGTCTTGAATCTGAGAGAAAGAACTCGCAAATCTTTTAAGAACAGGGATAATATAAATAATATCGTGAATTAACTTTGCCACACTGCCTGATTGTTGGCCTTTTGTATTGAGCAGCACTATTATTCACTTTTATCTTAAACGTATGTTGTGTCTGTTTGGTAAAAGTTTGCCAAACAGTTAGATTCTGCAGATAAATTGGTGCTGTGACTTGTTCACAATTAAAAATGCCCTGATTTTTGTTGATTAAGACTTTTCTTCTGTAAATACATGTTTGTTTACTTCTTGCTAAAATTATCTTTGAACTTTATTTACAGAGAGGCTGCTGGTGGTCTCAGTCTGTTGACAGAAATATAAGGAACTTTTAAATACATGTGGTTATGATGTATCCTACAAACAGACACATTTCAGGGTTGTTTTGCCTTCATACAGTTTTAGATGTGTATCTGAATGATTTTTATGGTCGTGTGGTTTCTCAGACTCGGACGTGGTGAGCTTCGACGGCCACAGCAGCCTCCTCTACAGGCTGAGTCCCAGGCCGAGGCAGATGTCCAGCGAGAGCATTCGTCTGAAGTTCAAAACCCTGAAGAACTCTGGGATCCTGCTGCACGCGGAGGGTCGGAGCGAGCACAGCCTCACGCTGCAGTTAGAGAAAGGAAAGCTTCTGCTGCTCCTCAGAAAAGGTACAACGTTGAAATCTCTGAAACGTTGCGGTCTGCTGTTAAAATCATCCGCACCGACAGGGAATGTCCGTTTATCTGCTGTCTAAAGCCACTAACACCTGTTACCACTGGGTGATACTTTAATGGCTAATATGTTTTACCACTTGTAGTATATTACACATCAGACGTGTACAACCACAGACATTAGTTAAGCAGTAGTCTGTGGTTGTGAGCTTTGCAGTAATTCAGGTTGGAGGTTACCAAACCAGATGTGTTTTTGCTCTCCAGCAGAATTTGTGGTGAAAAAAACCCGTGCTGAGCAGCTCATGTTTTATAGTTTATGATTCTTCCGACGCTCAGCTGCAAGTTACGAACTGAAGAGAAGGCAAGGAACATGTCAGAAGAGATTGTCCACCTACTGCATGTACAATATGTGTATATATACACTTAACTGTAGGTTCTCTTTGGGCTCACTGGTCTCAGTCTTCGGTTTCTGCTCTCTGAGCTTTGGTGTTGCTGTTTGCAGGGAATGATGACACAAGAGCCCAAATATCAACTCTACATATTCTCTGTTTTTTTCACGACATCTTTTCTCTCCCTGTCTGTCGTGCCTCTGTAATTCATTCACCGCTTCGGTCTCATTTCTCTCTGCCTCTTTGCCCTCCCTTCTCACTTTCCACTTCTGCCTCTACAGGCCCGTATTTGTGATTCATCGCCACCCTTTCAAATATGTCATTGCACTTCTCTGCTCGCCTTCTTTTGTTTTGAGATCTGGTTATTTACTTTCCATTAGGTCTGCCATTGTGTTTCATTGCTTTAGCCTTTTCACTTCCATTCCTGCCTCCTTGCTATTCATTCCTCATGCATCTGCAACCTAAAAACAACATCATTTGTGCAGCTTTGCGAACATGTCCTGCGATTTAACAGTATAAATCTGTTTCTGTGAGCAGGACTTTACGACAGCTTCATATGGTACATGGTACAAGATTCCCTGTGTGCTTTCTGTATGTTTCAGTGAGTTATTTATTGTCTTTTAAATGTCAGATGAGTTTTCATCTGTGCTAACACAAAAGTCACTGCCTGGCTGTATGGCAAGAAAAAAAAAAACAGCTTGAAAAAAGACACCTTACATGAGTGACACAGATTCCTCTGCAGCTTCCAGCAGCAGCTGCTGAGTGAAAGCATACATCTTCAAAATGTAGCAGGTGAATGTCCGCATCAAAATGGATGTTCCAGCTGTGAACAGTTTTTATGGAACTGCATGTGAACATCATTTCAGAAAATAGACAGACAGAAAAATATGAATTCGTTTTTGTTGCACGTCACCTGAGGGAAGTGAATTCTGATTATTAGTGGTCATGACAGAAATGCAACCATCCTGGAACAGTGACAACGAGGTTAATTGTGGAGCGCGATCATCTCTTTCCACTCTGCTGCAGATACAGAAAAGAGACTTGGAGGCAGGAAGAGAAGCAGCCTCTTGTGTTTTGTTTCTGAATTGGAGCCTGAAGCAGATGTTGTTGCTGAATGTTGTTGTTTTTTCTCGCAGCATCGTAACCTGTTCTTCGCACACTGATAGATTTTAGGTGGCATGTTAGTGCCACCTTCAATTATTTGGCTTCATTCGTCATACAGAGCAAATCTGAATCTGTTCCACGTGTGTCCGTGTTTGGTCCAAGTGGACAAATTACCTGTAAAATTGAGATAATCATTATGTAACAATCAACAAAGTTCACGTTTGATAACATTACGGGGCTATTTATTTATGTATTTACCCCCACCCTCCACCCCCACCCCCTGCTCAATACACATTACTGTGCTGCACTCTGTTCGTGCACAACAGCAACAGACTCGAACCTTTTTCATTGCACTTGCCTGCATAGAACTACACGTCCATAGTGCAACATCCCATGAGCCCTTTTGTTAATTCAGTGCATTCATCTGTGGCGCTTCCACCTTTTCTAATTCCAAGCTGTAGTACACCTCTTAAAATTAAAAAGCTTTAACTCTGCAAACCACAACAGACGTTATAATTGACGAATTAGCACCTTTAGATTTACATTAGTGTGTGTGTGTGTGTGTGTGTGTGGAGGGGTGGGGAGGTGCTTACAACCCATTATGTTTGTCCATTTCCACTAAGTAGCCTTCAGCAGCACTTAACAGAAGACACTTAGTTCCACTCCGTTTGCCTGGCTCAGTCCAAACTGTTTGAATAAGTCCACCGGCTTATCCAGACGTGTGTTCTCTATAAAAGCAGACCCCCCCCCCCCCCAACTTCCCCCTCCATCCTCCTTTCATCGCCGCTATACATTCATCAAAATGTTGGATTGTAGTTCTGAGGCTCGCTGGCTCATAATTGAGCTCAGTTTTTTTTTTTTTTTTTTTTCTTGGCAGTGAAATATTTTGTCAAATTAAAGGCAGCAGCTGTTTGTTTTCTTCTGTTGGAGCTTTTTGTTCGGTAAAGAATAAAGAGGGTGTCGGAGAGGCAGCGAGGTTGAAACACGCAGCTTCTTTTCTTCTGAAACAGAAGAAGCAGCCTGACAGATATGCATTATGTACAACAATATACATTCTTTGTGCTGCAGTTTGCATAACGTACGTGCTGACATCCATCTGCACACAGCCTCAGGGCCGGATTAACAAAGATCTGAAATAAAAGGTGCTAAATTGCGTGTATATTCCAAAAGTTTGCATGTTTACTTTGCACCCATTTTGCGGGTCTTTCACTAAAGAGTAATTACGTCATTGATATCAGGTGCAAATCGCTCTATTTCAATGAGTGGGTTGCGTGTTTTAAAGTGATTCCAGCCATAAAAAACAGGACGACCGCAAAAAGAAAAGGAAATTTAATCCCGTTGAATACGAGCAAAGGATGCCGATTTTTGCCTCCGTCACCTCAAAAATGTTCACACAGGTGTAAAACCTTGTTCTCCACTCTTCTCCAATGTACACATCTGATTAATACGTGAAACTTCAGTCAAACAAACTAAAATACACGCGCAAACATTTCTCCTATTTCTACTAGCAGGTTTGGTAAATATCATTACAGGTGCTAAATGTATGTATTTGAATTTATTTCCCCTCCCAGTATTTTGCACATTCAAGTTGAAAAATCCAATATTATGTATGTATTCAGGTAAACATGCAAAATGGACAATGTGTGTTAGATTGCACATTTTAAAGATGTAATTCGCTCTGCACATCGTACATTTTTTGTTTTGGTTTTTGTAGATGGTGTGAAGTTTGCATGTGATGTTACACACTTAAGTAAATCAGGCCCCCAGAGTGCAGTTCTGTTACTGTATGTCTGCATACAACACTCATCAAAAAGTCATCATGAGGGGAAGTGATCAGTTTTTTTAGTTGGTTTTTTTTTTTTATCGTTCTCGACAGAAAATTGGTATTTTAAATAAAATGCTACAGGTCAGAAATATTTAAATATTTCTTGTTAAATCGTAAAAAAAAAAAGAAAAAAAAGAACTACAGATGCCAGCTGATGGACGTGGATGATGACTTATTCTGGATATGGTCTGTCAGATCAGGTGTCACAGTGAATAGTGCGCTGAGCGTCCCGTTCAATACTGCAGTATTGACTCGGCCTGTCATTCCACACTGTCCTTAATGTGATTTATAGGAAGGTGTTTTTCAGTCGTGTTCTGTCTTACAGGATTGTGAATAAGCAGCTTAGCCTTCATCCCACGAGCACTGTGTCAGAAAGAGCCAACTGCGCTTCATTTTTACTGCCGGCAGCCGACACATTCCAGAGATGTTTGGCCCACAATGTCAAGCTGATTAGCTGCGTTCCCTCTTGAGGCTCCTACGGTCCTGTGTTTGTTTTGGAGGACGTCCAAGTGTTTCTGGAGTCATTATGGATATGTGCTGATAGCGTTCATTGATTTTGTGGAGAGTTACAGTCTTAGAGAAGAAAAGAAAAGTGAATAAAAGCAGGAGTTACGCGTGTCTGCTTGATTCTCGAGGCAGTTTTTGGACAATTTGACAACTCGCATTCAATTGCAGGATGTTTAAAGATTAGAATTTTTGCAACAACAAAAAACAAAATGAGCTCAAAAGCCAGCAATAGAATATGAATGCAGTCATACTTTTTTCTCATTTATTTGTTCTTAAAAGTTTCCAGAGATTCCTCCTCCCGCAGCGCGAGCTGTGAGCAGGTTCAGAGGTCGTACATTACGCCTGTCTCGACTGATTGCGTGCGCCATCTCAATCATTTTACGCTGAACGGAATGAAATGAAAATACTGAAACAATTACAGCAGTCTGTCATCTGATAAGACCTGCCTGTCTTCCCGTCAAAATTAGATTTAGAGTTGCAGCGAAGAGCTGTAATGCCGAAGCAGAAGGCAGATTATTAGGTGATATTGCCTCTGGTAGCTGTCTGGAATGATCTAATACGAAAACCTGCACTGTAAAAAATACAAAAATCTTAGAGGAACTTTTTATCAGGATTAAAAACAAGAGAGTTCCTGGAAACACGTTGAAAATGAAGATGACCTCAGACAGGAGAACTTCCTAAAGTTTCTTGAGGAACTTCAGTCATGAAGGTCATTTATAGAGCAAACATTATCGCTGAGAAGGATCTTCAACGCAGGAGAAGCTAATTAGAAGTTAAACAACTCCAACAACAAACACCTCCAGAGCTTCAACTTTTTGCTTATCTTTAGGGTATAAAGGAGGATGAGTGTTCTGCATCTTATTAAAACTGTATTTTAATAACCTTGTCCTTCCTAAACATCTAAACGTGCCCCATGCAGTTTTCTGGTAAAAAAAAAAAAAAAAACGCATGTTTATATTCTGTTGTTATTCACCAAAATCAATTCTGTGTATCCTTGAGGTCTAACAAAAGTTCTGAATGCATTTATTTTTTTTCCTCATAAAACATTTGTTAAGCAGATTTCTTGGACATTTTGAAACTTTGTTTACACTCGTACATAGTTGCCGGCTGTCGTTCACTCTTCTGCCTTTGCTGGCATGTTGCTGTGTATTTTAAGGCCTTACTGACACCTGATGAACACTTGAATAGTGTGGAAGCATCGGTGGGAAAGTGTGCCGAGACAAAAAGTGGACCCAGAAATAAGAAACACTGGTCAATAAAATTTGTTTTATCCCAAATCTGAAATATCTGGACAAATGACACAACAGAAATAATGTTGCACTACAAGAAAAGTTGCAAAATAGCTGATCTCTAACATGACATGGTGGCTTTGGTTGTGATTATTTTTTAGAAATGGTGAAACAAATGTAGAAGAGAGCTTTTTAGATGTTCTTTTCTGATGTGGCGGGAAGATGATCTTTAAAAAAAAGAATGTGAATAAATAAATGTTACTAAGGCTCTCAGAGGAAAAAAAAAAAAAAAAGGTCGGAGAGCCCTGGTTTAGACGGTTTGTCAGCTGGTCTATTCTTTTTTTATGGCCTGCGTCCGTGTCATGTGACTGTCCAACCGGTTCAGCAGCAAATACGAGGTTTTGTCAAAGTCTGCTGGCAACTCAGCGATACGCCCAAGCTATGTTAAGTTTAGACAACAAAACAACATGTGGTTGGTCAGGAAAAGATCATGGTCTATAGATAAGTAAATAAGTTACATGTACGTTGCATAAGTTCCACATGTTACGTTACTTAAAATAAATCCACGTTGATTTTTGCTTTTTCATTGGCTCAAACAGCTCAACAGGTGTTCTGGGTGGAAGTGTTTCCTCCATCCAATCACCTCCGACCTCCTCTCTGCGCAGATTTTATCACTCTTATTTCTCCATCACCTGATTTTCCTCTTCGACAACCGTCTCAAATGTAGGCGTCTCTCAATTTTTGATCCGTTTTCATAAACTAAG
Organism: Embiotoca jacksoni; assembly: GCF_022577435.1. Taxonomy (NCBI): domain Eukaryota; kingdom Metazoa; phylum Chordata; class Actinopteri; family Embiotocidae; genus Embiotoca; species Embiotoca jacksoni. Next base: position 2,535,246 of record NW_027185252.1, read on the forward strand.
ACGCCCGCTAGTGCAAATTTTGACGCGAGATTGAGTTCAAACAGTCAACAAACACGTGAAGCGTGAGGCAGCGTGTTTTATTTGATTAAATATTTAACCAAAAAAAAACAACAACCATATGGAGGACTCAGGATGGAAATTCCAGTATCTGGTGACACAATCCAGAGAGCGAACATGCTGTTATGCTAAATACACTTTCCCTTCAGTTCCCTGTTTCTCTCTCTTTCTGCCAAGTGCCAACATCCGTCTGCGGATCAATGATGATTAAATCCGCTTCACTCTTCCCTTCGCTCGTCCCTGTCTGTCTCCTTCCTCTTCCTCTCTCTCTCGCTCCCTCTGTGATGCCAAGTATCCGTCTGACAGATCGATGGCGATTGATGACTTGAACACATTCAGCTTCGTCTCCCAGCCTGCCGTCCTCTTATTCTCTCTCTTCCCCCCCCCCCACACACACACACACAAAACATACTCTCCCCTTCAAACAATATCTAATTCAGATTTAATGAGCGAGTGCATCGTCTCCCCGTCTCTCGGCAGAAAAAGTCCTCACTCCGCTGACGCTTCAGGGAGAAAAAGAGAGCCAGCAACAATGTCATTTATTCATGCCCGCCTTCCTCTCCCTCGACCCCCTTTAGTGTTAATTACTGTACGTGTCGTTACGTGTCGTCACCTGCCGTCTCTGGTTCGTCTCCCCGCTGCACATGTGGACTCGGTTCTGTGTGACGCAGTTCGGAGACCTAGAAAACAGCAGTCATTACCAGTTTATGAGGACTAACTTTGTAAACTTTGCTCCCAGTGAGAGACGGAGGAGATGAGTTCCTACTATGATGTTCAAAATACAAATGCGTGACAGTAAACGCCCCCGAGGAGAACAATTGGAAAATTGAAACACAGTTTTATAAAACAACAAACAAGTTCAAGATGTCCCCTCATCCTCTCGGTCTACCATCACCTCACTCTTCCTCCTCCTGTTCCTCTTCCTCCCACGCTGCAGGCAGGAGTGTGTCTCCCGACGGCCGGCATGTCGTGTCCGTGGGCAGCCTGCTGGACGACCAGCACTGGCACCACGTCGCAGTGGAGCATCACAGCAGCCGCCTCAACCTCACCGTGGACAAAAGCACAGTGTGGGTGCAGAGCCCACCGAGGTTCACCCACTGGGAGCACGACCAGGTGTGTGTGTGTGTGTGTGTGTGTGTGTGTGTGTGTGTGTGTGTGTGTGTGTGTGTGAAGGGGGAACTCATGATAAACACATGCAAACGTACAGAAACACATTCACACCTGCACCCATTGGAGTTTTTCAGCATACTTGTGTGTGTTTATTTGTCTGCGGTTTCCCTGTGCAGATGAGCGTCGGAGCCGACCAGAGTCTGGGCTCTCACCGGTCGATCGGGTCGAGCACAAACTTCCACGGCTGTTTGGAGAACCTGGTTTACAACGGGCTGAACCTGGTGGACCTCGCTAAACAGAAGGACCAGCGGGTTACCGTGAAGGTAAACTGGCTCCCAATGTGCTGTTGGAAAATGTGTGTGTGTGTGTGTGTGTGTGTGTGTGAATTTCAGGAATAATCTATATTATACTTATGCATTTTGCAATTCTTCATATATCAGTGTTTAAGAAGTATTTCAGTGTTGCAGTTGGTATATAATTGGCTGGTATATATTTATAATGAGGAGCACCCGCTGGTATAACCCAGTCCAGTTCAACAGCACCACAAACTACAGCCTCCAAAATGAAGTCTTACATAAATCTAACACTTCTCTGAATCAGATTCAGTCATAACTGAAGATTATAATCCCCATAAAGGGAGCGTTTACTGCTTCATGCTTCACCTGTCAGTGGTTTAGAGGTTGTGGCTGATCGATGTAATCAATCACAGTCACCGTCATGCTTTTGACTATTGTTGAACTATACTATGCAAAGATGTTATTGAGCAGCGCTGCGTCATGACCAAAATAAACTAAATGATAATAAAGGAGTAGATGCTAAGTTAAATAATCAATATCTATTTTTGAGTCTTAATATTTAAGATGTTATGGTTGAAGTGCTCTTCCACTTACAGCCCTCATATAAATGCTCCAAATGAGAAGCTGTGTGTCTCCGCCTGTGTGTTCGTGTGTGTTCGTGTGTGTGTGTGTGTGTGTGTGTGTGTGTGTGTGTGTGTGTGTGTGTGTGTGTGTGTGTGTGTGTGTGTGTGTGTGTGTGTGTGGAGCTGATGTACGACACCGCCGACTCTCCGAAGCTCTCCCCTCTTCAATCTACATTACTGCATATCGCCTTAACTGGCCCACAAAGAGCTTTTTAGATTTGATCAAGTGTCGGCGCTGTTGCGTGCTCAACTGAAAATAGAAACCCAGTATCCCCATCAGGGAAGCTGGGGTGTATCAGATCACTGCCGCTGGCCCCCAGCAGTCGATTTACTGCCACTCCTCAAAAAACTATAAGCCTGCGGAGATGACCCGCTACTCCCTATCGTTCTCCCTTTCTTTCTGTCTCTCAACCCTCCCGCTCCCCCGCTCACTAACTCTATGACCTCAGATAGCTTTTGGCTGACATTGGTGCCTCCAGTTAGATCCGCCGGTGCTCATCCGAAGCCCGGCTATTATCGTTATGGTAATACTCTCTTGCTTTTTAAGGAGACTCGCTGATGAGATCTCTGTGCATCAGGGCGCCTCCATGCAGCCTTGGAAATTAATTCATATTCATGCATTATCGTGTTTTCCCCCTTTTGCAGTAATCATTTTTTTCTCTCCGTATCGTTTTTCCTCTTCTTCCTCCTCTTCATCTATCTCAGGGCAATGTGACCTTTTCATGTGCCGAACCCGTTTTTGTTGCCGTGACGTTCACCAGCCCTCAAAGTTTCCTCTGGTTGCCGGGAAGGGCAGAGTCGTCATCGACGGGCATGTCGGTGGGGCTTCAGTTTCGGACGTGGAACAAGGTGGGGCTCCTGCTGACCTTTGACCTGCCAAAGCAAGGCGGTGCGGTGTGGCTGTACCTGAGCAAAGCCAGGCTCCACCTGCAGGTCCACAAGCCGGGCCGGGCACCGCTGGAGCTCATCGCAGGTCAGTGTGACGCACGACCTTCAACTTAAAACCCTCTCTCGCCTCGACTGTCTCCATCCTGTCTGCAGCTATATTTCATCATAGCTGCAGCAAAGAGGAAAGTTAAAGTTACAGGACAAAAATGTCACAAATTTCAAGAAATATAAATGCAATCTTGGCCCCAATATGTCTACAAGCCAGAGAGTGAATCCTTCAACGAGTGGATTTGGGTTTAATCCTTCTATTGCCATCCATCCATCTTAATTAGGAGTCTTTGAGCAGAATCGTTACCAGCTCCAATGGCACGTTTTTGTGTTTGACCCCTGACCTCCGTGTAAGGCTGTCACAGTTAATTTCCCTCCAGAGATTACCATACCTGTCCTCAACAGTCACAGACATACAGTCAGCAGTATACAGTCACGTCAAGCTGTGGTGTTTCTGCATGTCTACGTGACCACAAGTGGTAAAAAGATGCTTAAAAGCGGCGACACCGATGTAGAATGAATGTGTTTACCCTCAGGTTCATCTCTGAACGACGGTCAGTGGCACTCCGTGTATCTGATCTCAGGACGAGGACGTCTGACCGTCACGGTGGACGGAGACGAAGGAGCCTCCACCCACGCCTCTCCCTCGTTTCTCGTCACCAGCGGAGCTCAACTCTTCTTCGGCGGTGAGCGACGGATAAACGAGACGTTCGTGGTGGGAGGCCGTGTTTTGGTTTTTTTTGTTTGGTTTTTTTGCGTTTCATTTCCTGACCGATGTTTTCTCTCCTGTGCAGGTTGTCCGGCCGACAGCAGCAGCAGCCAGGAGTGTGTGAACCCTTTTAAAGCTTTCCAGGGCTGCATGCGTCTGCTGACTGTCGACAAGCAGCCGGTGGACCTGATCAAGGTGCAGCAGAGGCTCATGGGAAACTACAGTCACCTGCAGATCGATATGTGTGGCATCATCGACAGGTCAGACCGAAAAGCACCATTTATTTTACTACCATTTATACAGACGGGGACTAAATATGGTATTACTTCTGTTTTTATTTATTTATTTATCAAGGAAACGTTTGTTCTGCACATATATTTTTTTTATGTAATACAAACAAAAGAGGATCGAGTGGTGTTAAAATGTTTTAATTTTGCTGTCGCTCTTCCTCTATAAAGCCTCTTGATCTCCTTCTGAAGACTCTGCGGCTGGGTTGCTGTGAAACAAGGTTACATGTGGATTATTAGGCAGCTGTGAATTAGACACGGAGAATATAACAACAGTGTTTCGGTCTCGATGTTTCCTCGCTCGGAAAACAATCCTATTATTTCCCATCTTCTAGCATCATGTGATTTGCAGCTTCCTTTGTTGTGGTTTTGCTTTGTGTCTGTGTGGACTGTTTCTGAAATACACTTTCCAGTACTGGACACATAAATACACATTATCAATGTTTAGCAGAGAGCAGAGTTAAATAAGCAACTGTTACAAAACTAATTTATTTATTTCTGCTGATTGCTGCCAAGTCATTATCACTCTTGCAGTGTTTGACTCCTGCTGCTTTGCTTTTAATAGACAATACAATATTTGATAAGGAATTAAGATCCGTTTGCTGTATACAAACCTGCTGGAGGCAAAAAAAAAAATATCGTACGCTGAACAAAAAAAAAATCCATTATTACCGTCTGACAGGTCAATATTCCCGACACATCTTCGTCATAAAACACCGTAGAAACCGCGGCGTCTGATACGTCGCCTTTTTCTTTTCCATATTGCAGGAAATGTCAAGTCGAGCTCGGCCGTGTGAGTTTAATGTTGTGCCGTGTGCGAGCAATAACACGTTGCTCCCAGAACACGACATTAGACCTTTTTTCCAAATCATTAGAGCTCGCCGGTAAATGGCAAACATATTATCCATCGAGCAGCTTTTGTTTCAGTGAAATGTCAACTTGAAAAATTGATTTACACTTCTTCCAACCCCTCACCTCCAACCCCGGCAGAGCACTTTCCAGATATAAGTGACGCCTGATTGATCCGAACGCCGGATTTAGCGGCGGGCTCGTGGCTCGACTCTGCAGCTCGTGAAAAAGGATTGCAACATAGACAGGTTTGCAGATAAAGGGAGGCGGCGGTGGACCACCAGAACAAATGCATATTTAAAGCACGAAGTATAGAAGGAAATACAAAGTGCTGCATCTGCCTCCAATTTTATACTTTTGAAAAGAAAAAAGGACGCAAAAGAAAATCGGTGCTAAAAACCAAACTGTAGAATATGACAAGCCTGCTGAGTCAGGCTTTTTTCTAACAGTGAATTTCCCACTGACTAACAGATTAAAAATACATGCTGCTCTCCATCAGCTGCAGTCACAATTCGCTGGCCTCATTTTCCCCCCTCAAATATGTTTACCCATTCGCCCACTGAGCTGCATTCACACCAACTTCAACTTCCCCATTATTACTCCTTCCTCTTCCTCAATTCCTCCCTCAACTTATAATTCACTTTTTCTGAATTTTTCTCTCTCAGTGTCTCCGTTATTTTTGTCTCTTTCCTCTCATTGTCTCTAACATCCTAGTCCTCTTCGTCTTCCTTGTTAGGCTTCTTTTTTTTTTCTTTAGCACAGGGCATGACTGAGATGGAGAAAAAAAAATCCAACTAACAGCAGCATAGTTTGCTCAACTCCAGGGTCGAAGTCACATGGCAAACTTACTAATTAATTGCAGGACAAATGACCAACTCCAGGATTATAAATCACTGCCGAGTCCCAACAAAACCACAGAATAACCAGAAAAACCAGAGATTCTCCAGTGAGAACATTCATCTGCGTGTGTGAACTGTGTTTCAGGGCAGGTAGGGAGACGCTGCGGATGATGGGAACATTTTCCCTTCGCCTCAGCTGTTCACGCCGCCTCACACACATGTAGTGACACATCCAGTGGGACTGGGTGGCGTGATGCAACACACCGTGACAGATGAAGCATTTCTGATTTACTCCCTGTCAGCACTACAGTATATTCAGGCAGCCAAATGTTGCAAATGTTTAGATTTAATTGTTAACTTTTTTTCCATAGAGTCGCTCCATTTCTGGCCTCGTTGTTGCAAATTAGTCTGAACGCGTAGCCGGAGATCCTCACACAAAGGACTTTTATCTGCTCCTGAGGCGCAGCTAAAAAAAACTAATGGTGACAGAGCCTTCGCTCTTAGCCTCGGTCGGAAGAAATCAGGTCAGCAGACTCAGTGACGTCTTTTGAATCTCTATATACCCGTGTTCAGCCATGTTGGGTGACGAAATGACGCGTCCGAAATGGTGTTTCGCTCACGTCTTCAGCTTCACAGTCAGATTCAGACTCCTCAGTCGTTGATTTTAACAAGCGGTATGAATGGTTTTTTTTTATTTTTTTTTTATTTTTATCTTTGCTACATTGTTAAAAACAACTGTCAAGGGTCCAAGTGACAAAGCTGAACTTCACCGGTCAGACAAAACCTTTCGATGCTGAAGACGAGTCGCGGTCGGCAGATGAGCCACCAAATGCCCGGCGCCACTTTTAGCAAGAGACGTGAACGTATTTTTTAAAATTTTTGTAACGGCAGCTTTATGTTCTTATTATTTAGCCTTTCTGAGGCCGTTTGGGATTGGAGATTATTTCAGAGATTTTGCTCACAAACATTTGTGATGCTCGCTTGCTGTCCACCTTCTCACCACCAAACTGGACATTATCTGAACTGTATAAAAAAAAATAAAAATAAAAAAAAAAAAAACATGCAATAAACGGCTGTCGTCACAGTTTAACTCTGCAGCATGAGAGAGCTCCCTTCAACAAGTGGACGTATAAACTGGAGTTTTAGGATGTGCTCTGTTTCCTGTGTGTCTCAGGTGTTCTCCCAGTCACTGTGAACACGGAGGCAGCTGCAGCCAGTCGTGGAGCACCTTCCACTGTAACTGCTCCGGCACCGGCTACAGTGGAGCCACCTGCCACAGCTGTAAGCACCTGACTCTTGTTGGTTATTGAGGTTCAAAGGTCGCAAACGTGGCGTCTCCTGACGTGTGTGTGTGTGTGTGTGTGTGTGTGTGTGTGTGTGTGTGTGTGTGTGTTTCCTGTTTATGAGACAACCTGCTGGGACGTCGTTGTGGCGAAAGGTCGACCTGAGGTCAAACCTTTGTGATACTGATGATGATGGTGATGACGATGTCTCTCTCTCCTCAGCGATCTACGAGCAGTCCTGTGAGGCATACAAACACAGAGGCAACACGTCAGGGTTTTATCACATCGACGTGGACGGCAGCAGACCCGTCAAACCGCAGCTCATATACTGCAACATGACAGGTAGCCGACACACACATCAACACACACACACACACACACGCTGTCCGTTCTCCCTCCCCCCTTTCATCCTACTTCCTGTCTGTCAGCCCTGCTGAGTAAGACGTTTTTCCACAGACAACCTTAAAAAATTAATTTTGTCTTTCTCTTTCCTTCTCGACCACCAGAGGACATGACGTGGACGGTGATCCAGCACAACAACACAGACCTGACCACAGTCCGCCCGTCGCCGGGGACGAACCAGCACGCGGCTCACTTTGAATACGCATCTGACGAGGAGCAGTTGGCGGCGATCATCAACCGGTCAGAGCACTGCGAACAGGAAGTGGTCTATCACTGCAGGAAGTCGCGCTTCCTCCACACTCCAGGTGACGCTGCTTGATATTCCCACGGCTAGAATTATTATTGGACAGCCTGTGAGTGTCAAGGTTTTGGTTTGCAAGGGATTTAAAACAAAAAAAAGCATGTGGTTATATTTAGGAGAACAAAACGACGTGGGGCGTCACCAGAAATACTTGGTTAGGAAAAGATTTCTTAAACAAAAAAAGTACATCGCTTTTCTCATGGATTCACATTTCCTGCATGAAAATCTGGTGAATTATCATCCAACCACCCCCAACCTACTTCTCTATCATGACCTGTGTCATGTGAGGTGCACTGGCAGGTGTATTATGCCTCTTTTCCATTTTTATGGCTTTCCATTGTCAGTGGAGAGTGCCATCAGATACTTTTCTTCGGACCTGCTCCTCCAGGGTCCTGAGGGCTTTGAGCCATTACTAAAAGATGGCGTGAAAACACTGCAGATCACTATCGGTCAGAGGGAATCGTCACAATCCCTGCTTCACTGCCTGAGGGACATCCCGCACTCGGGCCATTGTGAAAAAGCCGAGCCACAGAGCAGCTGCATAAAACCACGCCGGGGTCAAACGATAAAGTGCTGACGTTCCTCTCCTTTACAGCCAACGAGAGAATTCAGCGAGAACTGGACGGAGATATTATAAAATATACCAACAGGTCTTTGAACTTCTAGCTTTAACTTTTTCTGCAGTGCAGGGAAAAAACGGAGGAAATTCAAAAGCGATTACCGATCCGTTAAGGACCACAACGGCCGGATCGGATCCAACGGAAAGCATTGGTGGTGGTTTGAGCAGACGGACGCCATAAACGACCCCCAACACTTTGGTGTGACACTAAGCTGGCTCACCCCTTCAGTCACGCCGCTACAGATCTTCCCCTTCGCCTGTGAACGTTTGTTCGTAAAGTGTCGAATGCTCTGAATCTTTGTGACTGTGTCATTCTTTACTCAGATTGTCTCACAGTATCGTCAGTGTGTCTGAAGAGGCCTGCCTGATATGAACATGTCTCTGTGTGCTCCAGAGGGCTCTCCTCTCAGCTGGTGGGTCGGAGGTCCGGCTGGAGGACGAGTGCAGACCTTCTGGGGCGGAGCTCCACCAGACAGCCGACAGTGTGCCTGCGGTCTGCAGGGGAACTGCGTGGATCCCAAACACTACTGCAACTGTGACGCTGACCGCACTGAATGGTACTGCAGTCACTCACATCGAGGCCACAACATGCCATCTTATCTTTGTCTCCTTTTTTGTTCCGCGACATCTCCCTTTCCTTCCTTTTTATTTTCCTTTCCCGTCACTCATTATAAAGACAACTACACTTCTCATGCTTTGTCATTCTTTGTTTTGCTTGGGGTAAATATTTATTTATTTCCCATCTAGTTTGTGGTTTCTTATTTAAATTCTGCTTCTTCCCTCCTTCCCTTTACCTGCCCCGCAGGGCGAATGACTCGGGCCTGTTGACCCACGAGGAAACGCTCCCCGTCAGATCTCTGGTTCTGGGCGATGTCCAGCGGCCTGGCTCCGAGAGCGCCTACAAGGTGGGACCTCTCCGTTGCCATGGAGACAGTAAGTCCCACTCAGAGCCCCTCGATGTCACCTCGCGCATGTTTTTGTGTCGTGTCAGACCTGCTTTTGGTGTCTTAGCTGTGATCCCTGAGCTCTGATTTATACGTCTGCACGTGTTTTTTTGTAGAAAACGTCTGGAACGCCGCGTTTTTCGACAAGGAGACGTCGTACCTCCACTTCCCCACGTTCCACGGAGAGCTGAGCGCAGACATCTCCTTCCTGTTTAAAACTACCTCGTCGTCCGGCGTCTTCCTGGAAAACCTGGGCATCAAAGACTTCATTCGGATCGAACTCAGTTGTGAGTAAAAAAAAACCTCTCAGGTGAGATGTCTAATTCAGACTTCACTTGGCCGGAGCAGGAAGCATCAACCCGGGAGTTTAAGTTTTACCTGGAGCTCCACCTCAGTCCCTCTCAACCCTAAAAAAACACACAGAAAAAACACACTTAACCAGCTGCGCCTCCATTTATTTCTCCTCCGCGGGGAAATCACTTGGTTGGTGTTGCTGCAGCCCACTGCAGTACATTTCTTTCATAACCACAGGAGAGTATATTTCTCTCTATCATTGGAGTGTGCTGGTGTTGAAGCACTTTCTCGTAGTTCACATAGTGGGGCTGTTGTAACTCTCCTTTATGACAACAGCTCTTGAGAAAGCCGGTCTTGAAGGAAACAAGAGTAGAGAATAATACTGTTTAACCGGACAAGAAGCTGCAAGAAATCAAGTTTCAAGGCTGCAGCTGGCTGTCACATCTGTTATCGTTGAACCAATGGTGGCATATTTTACATTTATTACATAGTATGAAGCTGCAATTTTTGGTCTTTAAGAATAGGACAGCATCAGCAGCGAGATGGTAGTTTCAGGCTTTAGGCCAGGTTTTGCTTAGAAAGTAAGACTGTAACTCAATTTATAACTGTAACTCATTCACCACAAAGCAAATCAGGAAACTCTGCGGATATCGTTACCAAGAGCTCGGGAGGTCTGAACAGAAGGTTAAATGTAGTAAATGCAAAAAAAAAAAATACGTGCATTTGAGACATTTATATTCACAGAAAGTTTTTTCCAAATAAAAGCGATTAGATGAATAAATTTAAAGTAGGAAATATACTGCTTATGTAGAATACTGATATTCACTCAGGTTGGGTTCCATTTATTTTTGGTAAATGCATTTATGAACACCAGGAAATAATCACAAATACACATCATTATAAATCTTATTTTCTTTATTCGTAAATCATAAAAGGCACATTTATCACAAGTAGCGAAACGATTTTTCCCTCCAGTTCCAGCAATCAAGTAACTGTGAGGTTTAAAAAATGAGATTTCTACAAAAACTCAAAAGAGCTGATGTAATACTTTAATATATGTCAGTCCTCTGAATACAGGTCTTTGCCTCCTTGTATCTGTGAAAACAACCTTAAGTAGCCCTTTATCTTTGCAGCCGGTCGCTGCAACTACTGTACGACAGTTTGGACGTCCACGAGTCGACGGTTGCCGTGGAAACTGCTCTTTTGTGCGGCGTTCTTGTGAGCTGGTTGGCGTCGGTTGGCGTTTGCATCATTTAAGGGATGCATTACTTTAGTCTGAATGTTTTTTTTAGGGGGGAGGGGTTTTCTCATCGAAGTTCCAGCTGTGTTAAAACGTCAGCCGGCTTCAAGCTCCCGCTGCAAAAAAAAAACACAAAAAAACCCACTTCATCTTGTTTTCAATCCGCAGAAGTTCTCATCGGAGCGGGCCGGGTCCTCGGTGAAAGGGAGTCAAAAGGGGACGACAAGAAAGAGTTCAGCAAGATGAAGGGACCCTTTAAAGTGTAGCTTTTAATGAGAAAAGTACAGAAAGTTTAGCGTGTTCAAAGCAAGGAAATGTGCTCAATTGGGAACAATTTCTGACATGCAGGTTCTGTTTTACAAATATACATATACAGAAGCTTTTAAATGCTGTATTAATGCCAGAGTGTGGGTTTGAGCACTGCAAGTGAAGAAGAGGCTGCAGGGAGGCACATACACGAAGAAGGGACTCTTCTCGAATATGTACAACAAATCCTGGTTTTCCTCCTTTTTCCCCCTGATGCAGCCTCCACCGAGGTCATCTTCTCCTTCGACGTGGGTAACGGCCCGCTGGAGGTCCGGGTGGAGGCCGGCTTCCCGCTGAACGACAACAGGTGGCATCGCATTCAAGCTGAGCGGAACGTTAAAGAGGCCTCGCTTCGCCTCGACGAGCTCCCCGCGGCCACGCAGGAGGCTCCCGCTGACGGGCACATCCACCTGCAGCTCAACAGCCAGTTATTTATAGGTGTGTGTGTGTGTGTGTGTGTGTGTGTGAGACAAGACTGCTGCACATATTTGACATGCAATTCAAAGCTGCCCTTTTTAAACTGGCAACAAAGAACGAAAACATTTCACCATTCAACCGAGTTCTGTCTCCTGTAGTTGTGATTTTTTTTTTTTTTTTTTTTTTTTTTTTTTTTTTTTTTTTTTTTTTTTACTCCTCTGCAGTTCTGGGGATATTTTCAATCACGATGTCTCCATTTCTCAGACCGGTCTTTTTATAGAGATTTTCTCCTTGTGTTCCTTAAAACCTCCGCTCTCCTCCTATCTGTCTTTCTGTTGCTCACTTTTTTCTTTCGGCAGACACACACACACACACACACAAAAAAGCGCCTCTGTGCTCTTGTGGCACATTTACCACCGGGAGGCTGGTGGTTTTACATCCTCGCCTCTTGTGCTCCTCCTGAGGGCACGCAGACAGGAACAAAACTCCATACTCAAGCTTAACATCCAAGTTTGTACTCTGCAGAGAACATATTGCAGCTTCTGGTTATTGATTCACATCGAGACTGACAGATTGAAAACAAGTTCCTAACGATACTTGCTCTATAGACGCTTCATCGACGGAGAGAAAATCCCCACAAACTGATGGAAATATCTGAGGATGTGACTTTGTGGTGGTCAGTTTCTTTGCAGTAACCTTGGTGTAGTGTCCATTAGTTAAGGAAGTCCTTTCCTGACAGCTCCTGATGAAACTCTGGGCCACTGATATGAACCTCATCAGCTGCGCCGTCCTGGAAAGCTGTTTATCTCATCATAACAGTGGTGAGGTTGCCAGTTTGGCAGTCGGAGACAATTATAACGTTGCACTGCCTGAACTCTGAGGACGGTTGGAGGTTGTAAAGCAAGAAGTTGGAAAACAATAACTTTTGGAGTTTTAAATTCTGCCGAGATATATATATATTTTCCAGTCACTGTCAACCAACCAGACAGGACAAGCAAACTGTCAGAGAGATTGACAGCTCCCCAACTTCCCAGATATCAACACTCAGCATGGTGCAGGCCAAGCGCAGAGGCACCAAGTGAAAAGTCAATTTCTTGAATTCTTCACCTGCCAGTTTGTGTTTCACCACGTTTCATCACTTCGTCACTTTAAAAATTCAGCAGGAGAGCGGTGACATGTCTTTGTTCCTGGAGGGCAGAGTATGTTCGGACCATTAATAATAAAATCAGGTATCAGTCAGTGTCACTCCAGAATCTGATCTGATCTTTATGAAAAGACGTACTTGGGTTGCATTAGCTTTAGAAAACATAATGTTCGTGTTCAGTTAAAAAAAAAGATAGATTACTTTGAAGAGATAAAGCAACGCAAACCTGTTAAATCAAATTCCTTTTAATGCAATAATACTCGCAAAAATAATGCAGAGCAGACTGGATGTTCACTGTGAAGGATAACTGTGGAAGTTTCAAGGCTGGAAGAAACTTAAAAGTGATATTATCTCAAGGTTGAAATGTCTCAAAGTCAATTAAATTCCTCTGAGAACATGAGGTCAAGTGGCTGGAAATGGACATAAACTGTTAGACCGGTTATCACATCTGCATTTTTTTTTTTGCTCCAGAAATCAGATAATGGAACTGAAGGAAACAGCCTTCAGAAATGTCACTTTTGTGCACAAAATCATAAATGCCAGACATGCTCAGGATACATCTTGTCAAATGTGAGGATTTATTTGCTTTTCTGTGTTTCATGTTCATTTTGAATATTTTTAAGTTTTTTTGCAGGTTCTTTAAAAAAAAAAAATCGGTGCAATTATATTGCAGTGGAAGAAATGATGAGTTGCAGCCTAAAGAAAAAGCCCACACAGAGAGAACTTGCAGAATTTATTCCAACATGCTGAAGTTTTTGCTGCGTCTCCTCAGGGGGCACGGCGTCCAGGCAGAAGGGCTTTCGGGGTTGCATTCGCTCTCTGCAGCTGAATGGCGTCACCCTGGACCTGGAGGAGAGAGCCAAGATCACCCCCGGGGTTCAGGCGGGATGTCCGGGTCACTGCAGCAGCTACGGCTCGCTGTGCCAGAACCAGGGTCGCTGTGTGGAGAGAACCAGCAGCTTCTCCTGCGACTGCGGCTCCTCTGCGTACACCGGACCCTTCTGCGACAGAGGTGACATACGTCTTACGTACAGTGCAGCACCAGGATACGGTCTGTAACTATATAACACACACAGTTTGATATGCAAAAGAAATATCTTCCACCCAAAAAGAGGGTCACTATCGAGTCTGAAAAATCAAACACACATACTTGATATAGAGGAGCTCTACAGTCACGCAGGTAAACACATCACATTCCTATTATTCACAGCTGCTTATCTTCTTTATGCCTGTCGGAAACTGGACATTTACTATGTCTCGAGGCAGATTATAAGCTTCATTATATGTCGCAATATCTGTGTTTGGCTGACGGTTCATCTTGTGGTATGTTCGAACAGTGTGTCCTCATACCCGCATGACGGAAGAGGCCATTTGTGATGGACCCTCGTTGTCATGACAACACTGATGAACACGTGGTTAACAGGTGATCTGTACAGATCTGTACAATTGCAAACACAATTGTTAGCATACTGCAATAAAGGCTTTTTATATTACATGACATACAAACGGAAAGCAAGAGCTGCGTGCAGATTTTTTTGACCCCAAAAAATGCTTCAGATTGCTTTTAAAATGTCTGTAAAATAAAAACTCTGGTTGTCCATTTCAATTCCAGACACTCTTTCAAAAAACGCTTCAAGACTCCAAATCTCGACTTCTTGTTATTTAAATCGTACGAGGAACGAGTTTCGAGTCTTCACATCACCACAGTAACGCTGCCTCATATTAATTCATCCACAGGTCATATCTGCAACGTAAATCACAACCATAATACTCGATGGTGTCATAATTAGAAAGCCAGATTTTGTATTGTATATTTTTTTTTTACACCTGTCAGCCGGGGCTGCCTTTTCAGCAGCTCACTAATTAGGCGTTGTCAGTGCAGTGGAGGCGCTGTGCATATGTTCCCCCTGCGAGATTAATTGTTAGTTAGAGTCAGTGGGAAGAATCCTGGATGTACCGATGCAAATTTAAATGCAAATCATCCTGTCATACTGCATCTGGGAGAAGTGGATGTGGTAAAGTGAAATGTGTAGAGAGCGTCTGCTCTGGATGAAATGTTGTTGGGCCTCATTTATCAGGTGAAACACAAAGGAAAAATCTACTTTTTCATTGCAAAATATGAAAACACGCTCATTGGATGTTCATCCTTTTTCTTGCCCTGCCACCAGTTCAACAAATGAGAAAGCTGCTGGAACTCCTGTTTGATCATCAAACTTTCTGACTTTCTCCCTGCAGAGGTTTCCGCCAGCTTCAAGTCGGGAACATCCGTCAGCTACACCTTCGAGGAGCAGATGGTGGGCGAGCCGAACAGGAGCGGCGGCGCCCTCCCGTCTTCCTCGTCCTCCTCCGACATGACGCCGAGAGCAGAAAACGTGTCCCTCAGCTTCAGGACCAGCCAGAGTCCCGCTCTGCTCCTCTTCGTCGGCTCCTCCGATAGAGAGTACCTGGCCGTGCTGCTCAACAAGCACGGTGAGAGCTCCGATCTTTGTACTTTTAAAAAGGAGTATTTATATCTCTGTTGGTTCGACGCATCGACTCGGTCTTTGTGGAATCATTATGAACTTTCGTTTCCTTTGTTTTATCCTGGGAAGAAGCTCCGCATCCAGTTATTTGTTCTTGTTTCCTTCACCGGATGACCCTCGGTAATCCCGTGTAGTATCAATATTGAAGATGCTTGGTACAACTATAGAGTTTTAATTTACACAAATTGTTGAGTTAGTATTACCAACAAAAAAAACTTTATTTACATACAATTTATATATTTTGACCAATTAAAACATCCCAATTTGTTTAATGTTTTCTTTATCAGTTTGTGCTGCTGATTACAAAAGCCTCTGAGTTTGTTGTTTTTGTTTTTTGATTATGCATCAGCAGTTAGATTATATCAACAATACAGTAAAGGAGCTAATGTGTGCAGACTTTATGGCCTCATCCAACCTCCTCCTCTTCCTCACCTTCTCCTAAACCAACACTCGTTAAACTTCTCATCTTCTTCTGCCCCAACTTTCCACTCACCTTCTCATTCCTCTCATCATCCTTCTCTCTTCTGCTGCCATGCACTTCTGTGCTAAATCAACTCGTCGTGAGTTCAGACAGAAAAAAAAAAAAGCCAAGCAGGGGGTCATGTGATTTGCAGAGGACAAAGAAGGCTGATAAACCTATTATAAGCAGGAGTCTACCTAGATTAACTGTAAATAGGCTGTGAATGGTCTATTTTAATAACCCGGACTGGAGGAAATTGATGGCCAACAGGTCGTTAGAGTTACCATGGTGATGTGGCAGTCTACAGGAAAAGCCGAAACACCCCATTAAAATTTTTTAACAGGTTTCTTTTGCCGATAAAACTGTGCGCTTACACTGTGAGCAGCTGGGTTCGTGCTCTGCTGTGTTAAAGGAGGCATTGTCACCTTTGTGTAAGTTTGAACGGGCAAATTGTGTCCTGTTCAGCACTGTTTTGGTATTTTATTTCATAACTTTAAATTGTAACTTTGAATAACTTTAAATCATATTTTTATCATTTTCAATAAATCCAACAAGAAAACCAAGTGACCATACCATTGGGTGCATATGAAAAGTGGACGGCGCTGAAAAGTCCATTAGCAAAGGGCCTTAAAATGCAATACCACAGAGGGCCACAAGGGGCTGCCTCCCAGAAACCTCCAATAGGCAACCATTCAAAAAGCATCGACTGCTCTAATGAATTACCAACTCAATCATGTTTTTTCCACAAGTCATTATTGTTTCACCAGATAAATCCTCTCCTTCGGATCAGAGTGCTGGTGGTCGGTCTCAAATAGTTCCATAATGAATTAGATATTAGGCCTCAAAGAGAGGTTTCTTTGGGGGCGTGTCTTGTTTGATTGACATGTCACGGTGGGTTGTCACAAACAACAATTGATTTGTGGAGCCAAATTCGAATTCCCATCAACGAGTTTAGAGCTGAGCGCTTTGGAGAGTGGTTGTTTGTTTTGGTCCTTTCCTCTGATTTGATGACAGTAAAAAAACAAAACAAAACAAAAAAAAAAAAAACATTTTACCAACTTTTTCCTTTTGGTGGTTTTAGCCCATCAAACTGCTTCTGAGTCTTTTGTCTCGGTTTCCATTTCATTCTAGTTTTGGTGTGAAAGTTGACTTTCAGAAACATGAAACTTGATTTAATAATCCATTATGATCTTCTCCTTATTGCATTATGAAAGTGACATTATTGTTGTGTTGTAATGCAGCCGTGAACAGACACAGTTTTGGGAAATCTTCTTGTTTGTCTCTTTGTAAAAATTTAAGACATTCAGAAGCTGTTTCACTGAACATCACACTGAAGAGAAGCCAAACGGAGCACCAGCACACACTGATATCATAAGAAGTATTAATATTGTTTGTTGTATTAAAAAGGCCGGTCAGAGGCTTTTTGCAGCAGCAGCAGCTGATTCTCAAATTCCTGATGCCTCATTTTTATACTGTGTTTGTACAGATATAATTGCAGACCAACCTAAATTACACACAAAACTCTCCAACCCTACTGTGAATTATTTATAGGAGATTGTAAACTATTATCCTTGATAATCCAAATTTCTATTTGGTTTCTACCAATTTCTATTTGGTTTCTTATAATTGAGGATATGAATGCCTTTATTTCCTCTTGTTTCTCCATCACTGCACATCTGAGAGGAAACAGATGCTTTTCTCCTGCACTTGTAGTCATGATTCATCTATGCGTTATTAAATAGCTACCACAACTTCAAAGTGCTGAAAGAGAACAAATGTATTTTCATTTAAGACCCACTCAGCAACAGTAGGACATCAAGGACATGTGGAGATCGGGTGTCAACAACCTCTGAGAAGAGGAAAGTTCAGTGGTCAACCACTTTTCACCTTTTCCAAGCTCAAAGCTCTTTCATTCAGTCATTCGTGTCTCGCAGCTCTGCAGTCACTTTCTCTGACTCATTAATCGTGGTCATTACAATACGAACATTGCCTCGCACTTCTCTTGTGTGGTACAAAAGGCAAGTGCGTGTTAAAAGTAATTAGAAGAGCTGAAAAATATGCATATTATGTGATTTGAAAACTTGGAAAAGCTTTTTTTTCTCAGACTTTTTTTTATTTCCTTTATATATGTATATATATGAAACTCTTTTATCCTTGTTACTGTGGTCTGAACAGAATTTAAACTTATTATACGACATGTGCACATATGAATTGGAGTAAAAAATATTCAGTGCACTGTAGAATGGAAAATATGCTTTCCTGATTTGTAATGCATCTTCCTCCCACCATGATTATTGCAGGAAATAATCCTTTTAAATCCAGTCAAAATAATATAAATTAAGTTTATTGTGTGTGCCATTATTGGTAGTAAGTTTCTTAATATTTAAATATTTTTGTTTTATTGTTCAGCAGCTGCTGCCATTGAATATCCAGACACCTCTTGATAATAAGGACAGATTTAGTGAAAAAAGATATTTAAATACATTTTCAGTAGTTTATTTTTGCTTTAAATAGCCGATTGGCTTTTTTTTTGGGGGGGGGGGAATTTTATGACATTTATTTTAAAAGGGAAATCTTTGATGCTCAAAGTGCTTGTATAAATAAATAAATTCACAAATTTGTTAATGTTTTCATTATTTGTTGAGAATAATGCTGTGTGCCAAAAACCCACAGTGTGTCTGTGTTTATGTGTACAGAACATACTGCGTGAGATTTTTCTAAATATTAGGAGCTTTAGAGATTACATTTTAACAGCTGTATTTGTTCTTTGGACGGTCTTGTCTTTTTTTCTGTGTTTTCTGATGTGTGACGAATGTGTGTTTGTGTTGTTGCTTTTGTTGGTTTGTGTGAGTGCAGATAAGCTAGAGGTGAGGTACAGACTGGACAGCGGTAAAGACGCAGAGATCCTGCCGAGCAATGTGAAGAACCTCTCCAACCGGCAGCTCCACGCTGTCACCATCAGCAGAGTGGCCGACGCTGTCTCTGTGCAGGTAACACACACACACACACACACACACACACACACACACACACACATGAAAGCACCATTTTTCTCAGTCAGTGTAAACCCTGAGGCAGCCTCTTGTTCTCATCTGAATCTCTGTCAGAGGACGTCAGCGGCAAACAGAAAGCAGTTGACAAGCTGCAGGGAAATACTCGCGTATAATAAAGCCGGTGTTGTCAGCGTGGAAACACTCTTCACAATGTCTTTTTTTTTTTTCATTTGTTGAAGATCGGGCTTTTAAAAAATCACACAGAACTCAAAGCAAGGCAAGTTTATCCGTAGAGCACATTTCAACAACAAAGGAATTTAACGTGCTTCACATAAAACCATTAAAACATAAGGCAAAAGAAAAGGACATTTAAAAACAATTAAGAACAGTGATTAAAACATCAAGCAAGCTAGAAATTGGATAGGGTATTACCTGTAACAAGTAATACCTCCTTCACACCAATGACCTGGATCAAACCATGTTCACGGCCATCCATCCATTGTCTTTACCTGCTTTGTCCTGGATAGGATCACAGGGAGCTGGAGCTCCTGGGTGCACTCTGGACAGGTCGCCAGTCCATCACAGGGCCAACGCAGAAAGAGACATGCACACTCGCATTCACCAATTAACCTAACACGTATGTTTTTGGATGGTGGGAGGAGCCGGAGGGAACCCACGCAGGCACGTGGGAGAACATGCCCAGGTTCGAACCAAGCCCCAGCAGAGGCTCGAACTCCTGAACCTTCTTGCCATGAGGCGACGTTTGTCAGTTCAAAGTTTAACGGTTCACGTAGGTTCTGGGTCACAACTCGGGAGAGAGACGACAATCAACTCGCAGACTAGAAATGGACTGTGACCAGATCGGTGAGCGCCGTGTGTCTGATGTGCAAACACAACAAGGCCGCTGAATCGAAGAGCCATCCGCCAATCACAGAAACGAAAGAAACATCTTCCAGGATCCATGACCTCAATAAAAAAAAAAAAGAGTAGTGTGAGTGAATGGACTGGCAGAACGATAATCTGTGTATCAGTGGTGCTCCTCACCGCTCCGCTCATCTGCCTCTAGAAATATCTTCCTCACCACACACAGCGAGGAGCTCCTGCACTCTAAAATCTTGCCAGAATCTCAGTGTTGATCACCAACGACCGCTGGTGTTGCCGCTTCATTTGAATTTTGCTTTTCACCTTGAAATCGTCCCTCGTCCGAGAAGTCAAAGCCAAATCGGGCAATGCTTGTCGACCCTTTCAGTCACAAATCAAACTGAGTTTAACACCAGTCAGACGTCTGTTTGAAAGTATTTCTCGTCTTAGATCCTGATTTTTACGACAGCCAGAGCCTCAACCCATCTTTGTTTGTTACATCTTTATGCTTTGAGTTGTGTTCTTGGTTTTTCCAGCTCAGGTAAACTTCACAATCACAAAACCTAAATCATTTACGTCTGTTAAATCACGTCAGCTCAAGGTCTTTGTAAATGACTGATCCACTTGTATGCTTTGAAGTATTTACCTACCAGGATTGTGAGGTGTTTGTTTATTGTTTTTTTTATGGGCTCATTTTGAAGGGAAACCTTTCATTTTTCTTTCAGGTTGATCAGAATGCCAAAGAAAACTTCAACCTGACATCCGATGCGGAATTCAATGGCGCGAGGTCGCTGGTTCTCGGCAGAGTGCACGGTGAGCAAGACGACTTCAAAAACCCAGACGAGGCCTTTCAGCCCGCAGAGCACTCAGACAGACTCATTTCACAGACGTTCTGCTGTATCAGACAATGAGGCATTCAAAAAGTTCCATTAATGATGGTTGCATCACCGCCACACGCTGTTGTCTAGGAAATAGCAGGTAGGGAACAAACACAGAAAAATGTATGTAGATGCAGAACACACAAGGCTCTTCTGTAACAGACTGAAAAAAAAACATTTTATACTTGACTATAACAAACTTTCTTGTATAATTCAAAGACAGAATAATAAATCACAGCAGTATGAATCTAGTTGCTATGCCGACATTAAGGAAACAATTTAAAGGAATACTCTCACCTGTAAATGTTCGAAAATAAGCTTCTGCTGCCATGCGATCAGCTCTGTGATGATGGATGTTAATTATGCTCGTGTTTTCCATGTTTCTGACGTATTTTATTTTTAAAAAAAAATTGTATTAATATGACGAGCTGTAAAAATGCAAACTCACTATAAAAATGTTTTTCTTACCGAGTTCGCGTTTTTTGGTCAAATCGTGCTTTTTGTGACCACTGCTCGCTAAAACGTGTAACTCGGGTGCTGATGTTGATCGAGTGACGCAACTTGAAATACTAACTTAGGAAAGTTACGGCTTCCTCCTGCTCAATGCACATTACTGTGCTGCTCACTGTTCGTGCATAACAGCCTCAGGACTTGCAGGTCATCGACTCTGACCCAATACGACCCAACTGGAACACAAAAACATAACCATCTGTCGACGACTTGTCTTTCTCTCCAGACTCTGGTGAGTTGGATCCGGATCTGGCTCGGCTCGCCTCTCTGGGCTTCACGGGCTGCCTGTCCGCCGTGCTCTTCAACTCCGTCAGCCCCCTGAAAGCCGCCCTGCTCCACCCGAACAGCAGCCCCGTTAGCGTCACCGGCCCGCTGGTCCAGTCCGTTTGTGGCTCCACTTCGGCCAATAACCACGCGACGGAAACGACGCACCACCTGTCAGGTCAGAGAGATGTTTTGTTGTTTTCTTCACTGGTGTTAGGCTCCGCTTACTCGCAGCATTTTAAGTGTCTAATAAAGTCTGTATGCAGTTTAATACACTGTGGTGTACTCTTAGTTACACGAGTGCATCTCCGGTGGCCAGATCACACAGCAGATTGCAATCTGGACTAATAATTTAAACGTATACATTTCTGCGTAACATGATCTATTATTGACTTGCGTCTCTCTAAAAATATGTTAAATCTACAAACCTACTGAGGAAGACGTGACAGGACATTTTTTGTTTGCAGATTTGACTTATCAGTCCAGTTGTTAACAAGCGAGGACATTCTGGTCATACGTGACAGGTTTTAAGCCTTTATTTGAACCTCATCAGTTTTCTCCGAGTAGCAAAGGCCCCTCTCATGGAAAACTATTCTTTGTTAGAAGCTCCAACTACCAATCAACTAAATTGTCTTCATTTTTAATATCATCATTAAAACAATGCTTGCTCCTTCTCTGTACAATCTCAAATCTAAAAGTTGCATACGTTGCACAAAAAAAAAAAAAAATATGAAGATGATGTGAAAATCCACCGAGATGAATCACTTATTTTAATTTGAGCTAGTCCCTCCACATTGATTTGCAAGTTATGTCAGTGCACTTGACAGTAAAGTTCTTACATGACACGGAAGTTAAGGGCCCGACGATGAGACCGCTTCCTTCTCCACATCCTCCCCTACCCCGTGGTCGCCCATGTAGATTTATGCTGCTTTTGTGTCTGATACGCATTTCCTGCTCTGACTGTATGTTCATGACATGACTCGTGTTTTGCTCTGCCCTTTCTTCTTTGAGCATCTTTTTACAGTACCTCCATTTCTATTTTTCATGTCTCTAATGGCCTTCTTGTTCCTTCCCCTCGTCTCTTATTCTCAACTTCATTTCATCTTTTTTTCCTTCTCATCACTCGTTTTATTCCCCCGCGATCCTTCCTCTGCAATGTCCTCTCGTATCTCTCCCTTCTCGCCCCGAACCTTTTTGTTTTTTTTATGTTTTCCCCGTTACGTCCTGTCTGTTTCTTCTGCTCCTCTGTGCTTGCAGGCCAGTCTGGATCAGTGGGAACAGGTCAGCCCTTAGTGAACGCCATGCGGAGTGACTCGGCTCTCATCGGAGGTACTGTGGCAACAACTTAAACAGACACAGATAGAAACCGTCTGTAAAGCGAGCAGGGAGGACGAGACTTGTGGCAGCTACCAGCTCTTATATTTTGGATTTCTTTTAATTCATACCCGTGTCTTTATCTTCACTCCGGTGGGGAAGGACTGACGGTGAAACGATGATTAAAAATTGAATTTGCTTGCCGTGTAAATGAAAAGCCCGCAGTTGTCTCTCGGCCGCCCCGACCGTATCTGAGAACACAAAGAAAAAAACGCAACTAATTATAATACAAATGACTTTAGACTCCGAGAACAACGTCTGTCAATTTTTATTATTGCGAACATCAGTGTAGAGGCCTTCTAATAGCTGAAATTGCCCAGGGAGCCCGGAGAGAATAAGCAGACTGCACTGCTAATGATGCAGCAAAGCAATTTAATGTTTTCTCCGATCCCGTTGGACCGCTGACCGGTCGCTTTAAAGTCTGAGTTTTAATTCGTAACGTGCTGCTTCTTCACTTCGAAAGTGTCCCTTCTGAAAACAGGACACGTTAAAGTATAATCTGCTATCCACGTTTTAAATTTACATTTTTAAATGGACAAAAATAACAACTCAGTTTTCACGACTTGACAAACTCACAGATACATTTTAGAGAGAAAATACAAAATGCAAACAATAAAATAAAAAACACATTAAAAGTATATTTTAGATTACTCTAAATCAATTAACCGGCAATTAATTTGTGATTCATGAGCATAGACTCTATATAAAAGTGGACGTGGCTTCCAGGTCTGGAAAATAAGGCCAATGCAGAAGTGCTTTAAGCTGCAATACCACCGAGGACCACTAGAGGTTGGCACCAAAAGGCTCCATAGACTCCCATTGAACTTGTCTTATTAAATACAGTCATTACATTGTTTTTTACAGGTCATTATGGTGTCATTACCTAAAGTCACTCCTTCTTATTAGATTTCTGGCATTCCATCTGAAAATAATCCCGTCATTAATTCGAAATTAAGCTTCAAAAAGCAGCATGTTTGGGGGTGTGTCTGTTTGATCGACAGGCCTGGGGCAAAGTCAGGTTTTCGCAAGAGGTTGGGGAAGTGTAGTGTCGAGTCAGATCCACCGCTCGCTCTTCCCCAGCTCGTCCAAATATGGTCACTGGTAACAAGATGGTGACGTCACGGTTGGTAGCTGCCAGGTCATGATTTTTTTTTTTTGCCCCAGCCGCTGTGACTTTGACCGTGTTTCTGCGTTGCAGGCGTGATCGCCGTGGTGATCTTCGTGACCGTGTCTGCGTTAGCCGTGATGGCCCGGTTCCTGTACGGGAGGAAATGGGCCTGTCAGAGCCAGGAGGTGAAAACTGTAAAAGCCGAAGCCAGCCCGGAGCTGCCGTTCAGCAGCCAGGCCAGCTCACACAACGGTCAGACAGACAACCAGAAGGAATATTTCATTTAGTGGGAGGTTTTAGACTCGCTGCTGACCCTGCTGCGTTGGAGATGGAGATGCCTTGTCAAGCCTCAGTGCTTTACACCACAAACTGAACCCGAACAGTGGCTCGAAACAAGACAGGGGAGACACAAACAGAACCGTACGCTCATGTTCTGTCTTCTTCTCCTTTTGGTTTTCCTTCTGTGTTTGTGTTTTTATACAGACTGTGTGACAATACAAAGTGTTGAATTTATAATGTGTCGAGGCCGTCGGTAGAAGAACTGTAAATAAATAATGACGTAAATCTTAAAGCGATGACTTTATATCAGTCTTTTCTCCGTTTTTCTGAAAGAATTACAGGAAAAAGAATTGTTGGTATGAAATATAAAGCGGCTTCATTAGATCTTGGATGACATGAATAATGAATGTTCGGTATTTTGAGTTATTGAGCCTTCGTAATCTAATTTCTTATTCTTTTTCACATGTTTTGTTTTTCTTTATTGGTTTATTTTAATTTTTGCACCTACCGTGTGAACTGTGGGAAAGCAAAATGCATCTGTTCACATTGAACATTTCTCATTTTTCGTTTAAGTCATCATTTTTCTTTCTTTACATCACAGCTTTTTCTGCTCATATTTCCTTCCATCATATTCTTTTTGAATTGATTTCTTTCTTCGTGCATTCCCTTTTTCCAGTTGTCAGTGTAGTTCTGAGATGTCAAAGATATCGAGACAGACATACAGGACTTACTGCCAAGTACTAAATATTCCAGCCTTTTTGTTCCCAATATCTTTTCATCCAAAACTTGTTATTTACATTTTAAACTCAAATTGCTTGAGTCAGTGAAGAACAATAAGTATGAAAGTATCAGCTGATGGAAAGCAAAGATTATGATGAAAAATGCCTCATTGGGACATTATTCAGGTCGGACCAGTGCGCCGACCACAGGAACTCAAAATAAAAATCAACCTGCTGTGTTGCAACTAACAAGTCTGTCAGGCTGAATGACCACATACGAGGTGCGATGAAAAGCTTCCCAGACTTTTCCTATGTTGACTAAAAGGAGCGCAGCACAGTAATGAACATGGAGCACAAAAACAAATTTATTAGGTTTGGGGGGGGAAAAAATCTGAGTTTAGTGGTTAAGAACAGTCACGGTAAAAAAAAAACATTGTTTTCTGTTTAAAACTGCAACCAAACAGCAGTATCTAATGTTTAGTTGACCCGTCCATCTACCCCAACCTGCAAACACAAAAGCTGCCCCGCTATAAAACATCAGCTCACCGTTTCCTCTGCACAACATCGTATTTGCTTCGGCCGTTTGGGGACGTAACAGTGAAACGTAAAAAGCTGCTTGAACGTACAGTAAACGTTCATTTTATACGGGACAGTTTCACTGCAAATTGTGAGCTTTTCCTCTTAATTTGGATTAAGAACTGGATTTTGTGGAGTTTTTCTCTGTTCAGCACTGTTGTGACCGCATTTTATTGCATTATTGGCATAAGCCACTTCTTCATATCAAACTTTTTTTTTCTGCAGGAACACTTTCAAACTGAGTTAAAGCCCTTCATGAAAATGTGGACAAATCTGGTGTTCAAAAGTTGTAGATAAAATGCACAGGTGATAACGTGTGAAAAGGGCATGCTGGGAAAAAGCAGTAGCTTTCCACTCTTCAGCCACACAAACGTGCCGTTGGGCCTTCAGTGTGTGGATGCTATGACGAAACCCTGCTTCAGCCGGGTGATTCAGGATGTTACAGCAAAGCGACAGTCTGAGGACACTGGAGCAGATTACTGAATGTTAAATTCTTTTAAGGAGTCGTCTTTGAGTTTTGTTTTCTCTGAACTAGAACAGCACAACGGTTTTTACAGTACTGGATGGTTACTGGAGCGTCAACGAGTGAGACCTGCTGTTAGATTTTAATTTGTACAGCTATTTTAGTAACAAACACAGTTCTGTTCAATGTAAATAAAACAATTGATCTCTTTCTGACGTGGATTTATCTTTCCTCTGGTCTGAATTATAATCTCACATTTTCTATTGCATTATTTTGTTTTGTTACATTTAATTCTTCTATCACTGACTCCATTAACATCGTGACAACAGAGTCTCAAAGTGGAATCGATCAACATCAAATTTTGAGCTTGATCAATGGACACCTTTTAACACCTGCAAAAAAGCAACATCATTTGGGATTTAGAAAAACTAATGTAGGAATCAATTATCTCTGTTAAATGAAGCCGAGAACACAGCAAAGTTAATTACCATAAATTAGCATCTGTTAATATTAGGCCTAATAAAGGTTTTTTCTCTGGTGGGTCTTTTCTTCACCGTGTGACATTTCTGATGGATATTAATATGCGTCAGTCTGCAGAGAGGCGATAACTTCACCGTCTGCTGCTCTGTGAAGCACTCCGGTGCAGAAGATGTCAAAGGTCCTCGTAGCCTCTCTGAGCTGAAACAATAACACGGACACAAAGCTTTGATATGCGAGTGTGCTTCCCACGGCCTCCCAGATATTATTTACAGCAAAGGTTACATTCATGCCTCTAATAACGCCTCATTAGGGAGAACACCAAGATGAATTGTTGTTGTAGTGGCATGCCCTGTTAGCTCATCTTTATAAAGGAAGGATGTTGTGGTCATACAGTAGATGTGCGTTATTTGAGTCATGAAGTGAAATTCTATGATGTACTTATCTATCTGTTGCGTAAGGGGTGTTTCTATTATTTAATTTACGACATCTCGTGGCTTTATCTTGTAACCTACAACCGCACTCAGGACTAGCTGCAAAACCAGTCATATGACAGGAAGTGGGAGGGACTGTCAACTGTATAAAAGCTGAACTACAGAGGGAGTGGCGTTGAGCAATGCTTGACATCTTTCTTTGAATATACATGTATTTGCTCCTTCTTGCAAGAATAAATGTCCAATATGTTTGATTTTGAATCCAGCCTCTGAGTAATTTTTCTAACACTCTACTAGACTAAAAATGGAATTTATTAGCTTAACATTCAATAAAAATGTAACTTCAACAGCCTCCGCGGTTTCCGTGAACGTCAGCAAATACGTCACAAATCCTGAACTCTGGGATTACCAAAAATGTTAAATTTCCGATGTCGTAAATACTACGGTGGGGGCTGTTCATATGGACTCTTGATGTGTACATTGTTAACACGACCCCATTTGAAGGCAGCATTCATGCTTTAGGAAAACCAAACCATGTCTAAACCCATGTGGTTAAGAACAACAAACCGTCATAACCATTATTATATTATCCGTCACACCACAGACTGGATATAAAAGTGGACGTAGCTTCTGGGGCCGATGCGGAATGCCATGAAGGGCAATACAACCGAGAGCCACTAGGGGTTGCGTCCAAAACAGCTCCGGCTCCATAGACTCCCATTCAACTTCTCTCGTGAAATACAAAGTCGATAAGTTTTTTCTACGAGTCATGATGGTGTCATTCGCTAAAGTCACTCCTTCTTATTCGTTGTCTGAGGGTAATACTATGGTGTCATTCGCTGAAGTTGAATGACTTTAGCGAATGACACCATAGTATTACCCTAATGGAGCGCCTCACTCTCAAACAGCTGACACTATTTGTGGTTCCTAAAGTTTCCAAAAGTCTAATGAGAGGAAGAGCCTTCCCCTTTCAGGCCCCGCCCCACGCCGCAGAAACTCTCGCTACTTTTGAGATTAGGCTTCAAACTTTTCCTTTTTGACAAAGCTCAGGTGACCTTGAGCCGTCCTTTAGTGATGCCGTTATGGACCAGGGCCGCCGGAGGATCTCCCATGATGCACTGAGCTCCTATCCTCTTCTTTCTCTTGCATTCTCCATTCTGTGCCACCATTGCATCTTTATGGCTTCTGTTATGGCCCTGGAGTAGCATGTTTCTGGTCTCATATCTCTATGCTGTTCTTTTCTCTCTCCACTCTCCCCAAACCAAACCGGTAGAGACAGATGGCCGCAAAAACTCTGAGCCTGGTTCTGTCGGAAGATTATTCCTTTTAAAAAGGAGGTTTTCCTCCCAGCTGTCACTCGCAGAAATTGTTGGGATCCTGTTTAAGTTTGTGTTTGTGTTGTAAGGACTTTACTATATTAAGTGACTTGGGATGCCTTGTGTTGTGATTTGGTGCCATTTAATTAAAAATTTAATTAAATTACTTGGGGCGCAAAGTTTTAGGTCCTCCTTAGTCGATGCTGCTGACAAACTTCAAATTTAAACAAAAACGGTGCTTCTTTTTTTTTTTAATAAAGCAGTGATGAACAGCAGGACATGAGAGCACTGATGATGATGATGATGTCCTATACTCCGACAAACACTATGCGGTCTGTCCGATTAGAGATCTCCTGGGACTGCAGCACCGCCAACACAAACTGCTCCAAAAGCAGTCTGTGCTGTTGTGTTTTTTGGGGGGGAAATACGATCCACAGTATGAAAGCAGCATTAATTGACGCTAAAGGTTTCCTAGGCCTTGAGCTGCTGTTTCTCTTGTCAGCTGGCCAGCGCTGTTATAAAGGAAAAAAAAAAAAAAACTGCAGACAGCATGAAGACTGCTTCTGTTTGCAGTCGTCAGGGTTGAGCTGCACGCGGGCCACAGGTTGGACTGCTCATGCGAAAACTCCTACAGACTCAAACGTGGCTCGTGACAAGAGAAGTAAGAAGTGTGTGTGAGAATTATGGGTGGGTGTGTGTGGGTGTGTGGGTGTGGAAGGGTTTTTATTTTATTTTCCCACCAACCAAGAGTGGTTTTCCCCTTCAGCCACCCTGCAGAATGCAACAACCGGATCCACTTCTCAAAAGTTGTGTGTCCTCTTTTGGCTTCCTCGTATATAATTTTTTTTTATTTTTTTTTTTTCTTCCCTTAAACCATATTGATTTTAAACCAGAGTTTTATAGTCAGGGTTAATTTGACTGGCCCTTGTGAAAGAACAACAATCTGCTGTGGTTTAAATGGTCACAAACTGCCACAGGTCTGTTGGGAATATCTACGTGATTAATGCAATTTCACTCACAACGTTTGGGTGCTTAGCTGCCTATAAACTCCCAAACGGAGATAATGCTGAGCTGTTCTGTGATGAAGAATGAACACACCCAGAGGATGTTGAGCTAATCTGCAACGCCATAATAACAATTCTGGAGGACAGCGTTTAATCAGAGGCTCTCTGAAGATGAGATTGAGTCCATCTCTTTGTGCTGAAAAAAAAAAAGCCTCTTTTCTGCTTTCATCCACAAAGTGGGTTTGGCCACATCAAAGTATTAGTCCAGTTTCACATTATTTTTATTTCCCTGCTACGGCAGATTGTTTATTTTTAGTTTTTTTTTTATTTAATTGGGGTCATAGAAAAAGTTTTGAAGTGTCATATATGTCAGAGGACTCATTTTTAAGTTTATGTTGGTCATCGTAAGTAAGAGATTTGGGTTTTATTCAAATATTCACTTCTGTTTAAAATCCAATAGATTTTTTTTCTGACTGTTTGAATAGTTAAATAGTTAAAAGGGAAAGTGGGGGATTTTAACCCTGATCAGCTGTGAGGCAGCTTTACAAACGATCCACGCCCACCTCACCTGCCTCAGGTGACACACCTGACTTTCACCACCTAATTATCCACATTCTTTAAATCCACCTGCGTTTGCACCACTCTCCTTCCTCACTACTTTGTGTGTGCAACACTTTATATGACGTGACTTTGCTCTAATGAGAAAAAAAAAATCACATAACAGGAGTTCAGAAAGTCGCTGCTGCTGCCGCCAAGTTAACAGACATTTTATTTTCTTGTTTAAAGAAAAAAGCAGTGGTGGCATACCTTACATAACCTCCTCCAATGTGGGCATACCACAATTTACTATCATTGTAGTTTGTTGCTGTGAGACGCTCGTCCTTCCCGCCACCATTTGTGCTATCAATCCAGCCCAGATACACCAGACCACACGGGACTGCCTCCACATCACAACTTCTTTCCTACTCCAATTTGAACTGGTGCCACAAATACAGCATCAGCAATGAGAAGCATGTCCCAGCAGCTGCTAATTAAATTGGAGGTTGTTCATCCTCTTTGCATATTAATTTGTATAGAAGCAGTAGAACTGAAACTTTAGCCCCTTTTCTGTCAGTCCTGAACAGAAAAATCAGTTTTTGACCGTCACGTGGATCTTGTTTTTAACTTAAATCTATCATGTTTGGTTATCACAAAGCATTAAAGAATATTGACATTTCCTTTTGGTGTTTTTAAAAGCTGCGATTCTAATGGCTTGATCAAACTAAACTTTTACTGCCTTATATAATATAATCTGTATTTCTCAATAAAACAAGTACCACTGTATGATACTGATGGGGGTGAAACAGTTACTGATCAAAAGCATGGGTGTGATTACACTATTTGCCAAGTCTCTCATTTCATCGAGTCAATACCAAAAGCAGTGTGGGCGGAGATCATTTGTGCTGCTGTGAAGTACTTGTTAAAGTCAGAGATTACTTTGACTCAACTTGAGTTCAGCTGTAAACTCAGTAAAACACACGAGCGGGTGTTTTTTCAGAAATAACAATTATCAACCCTGTGTTATATAAAATCTCTTTTTTTAAAGTTTGGATTGCTATGATCACGAATCTTAACAAAACAAATGTCTTTCATAATGTTTAATATACTTCACAGCAACAGAGTGGCATTTAAAACTACCTCATTTTCTCCTACATGGTTTGTTTTAACCCTGAAGATGTATTTAATGACACAGAAACACTTAAAAAAAAAAAAAAAGAGAGAGAGAGAGCAGAATGTGTTCATTAGTCCTGACCTGCAGCGCACACCAACGGAGCCCTTCGTAAAAGGACAATGTATTCGCCCAGTGCAAAGAAAACAGACAGTTGTTCAAGTAATGAATTAAAGATTGAGTTTAAAAAGTGTTTGTGGTAACCTGAGGGATATGAATAATGCATTGGCAAATGGATCTATTTGGACCCGGATGAGTTTTCTGCATTTATTTCTTCAGATGGAAGCAGCTCAGCCAACAAAGAAGTCTGATTGCTGCGGTCAGATTTCACCAAAAGGAAAACTTCAGTCCATTTGGGAAGATTGTAGTAAAGATCTGTCAAAGCAGATTCTGCAGACATATTTAATCCAAATATTTTACTGTTTCTCAGACCTAAATGTGACTTTTGTGACCTTCGCATTGATCCCATCTAATGAAGAGCTCCTGGGTGTTTTTTCTTCTAACCTATAATCACCTCTAAATCTTTAGGATTAAACCCAGACTAATCACCTCTGCCCAAGTTTAACTTTACACATCACAACCATTATGCACGCTTTTTCTCATGTAACAGCATCTCATTTTGGCTCCTTATAGTCTGTTAAACGTCACATTTTCAGGCGAGTGCATATTCATTAAACACAGAGAAGAAGGGGGGTTCGGAGGCGCCGTGAGTTGATGTTCCAGCTCTATCACAATCGCCACCCACGGTTTCACTCTGTATAGCAGCGCTATCTGTGTTCCAATCACACCTCTCTATCCATATTTATAGCCGTAGGTGAGCGAGCCACGCCGAGGGTCCTCCCCCGTGTAATTATTCAGTCTCTGTAATACATCAGTAATGCTGTTTGTGGCTCAAGGTCGGAGCCAAATGTCCAGAAGGCCGAGGCGGTGATGGATTACTGTTTTCCAGAGTCTTGAACTCTGTAGGACAGTGACCGATTTCAGCAAATCAAGAAAGACCTTTTTTTATTTATTTTTTGGAGTCTTTATATTGACACCTTTTAAAGTGAGTGAAGGAAAAGCAGCCTCAGTTTTTCTGAGTGTGATGGTCTTCAGTGGATCCTCATAGGATAGAGGGCGTATCTCCGTGTCAACCTCTTTCATTTCTTTTCCTCCTTCGCGTCATCTAATGGATTTTTGTTTTGCATTAAATATACTACACATTTATTTGTTTAACTGTCATGGATATATCTTATCTTGTATCATAAGCTGGCAGGTGTGTTTGCAGATGACTCATTTCAAATGTTACAATCATTTCTAATTCTTGGAAAACAGTATGATGTTTCAGATGATGCTAGTGGCATTCATGGCTACACGAATATGTGCATGCACAAAGGGAAGACACGTCAATGGTTACGCAATCTGTGTGTGTGCATGTGGTTGTGGAAAGGTTAGTGGATGTTTGGTTGGGGAGTTTGAGGGTTAGTGCTTGTTTGGTTGGGTGTGTTTGAAGGTGTTATCGGATAACAAGTTGGCGTTTTAAAAGATCTTCGGCCTTTGTGGACAGGAATCTCGTTTTCTCGTTTTGCTGACAAACACTAAGCAGAACACGCATGCATACCAGCAGCAGTATGAATACTTACCTTTTGTCCTCATTTCGATTTTGTGCCATGTGGGCACAATTCACATGAAGTAATAACAACAACTCTCAGTGCACATACATTATGTATTAACCACTTAAATCACACCAACATCCTCATTAGTGAGAACACAGGCTGGAAAATGTCTGCAGTCATGATATCCGAGTATCATTTGGTTGTTTACTCTCATCCATCTCATCTGACTTTTAAATTATGTTAAAAAATGTCCTCTTCATTGAAACGGTTTCATTTTTTTTCTAAAAGTTATTTCATTACTTTTCGTGGAGTAAATAAATGCACCCGTCTCTTTTTAGTGAAATTAGTTTTGAGCCGTGTTTGTTAATCAGTGTGTTTGGACACAGGAGGATAAAGAATAAACAATCTGCTGGCTCAGTCAGCAAATCAACATATTTTCTGATATTTTCTGCTTTTGGCTCAAAATGCAAAACAAGAAGTGTGATTCTTTTATTATCAGTCTGAAGCTCGGTCCATTTTTATTTTATTGTTTTTAAACTGTGAATAGATGAAATAAAATTTTGTTGGAAAGTTCAGCTGCGGGTAAAGAAGGAAGGGATTTTGTTTTTGGTGCAGATGTTTTAGACATTTCTGTTTGAACCTTTTGTCATCAAATGCTGCACTCATTTTAAAGAAACGTTAGGCACATATATCCCATTGTGAATGTGTGTTTTTAAAATGCAGATGCAATATTTTCTCAAATAAATGTTTCCTCTGTTAAGTAATCAAGTCCACAACACACAAGTGCCTGAAAACTTGTGCCAGAATATTCTGCATTCTTTTTTTTTTATCCACATATTTTTTTTTCTTTACATTTCTGGTTATATTTATTTAATTTATACACAGTCTGTTTGTTAATCGGCTTTAGAAGTACTGGTCGGTCGATTGAATAATGAGCCTCGCAAGCTGTGTCCTGCTGTTGTCAGTCTTAGTTAATCAGCTCCAGTTCCATGTAAAGCACAGACATAAATGTGATATCAATCTTCTAATCCAGGGGTCTTCAACGTTTTTCAGGCCAAGGACCCCCAAACTGATAAAGATATGGAGCAGGGACCCCCTACTTTATATATTGTATAAAATTGTTTTATATTAAACTGGGCCCAGTGCCATGTATAAACATACCTTGGTATTGTGCATTCAATACTAAGCTATTCAAATAATACACAGGTTCATACATTCATGTTTTTATTTTAAACATGTGCAAGGTACAGTGAGGAGGGTGGCCGTGCCGCTGCCATTTATAAACAGACCTCGTCAACTGATACCAATGCTAAAAATCAACATTGTCTGTCAATTGCATGATAATCATCCATACAAGCTATTTAAATTGGTGTTTTTAGCAGCGTGCGTCTTTGTGTCTGGGATCTTAGTCAGCTGGGGACTGAATAGGCTCTTGGTCAATCACTGGGAACCTGACAGAGCAATCATGTAACGTGCAGCCTTGTGATTGGCACAGCAGGGATAGGGGCGAGGCCTCCTCTTTGTGTGCAGGAGGCTTGGAGGGACATGTCCAGGCTAGTCTCACACTGAGTGAATCCGTGGCCATCTTGAGAGAGCTCCTGTGTGTCGCTGAATGTGTGCATTTCTGACTGAGAGATAACATCTTCTGCCTCCATTTATCCATTCGCTACAATATGTTGGATTCATGTCAATGTGTATTTAAAGACATTTAATGTGTGGGGGAAAAATTGTGGGGGAAAAATATTTTTAAAAAATATAAAAAATTATTTAATCAACCATTCCCCTGAGTAGAAATCACTTGTGTTTAATGGCCTCTGCTTATAATTTACTTTCGTGAATCTTCTCTGTTTTTTTAATTTTTTTAATTTTTTTTTTTATCCCCCATATTAAGTCCGATTTTTTTTTCATTATACCGACGACAACTGTGGCTCCGAGGTGTTGAACTTTTCAGGCTGTCCGAAATGTCGTCCACACACACGTCTGTCCGTCCCATTCCTGTGAACGCGACATCTCGGGGACACCATGAATTTCCTCAAATTTGGCACAAACGCTCCCTCGGGCTCAGAGATGAACTGATTTTCAAGGTTGAAGGTCAAAGGTCAAAGCTCATTCTTGTGAATGTGATGTCAAAGCTCGGGCACATGAGGGAGATCGTGATGACGTGTCAACCACGTTTCAGAATTTACTGCTTCTTTGCAGCAACATCTATATTTGAAGCATCGTCCGCTGTCACGCCTACGACAGAATCAACTTTACTGGTTAAGTTCCTCCAAAGTCTTCACTGCATTTATTACGCGTCTAGACATAAAACATATAGACTAAAACATAGACGTAATCTACAACTGAACCGGTTGGCGGAGGCGTACAGCCGCGAAGCAGATTCAATTTTTAACATGACGTTATCACACTGACGCACACAAAACATCATAAAGACCAAACAAAAGAAAAATCGTGACAGTTTGTAAGTTGACAAGGTTAATTTCCTGTCGGAGGCTTCCGTCTGTGTGACTGACGGAAAGCCCACTTTAACATGCTGCAGCTGCTAATGTGAAAACACAGAAGTGAATCATGACTTCATGTTTGCTTTGATGGATCATGTGGCTGTGCTCGATGTGGTGGTGTCATACTAAACACCACAAATGGCTCGGAGGAAAACAAGCCGGGACATCTTAACCATGCTGATTGTATGCAGACACCAGCAGAGGAAACAAAGGGCAGAGAGGTGAAGTAGGAGATTTGTGTGAAAAAAACTAGAACAATCCTTTTTAATGCACTTTTTTTTTTATCTTTTTTTTTTTTTTTTTTTATCAATTTCACAGGCTTTTAAGAGTGGTTTTAGTTTCCTCCCTGTTGTAGGTGGAGTGATTTCCTCTGAATCAATACACTACATGGAGTCTGATGTGAGGTGAAACCATAAGCAGCAAGCACATTCATCTGAAGTGTGTCTGAGTCTCTAAAAAAAAAAAAAAAAAACGCACTCTGCATTCAGTCTGTCGCCGCGTCCTGCTCCCCGCGGGACGACGGACAGCTCCCCACTCTGTCAAATCCGCAGACACTGTTAGCACGCCATGGTCCAGTCCCGGAGGCTCACGGGTAATCTTCAATCCATTGACTCCGTGTAAACAGAAGTGTCATGATCTGACTTCTGATTGCTCACCAGCTCACCGACGGCTCGGCTGCTCGGCCGTGATGCCGATTTACATATTTCAAATCAAAGCACATGATGAGGGCTGGCCGGCTCTGTAATTATGACACACAGTGTACATGACATGGCCGAAGCTTTTTATGGCGGAATATTTCAAACGGAAGCACTTGACCCAGGGTTAACAGTTTAAAATACAAATCAAATACTCGTCTCTGTGGGTTAAAGGTGCATCGTTTCTCCTCAGCAGGTGTAAATACAACGCTTCTGTTTGGTGCCTCCAGACGTCTGCAGTATTTAGAGATTTGTTAGAAAGAGTTAAAAACACGCTGATGCATGGTTTAACCGCAGCAAAATGTTGCATTAAATTAAGGCCAGAGTAACCATTTAAAGTGAATTCCCCCAACCAGTTATGTCACCTTCTTGAAAAGAAATTTGCATGTTTCGTTTCTGATCTACCACAAACACTTCCTCGAGTCAGCTCATGTTTCCAGTTTCTGCACAGAAAAACAAACCCACCTTTGAATTAAACGCGAGAAAAACACAGCCGTGCTTCACCAGTTCTGTGCTTCTGACGTGAAGCACCAACAGTAGGGAACATTTCATGTCCGTATTTGTCTAAATTTTTTTAAGTCCTCTTGCTGTGTGAAAACGGTAACACTCGATCACATGCTAAAAAAAGTTTCCTGTGAAACCTTTGTGCGTTAGTTTGCAATTTAAATCCAGCACGGGGAAAAGTACATTTAATGGTTATTGAGGGGAAAAGATGGTAACCGGAGCGCCGTCCATACAGAATGCAGAAATTAGCAACGAATTAAAGCAGAAACGAGCGCAGTTATCTCTCGGAGTCAATGGCAATTAACTCCAAAACACTAAAGTGGAGTCTGAAAACAAAAACAACAAAAAACAGAGGAAATGTGGCTGAAGCATCACGCCTGGTGCGATAAATTCTACACCGGTTCTACTGGAAGCCAATTAGTTATGTTAACATGCAGGGTGTCAAGTTTTTACAACAAGAGGTACTCAGAAGACATATCTGAAGACTTGGACGTCTTTAGATATGTCTTCTGAGTAAAGTCTGTGTGACTTGCATGCAGCTCTCAGAAGTGATGCATCGATTTGATCTGCAGATTTAGCGGCTGAGGCCATCCATCAGCGGCGGGTAGTGTTTGAGCTCACTGCACACACGCCTCCTTTTCCCCTCAGAGAGACCAGGCATCAAACGCGTTACGAATCCCGAATGAAAACGGCTCGTTGTAAAGGAACAATAAAGGAATTTAAAAACCCTTTCGCGCGCACACACACACACACACACACACACACACACACACACAACACTGCCCGATGACACTGCCCGATGATAGGGAAGTGTTTGAGCTCAATGCACACACGCCTCCTTTTCCCGGCCGGTTTGAGTTCTGGGAGAGAACACGTGTGAAAACGAGATGGATTCTTTTCCCTTTTCTTTCTCTCGGGCTGATTTTTATCCATTTGTTATGATCTTGTCCTTTTGTGAAGATATCACCAAGTTAAATCCCGTCCCCTGTGGGGAAATATACAGTCAGTGAAAGACTGTTTACGTTGGAATAATGTGGTGTTAATGTGGTGTTAAGGAGGCTCAGGGGAGTTCCCTTGTTGTGTGAAGTCCATGAGTCTCTGCTGCAGTTGGTATGACTCATGGCAGCTTGGACTGCACACAATAAAGGACACACATCTGGACAAACAAGTGAAATTGATATATGTACAAATTTCATTCTCAAACAGACAACTATTTTCTCTTGTTACATCTTGTTTATGAATATCTGGTAATAAATAATGATAATACAACTGTAGGGAGAGTTGTGTCCGTAGTCTCGGCACTAAGCCAAACAGCATGTCCCTGCAGGATTTAAAAAGGGCATCCTGGGGGAGGAAAATGTCTCACAATCTCTGCTGTTTGCGCGTGTTGAGATTCTGTTGGCTTCATCAGGCCGTGACCTTTGACCTGCGCTGGGGCGGTCTGCAGACAAGTGGGAAGCGGCCGTGGCGGACTGCTTCCTGTCGGGGACGGAGTTCCCGCCCCAATTTCAGATATTGAGGGTTCTCGTTCACGAGGGAGGGAGATTGACAGGCAGATCAGTGCAGTGAGGCCGGTGCTGTACCGGACTGAGCTAAGCTGGAGACGTTTCCTTTTTTCCTCGGGAAAGCAGGAAATGCCTTTGTACACGCCGGCTAACGAGCACTGAATCTCATGTCTCTGATAAATAAACAAATCGCAAACTTTGGAGAACAGCTGAATATATTTCTGGCAGCTTTTGAAAAGTAGAGTCGACGCTCTCTCTGTCGCCTTCTCATCACAGCTCCCTTTCTTCTGAAATCATAAAAAGAAAGAAAGAAAAAAAATTTTAGCTCTTCCTTTCCTTTGTCTACCTTGACAGCTCTCATCTCCGTCTCTCTCCTGTCAGTCGGTCTACCACGTTTCTCTCCGTATCGTGGTATCTCCTTCCTGCTGCTTCACCGGAGAGATTCCCCGGTTTTCATCCAGCCTCCTGATTCTCTTTGAAATGATCTGCCTTTTGTTCCACAGCCGAGATTACACGTTGTCCCGTTCATTTATACTTATTTAACGAATACAAATGTATTTATTGCACTCGAGGATAAAACAAAACATGAGTATTTTTCATAGAAACAGATACAAAACAGACAGACAGCACTGATGCCTCTCTGCACCTCTTTTAATGAGTTCAGTACAGTTCAGTGTCAACATTTGGTACCTTTTTTTGGTTTTACTGTATGTTTGAATTACTCAATTGAAGATTTTGTCATTTTTAGATAAAATCGTCCTGATTTGCAAGTGATACAAACATAAAAATGATTCAAAAAGAAGAAGACTTTTCCTCATACAGGAAGCTGTGAACACACACACACACACACACACACACACACACACACACACACACACACAAACAAACTCACGCCCACAGATCAGAGTGCAGTGAGCAGTTTAGAGATGTGGTTAAACGTGCACCAAACGGTTCTGATTCCAAGAATCACAGCGGTGACTGTGAAAATTATTTATATACCAAATAATTCCCACGCTGATTTAAAACAATCTCACATGCCTTCAGTGAGCTGTGAGGTTTTGTATCTCAAATGAATCTTCTCCTGAAACACCTCAGCCGCGCAGACGGTCAGTCAAGCAGAAAGCAAAGTGTTTGACGCAGGTCAACAAAACTGTCCTTACTCAGCGCTTTGTGAAATAAATGTTTGCTGAGGTATGTCGGGCTTAATTACAGCTTCTAAAACTACAAGAGTAGAGGGAACCTTTGATGAGACGATTATGCCACATTAGACATTAGAGGATAATGTTTTCCTTTGTTACAAGCTGCGCTGGGGTTTGTCCAGTGGAAACAATCAGAGTATTTAATCTTGTTCTGTCAGCCAAACACATAAACACACACAGTGATTCACCAGGAAACAAGAAAGCACATTTTATATGCAAATAAATGCAGATAAAGCAAAAAAAAAACAGAAACCCTCAGGGCCATTATTTGGTTTCATCTCTATTTAGAAGGCTGGCATAAAAGTATTTGTTGTGCTAAAACATCCACGTCCTAAAAATGTAGTGAGGACGTATGAATTTCCAAATGCACACCGGGATACAAGCATCATTTTCTGAAAAAAAACAAAAAAACAAGAAAAACCCGACTAATTTTTCTCTTTCCATTAACAGTGACGCACCAAAACATTATTTTATCTTGGAAAATCTCTCCACTTGACCTGAGATGCTGGGGGGTCAATGGCGGAAATTGTTTTGTGGTCACAGAGAGGGTAAAAAAAATAAAAAATAAACGACCTCAGAAGTTTTGGGCAGAAGGTCTCTGCTCTGCTTTCAGACACTAATTGGTTCTGCTGCCTGAGGTGTAAGACGAGGCGGCAAAGGGCCAGAGAGCTGGGAGCCGAGACCGAAGCTGGAGCTGATTGACAGCTCTGCAGTTGGGAGAGATGATCTGCGGGACGGGCTCTGTGTGTGTTCAGGCGAGACGGGAAGCCGAGCCACTCCTTACAAATGTGCAGATTAACGAGATAATCAGCAGCCATTTAAACAGTGTTTACAAAAGTAATGCTCTTAAGACACTTCAGTGTCGAACCCTGCTACGCCTCATGTACTTCCTCCTTCGTAAGGCTGCGTGAGGATCTTGAGAGAAGACCTTGGACTTGTACAAACAGAGTGGACTGCAAGACGCTCTCCTTTCATCACATTTTAGCAAAAGGTAGCTGCATGCCTCCGCTAACAAATACAATTGCAGTTCCTGTCTGTCCATACTTAGATAACATTTGTTGTAAAGACTGTGAAGGAGTCCTTTGATGTGGTCACATGTTTTGACTGTTAAGGCTGACTGACAGCAGACGATGCTTCAGATCTGGAAGTTGCCGCAAAGATATCTTCAATGCGACAGCATGGAAGACAATCAACTCAGATTCAAGACATACTGTCAGAGCCTCTGCTTCTGTTCCTTTGATGGTCTTATATGATGGCCTGAAAAA
Source organism: Embiotoca jacksoni (assembly GCF_022577435.1). Lineage (NCBI taxonomy): Eukaryota > Metazoa > Chordata > Actinopteri > Embiotocidae > Embiotoca > Embiotoca jacksoni. The sequence goes on from NW_027185252.1 coordinate 2,575,112, forward strand.
AGTGTTTTTGCATCGCAGTGAAGTTGACCTATGACCTTTCAGATATAAAACATAAAATCTAAAAAAAAAATTCTCAGATGCGGTTCATGAGAACAGGACGGACAACCTGAAAACATAATTCCTGCTGTCCAGCAGAGTCAGGCTTTATCAGAGGTGTGGAGGTATAAAAATACACCTAACTGAGCCTAATGATGAGAGAAAACCGTTGCATAAGCTACAGAGGTCATGTCTCAATAGTGTGGTTTGTTCTTTTTTCCATTATGTCCATTTCCTGTTTTATTTAGGTACTTGTCTTTCATCTCTGGTGTCTCCACTTACTTTTCTTTTTACACTCGTGTCTTTCTCGTCCTGATTGTTTCCACCTGTGTTGAGTTACTTACTCTGCCCTGTTAAAACAAGAAATACTTGCTGGCCATAAAAGTGTTCAAAGAAGGGGATATTTTTTATGACTCAGCAGCTTTGCAGCTTTTTCGTGAGCTCCTTCCCTGTGTCCTCGCACTGTCCTATCACTGAGCAATATGCAACACCCAACAAAAAGTTTCATTTACAAAAGTGACCTCAGCTACAGTCAAAAATTAAATAAGTATGAACTTAAATCACTAAAATATCCTCTTTGTGCACATGACAAGAGTTCAAGGCACCGACCACAGAACCAAAGACAAACCTGCTGTGTCATGCTAATTCACAATTCAACCGATGAGGAAGTAGGGCTGCCAATGACATATACTTCAACATTTTACAATAACAATTAATAACTTTGATGTTCTTGACACAAAGATGATGCTATCTCATCTCAGGGTTATGTGGTTTATGGACATCACACCGAATCTTTTATCATTAAAAGAACTTCTTTAATCTCTGTGTGCAGAACCTTCAATCGAAATTCTATTGTGGAAAATGTCCAGTGGTCTGTCGGCTGCTTCATTTCCCTAAATTTTCCCACTTTGTGATATCATTACGTTTACTTATGGTTCATGTGTAGACACACTAAAACTATAGTGACTGACGTAAAATTGTTTGGTTTTGTTTAAGTCATAATTTAGAACACAAAGAAGTGGAAGGCCTCATTTCTTGGGATTCAAAATGTGCAATTGGAGCTCTGCTGGCATCTTGTGGCAGTCAACTTTAGTATTTAACCGTCTTTTCAGCACGGATCCCACCCTTAGTATTCAGTTTTGCTTTTATATTTTTGGGCGTTACCTTTATCTGGATTGTGATAGTAAATTGGTTTACCATGCACCAGTTTTATTACCAAAATGCAAAGTAATGTTGCTCTTCTCCTGGGACAAAGTGAACAAATTGTCTTACAATTTCCTTTATTGGCTCATTTCAACTCAAGCCATGTTGGCATTACATAGAGGTATAGACTGCATATAAAATTGGAGAATGTTTTGCGTAAGTTTACTAAATTTACACCATCACACAGCAAAAAATAAAATAAAAAATGTTATCCACAAAGGGGGAAATTTCTGGTGTTAAGGAACAAACAGACACAAGTATGAAGAGACAAAGCAATAGAGCCAATATTATTTGGAGCAAAAGTGAATTTCCATCAGTACAATAATTTAATAAGCATTAAGAACATGAAAGAAATTATAATAGCTGAGAGGTAATACACAAATATACAATGAAATGTTATAAGATAGGCTACAAGTATGTCTCCTTTTTTACATACCGTGTAGAAGTTATTGCTACCCAGATATTAATAAGACTAACAGCAGAATACAACAATATTAAAAGCAACCTCCAAACACAGTACACAACAACACCACTGAAATACACACACTGGTTATCATGTAGTGAGCAAAAGGCCAATCTGAAAACATATGTCTTAAGATCTCTTTTGAAGGCGTCAACAGACAAACGTATATCGAGTGGATATGTTTTTTTAAGAAATTAAAAAGAAATAATACAAAAAAAGTTCTGCAGTGAATCAGGTTTGGATTTCCCTTTCACTTCTATGGTCGTAACTGTTTGTAGGAAGCTAGACTGCTTCGTTCAGATGTGCATGAGTGACTTAAAGTTATGCTGCCATTTGTTATCTCTTATTTGTTTGTACCCTAGAAGTTAACGTGAACTGATTTAGTTTTTTTTAATCACAGAACTCAAAACTACAGAAAACTGATGGTGTTTGTGTTTGTGTCGATCTTAAAGGTAAAAAATAACCTTCCAGTCAAAACACAGACCACTTCTTTCCAGGGAAGTAAGATTCACTTGTGACTTCCAGTAATGCCATACCTCTATCAGAGAAACCACTTTCAGAGTTTAGGTCGTGCTCACATGACTTTCAAGCAGAGGTCCGTTTTTCAAAAAATAAAAAAAACCTTCATTCAAATGAATCTGTACATGAGTACATGAGTGTCTTGGCCACAACTTCTGTGGAAGAGACATGAAGCTATTTCCTGTAAGTCATGCCTTTAGGTGAAATGAGGACACAAGTGTCATCATCCAGCCTGCAGTCTCAGTCTCAAGAAGAAATTGCCCGGGCAGCTAATTTTGTCCCCCTCACACAATATTTAGTCTTTTTGCATTTTAAGAATCTCTGGAACTTTTTTTTTTGTCAGTGTGTGCAAACTTTTTCTATAGATGTCACACATCTGATCTTTTGAAAAGCTGGGTTAGGAACTTCTCCAAATTGCAAGATGCATACACTGCATGCTTTATGTTTTGTCTATGTGGCTGAATCTTAAGGAGACATCAGAGAAAAAGATAAAACATTTTTCTTGTTTTACTTTATGTAATTGTCTCTTTTCAACAATGAATGCATTACAACATATTAATGCAGTATTTAAGTAGATCTGGTAACAACGACTTGGATCCATTGAAGGTCACAGCTGTCAACTTCCTCAGTTGTTTTTTTTCTTCGCGGGAAGTCCCTCTGCTATTGTTCACATCATTACTGTTACGCAAACTTATCAAACATGCAGCTATGCACACAAACACAAATCTGAACAAACATGAATGAAGGGATCCAAGGTTGAGATGAACTGAGAATAAAAGGAGAATATTTGATTAATTATTGAGTCAGTATAAAGTATTTAAATGCATAAGCTTCATTAAGTGTTGCAATTTCAATAATGAAGATCTGTTCTCTCACATTTCATTTGCATTCCTCTGAGGGTTACTTTTCCTGCTGGTCGATTTGTGTCTCTCCCAATTTCCCAAGCTGTCAAGTCTTGTCTCTGTTTTCTAAATTGTAATTATGGCAGTCTGTCTTTCAGATGTTGCAGTCTGATGTTGCAACTGTTGTCCAGCACCTGTGTTTTTCCAGGGAACCTGAAATGCCATTCTCATTAGTCATCTCTGCTCTTCCCAGCACCGGTAGAGGCAGAAGACCCCACCCTCTGAGACTCGTTCTGTTGGTGGCGACCTCAGATTAAAAGAGACTTTTTCCTTCGGCCTCTTGCTCCAGTGGAAACTTTCTAAATTGTTGGGTCCTGCAAAACAAATGAGAAAAATTCTAAACATGCATATTCTGCTCCTCCACCTCCAGTGTTTTAGGCTCTCTGGGTTGCTTTGCTTTGAGTGGACATTCCTTGTGTATTTTTCAGTTCCTTAAGTTGTGAAACAGTCATACAGTAAAACAGAGTATGCACAGTCAGCAGGACTTCCCAATCCAAACACAACATGACATCACCCAGTTACACTAGTAATGAGTCGGCACATTCCAGCTCGATCGACTGGAAATACGGTCATACACAAACGGTTAAACAAAGCTGCGTGTTGTTTAATCTGTATGTGTTCACATGCGTGGCCAAAAAAGGTGACTGACAGCTGGGAATGCTTCAAATAAACTTTAGATGCAGATGCTTCACACACATCCTAAACACTACAGATTAGAAAATCTTTTATGTTAAGGGTGGACATCCAAGATTAGTTTTACCGACTCGGCATCTGACATGTCAAATATGGTCACAATCTCCCTTTGTGTTCCTGAGTTATGCTGCTATATAATGGCAAGAAAAGTGTTTTTTTGACCTTTGACTAATCCTTTTTATTCAATTCATTCTTGAATCCAGTTTGTGCCACATTTGAAGGAATTTTGCCTCCGGACATTCCTGACATTTCTCCCAAGAGTGGCACTGGTGTGAGCTCAAGATGAGCTGATCAGATGTTGGAGGTCAAAGTTTAGTTTCTTGGTGGGACATTTGTACGTGGGGGAGACGAGCCCTCGCCTTAATATGGCAATCAACAGTTTCCTGCTTTGGGAAAACAGTGCTTACACAGCAGAAATAGTTTTTGTTTAATGCTATGGTTGCCCACACTTGATGAATGCACTTCTTTGTCCAACAAATAAAATGCTTTGATTTTGTCTGCTGAACTTCTCAGATTCTGTCTCACGACTTGTACTTGTGGGATTTTCGTAGTCTTAAGTGCCAGACAGTCACTGTCAGCTAACTTTGATATCATTGTCAACACAAACTGAGCAGTCAGCTTCCAGTTACTGTTCATACTTTGCTTTGGGGGTGTGACGTATCATACATGAGAAAGGTGTCATGTGTCACCACATCTGTGGTTGTTCTTTTTTCTCACATAAACTCTTTCAGGAATGCTGCCTGCTTACTTCCCCCTCTGTGCACATTGACTGAAATTGTTTGCACCATTTTACATTCACATTTTAAACTGAAAAGCTGTCACACGACTATGCATCCTTTATATAATAATCATGACCCAGTGAAGTTACAAAAAAGTTTGTAGTAATTTACACCTAGAATTAAAACACGTCAGGCTGCAGTTTGCTAGAATACAATGAATTATTTTATTGGCCTTACAGAAAAAAATCACTAGTTCCCTGTTTTCTACATGAGACGTGATCATTTGTATGACACACTTTTACCACGTTTCAACATTTGATAACGTGAGGAGAAACATGTGGAAAAGTTTTCACAGGGAATCTACATGAGCTTTGCACACTGATATGCACAATGTGAGTTTTTATACGTGATATTCATGTGGTTTTTTTTCCGTACGTTTTTTTTTAATACATTCAGTCAGACTTTGTGTATTTCTTTATATCAGTGCGGTCGTAACGGCTTTTACAGGTGCATTTTGTTTCTACACAGAAGAGCCATTTGCTGTTTGTTTTAGCAAAGAGAAAATAATGGAAGTACTTGTGTAAGATTGCAGTCTGAAGGGGCAGAGAAGGCATTAAGCCCTCATTGTGCTCTTCATGTAGAAAAGATCAGGGTCACTGATGGAAACATAGACAGCTGAGTCATGTCCTCTCGCAAGACTGTCCCAGAGGGACGACATCATAAGAAAGTGATGCACAAAGATTTTACTAACCACACCCAGGTAGCACGTTTTCACTCTTATCTCCCATCTCCTGATGGCTCTCGGCCATTTGTCAGATTTATTGCACTGAAATAGCATGTGAATTACCATCATGTTCCCCATCTTGCCTCGTGCCCCCCCTCCCTCTCCCCATACTATTATTACAACCTCCCTGGCCATTGTGTTTCCCTGTATTCTCAGCTTGACATTCCTTCACTGCTGGTGTGTGTGTGTGTGTGTGTGTGTGTGTGTGTGTGTGTGTGTGTGTGTGTGTGTGTGTGTGTGTGTGTTCCTTCATGACATGATAAGTTTTGCCTCCAGCTAACTCTCTGCTTGAGTCCTGCCCCGGCCGGTTTGTGCCAGTTACATGTCCCCATGCCACCTAAACCTCTGCTCATCCACCCTGCAGTCTCCAGAAGAAATTGCCTGGGCAGCTAATTATGACAGAACCACAGACAGCTGAGTCATGTCCTCTCGCAAGACTGTCCCAGAGGGACGACGTCATAAGAAAGTGATGCACAAACATTTTACTGCACAGCAAAAATAAAAATAAAACAACACCACTCATTTTCTAATAGAGATGCTTTAATAGCAATGATAGAAAATAGTTAAAGAGAAATAAAGTAAAAGCAAGCAGGGTTACAGAGTGACTCATGACACAGTACAAAGCTACACACACACAATGTCTGCACCGCTTCACAATATAATGCAATCAAATACATCCCGTGTACAGTTGAAACTGATGTTTAAATTACGTAGATTGAAATTACAGATTTAGATGTCAAGATGGGAAGAGGGGTGGAGAGGTGGAGAGTGGGCAAACAAATTGGGGAGGCGCAGGGGGAGGGGAAGGGATGGATTTGGAGGAGAAACTGAGAGGTGGAGAATATGGGAGGAGGAGTGAAGAAGTATAAACATGGCAAAGTGGGAGAAGTAGAAAAGCAAAGTGTCGAGGCACAGAGGGGGGGGTGGACGCCGTTCCACTGAAGGCACTGGATGTAAAAACTGTGAAGAACTCGCATCTCCGAAACCATTTAATGAGGTATCAACAGTCTGTAGTAAAAAAGACGTAGGCCGTTACATCCTTGTTAAAAAAAGAAAAGGACGGCTTCCTGAGCGTTAGCTGGAACCACATTACGTTTTTCACGAATGTTTTAGTAAAGAGGCAGTCCCATGAGTCGCACTAACTTTCCAAACCTTTGGAAAGGTGTCATTTATAATACATTGCATAAGAACGACATGCATAGTTAATACATTGGAATGGCACTTGTTGGTGTTGAATAAAAAGTGCATTGATGTAAGTGCTTTGGGGGTCTGTGCTCAATGTAAACGTCTGATTGGGAATCGTACGAAAATCTGAGGCGACACTCCTCTTAAAATATGCAACAGTACTGTACTTGGCATAGACATTTTTAATTCACTACACATGATTATCAAAAAGCAAAGAAATGACTAACTGAGAAGGTTTCGGGTCCACGTCGGAGGGGTTGTTGTAATGCTAGTGGAGAGCTCTGGCGCTCCATCGCGGCTTCGGTCAAACTGCAGAACATCTGATTTCTTTTTCAAATTGGATCTTTTGGACGGATTGTCGGTTATTTGCAAGTCAGCGAATCGGATCTGGTGTGTCCAGACTTCACCAGCCTTTATCTGTTTTGGTTGCTGTGGTAACGACGTACGCGTAGCTACGCTGGTTTCGTGGCTGTCAGTCTGAACGAGGCCTGTGAGTCGGCTACACAGATTAGGTTCTCAAAGACACAGTAGGCTACATACATGGTGTTCTGTTTGGACCTGGGGAACTGCATTGTTACTGGTCTTGGTTCTGTAAGTGCACTTTCTAGTGTTGCAGCGAGACCGTCGGCCTCAAAAAACTTCCTTGCAAAAGTTATTGAAAGGCACAAATTGGCTGTGGAAGTCAGGTTTAAATAACATTTGGGTTTGGTTTTTTTGCAATACTTGGGGCACTGCCACCAGATTAACTGGATGGAAACATCCTTCTAGCCACGCTGTGCCCGCCCATCGACCACGATTTGGAGATTGTTCTGCAGCATCATGAAAAGGTGTATTTCACCTCTGCCTGCAAACAGCAACAGAGATTTATTAGAAAACATGTCAGATCAGGGCAGTCAGTGATTTCCATACTTCATATCAAACGTGATCAAAAATACTGTACCTGAGAATATACCCGATATACCCCAAAACCACCACCACGACAACACAGGGAACGATCAACACAATCCAGTGGATGCGGGGAGTCACTATGAAGAGCACACAGTTCGTCAGTTAATACACAGAAAAACAGATAACGGTTTATTTTATGTCACCTGTCCAATGACAATTCTTACCTAATTTAAATTGAAATCTACACAACAAGGAGCCACGTAGGCCTCTTAGAAGAGAAGTTCAACATGTTGGTCGTGCACCTAGTCTATTGCATCAGCCCCGACTGGCCCTTATATCTGGTGCACGTGAGGATGATAGGTCAGATTGGGTGCTCACTTTCTTACTCTAAGTCTGAATCTAACTCTTAGCAAGAAAGCAAAAAGTGTATTTGTCCTTGGAAATGTTCATCTTGTGACCTTGTGTCAACTTCCATGTGTTAGACTGTAAGACTGTCAGACTCATCACACTTTTAAAAACCCACTTCCTGTCTGAATAGATTGTGTAGATAATACACACTTACCAGCTCCACTCTAACTGGGACTAAGAGGGGGTCATACTTACAAATGTCAAATAAACAGGGCTACGTGACCAGACAGCAATTAAATGGAAAGTGATATGAGGTGCATTCTTTACAATTTTTGCAACCGCAGTATTCACTCACTGTAAGATTATGTCATGTGTCCCTAATTCCTGTTTACTGATTAACTGAGTCTGAGACTTTATGCGTTCCAGCTCAGTTCAGATCACGTTTCACATCTGAGTCTTATCTGATTTTTAGGTAACCTCTTCTCCAATGTAACTCTGTTACAAATCTTATTTATAATTAGTTTCCTGTAGTTGTTTCTTACCTCCTTTCTTCTGATGCACAGTCTTTTCAATGCAGGTGGCTGGAAAAAAGAAGACACTCTTACATCAGAACACTGATTCAAGTAAAATATATTTAACGTCAAAATAAAGAAAGAAAACTAAACATTAAGATGGAAATGGAAATAAATACAGTGTACAGTGTTTCCCTTGGGGCAGACAGCCATCCCGCCCCGCTTATCGCTTAAACTTTAGGCTTTTACTCCACGTTTTTTACAGTCATGTAACGAGTGTAGTTCATCAACTTGGGTGACGTTCACCTGTGTCTACCTTCTGTGTCTCTGTGTTAGCAAAGCACAGCCCCCGCCCTTCATTAAAAACACAGACCCGCAGCAGAGCAGAGAAACACACAAATTAGTGCGACTTTCAGTGACAGAAAAACACATGAGCGAGTCACACACTGAGCTGAAATGAAACAGGTGTGCAGCAAATAAGTAAACATAACTGCAGGCCCGCCCTACCAAGACAATGGTATGGGAAACACATTATAAACTACCTGTGACATGATAAGAAAACAGATACTTACTGGAACAGTTCACAGTGTATTCATATCCCTGAGCAGAAATAAAAGAAGAGATGATTGTTAAGCAGAATGATGCTTTCGGGCTCCCCACTTCGGCTGAAATGCCACGTGTCGGGTTAAAAGTAATTGAAGAGGAATCTAAAACTCATTATCTCTCATAATCTCCCTCACAATCAATAGGGATTAGACTGCAACTCTCCACATTAACATGTCATGTTCACACTTTTACCTCCAAGTCGCAATGACGCCTGTAAATGATGTTCGACAGGCATTCGGAGGTCAGAAGAGACGTGTTGTTCTTGTTCACCACCTCTTTTAGATGCCCCTCCTGATGCGCCAGCACACGTTCCTAAAGTCAACAGGTGGAAGATGACAAAATCACAGCAGCAACGCAATCAAAATCAGAAATTAAGATTGAATAGAGAGTGACCTCCAGAAACACTGAAATCAAAAGATCTACATTTAAAACAAGCTCATGAATCACATGAAAATGGTCTGAACTCGTATAGCACTTTTTTACAAGCGCTTTACAGTTTGCCACCCATTCACCCACTCACACACAAATGTTAGGGTTTCATTATCTTACCCAAAGACACTTTGGCATGTGGACAGGAGGACCACGGGATCAAAACATTTTTTGAAAGATTTACCTGCAATTCATCTGTGTGACTCAGTATTTGTCAAGCACATGACTGCAACTGCAAACGTGTGTCACATACTACCCAGGCAACGTCAACATTATTCGTTTCACTGTCTTGCTTTTCCTCCTGCGTCACGTCAAAATGTTTGTCATGAGAAACGTTTATCTAAGATGGTGTTGTGCCCTGGGATTTTTAAAATTTAGAGACGCCTCATGTCAGAAAAACAAATAATCTGAAAAGGCTAAACTGAGCACCTCTGGCTTGTGTGACTTACGTGGCTGTCGCTCCACGAGTACGTGCAGTCGGTTCCCTCGAGCTTGGGGATGCTATAACAGGTCCCTCCAGGCTCCTCAGTGACATTGCAAGGAATGTCCTGTGCAAAGTAGAGCTGTACTACTACAGCTGGGAAAGACAAGACAAAAACATCAGCAGAAGCGTGATTTGGCCGTGGCCTTTATTCCAGGTATAATACTGCAATGATCACACCGGCTGTCCTCCCAGGTCAAATGTGACCCTGCTGGTTTGACTGCTTGTAAGGCATAATGGAAAATTCGGACACATTTGACCCGGGAGGACAGCCGGTGTGATTATTTGCTATTATTTGCTGCCATTGGAAAATATGAAATGGTTTCAAAAAAAGATTTCTGACCAAGATATGACAGATACCACTCCGTGATAATCCATCAATAAATTGACGTGCCCCACCCTGACATTTATCTGGAGCAATGTTAATCTTACACAAACTGATGCCACTGGGTCAGAGTGCTGTTAATCCTGGTTTATAAATTTGACAATGCTCCCTACTCAAGACTCCCATCATCATATTAAGTAATCCGCTAGTTGGCTTACTGTGTTACTTAAGTGGACTCCATGGAAATCAGTTATTCAACACAAAATGAGTTTCAGTCACACCGCACTGCACCAGAGCCTCAAAATCGTGCCCAAAGTTTTCTTAGCTGCTTTGACTTCATACCAAAGATTTCCCATGGCTTTTAATCTTCCCTGCGCCACCTCATGGAGAATCATTTTATTTTACAGAAATGGCCCATGCGCTTCTGTCTGGTGCGGAGTCACTGTAAAGCCCGAGAGGTCTGACCTGGTTCACTTTTACGCACGATCTGGTGTTCCCTGCTGCTACCATCACTTTAGAGAGTTTAATTTCCAGTATTAGTTCATTCATTGCGTTAATTAATGCGCCCTGCATGTTTCCTCGTTTGTGATTTGCTCAATTTACTTTAATCTCTTGGGGGAAGTTGCATTTGTTTTAATTGTCTGATGTTTGCGGAGAACTGGTTTGTACAGGACATAACTGTACAAGCCTATAGGCTATAAATGAAGTTGGTCTGTCCTAACCTGAAGCTGCAGACTCTCGGAGAGTGATGCACCATCACAGAAGAAACGCTATGGCTCAACAATAAATATAATAATAATAAAAAACAGACATCCAATAAATTAGTCCTCGAGTAGCGTGTTGTACAGCTTGGATTAACGCAACCTATTTCCTCTAAAAGGAGGAACAGAGAAGGATGCTTCAGTTGTGACTCATCTGATGCAATAACCTACATATCTCTCCGGTGTACATCAGATAAACCACTGCACACAGATAACTCACTCTAATCTATTTGCGGGCTATGTCGCTATAATTATTCAATAAAAATTTACAGTAAACTTACCAGAGATCAACAGGTGACATGTAAACTGCGTCATCCTGGCAAAACAAAAACCTGCTCCGTGCATAGCGATGAACTCCAGCTGCCGATGAATGAATGGCCGTATGCCGCTTGTCTTTCTCAGAGTTCAGTGTATTTCCAGCTTGAAAGGAAGCTACGAGGACGTCTACCTGCTACCGTTCTCCTTCATCCACGAAACGCGTCACTTCTGATAAAGACAGCCGCACTCGAGCCTTTCAGAGGAAAGCTGCGGTCTAGGGGCACGTGCCCACTCACCCCTGTCAGTCTCCTCCTTGTTCCCACTGAAACAACATGCTGATAATGATAAATCTATTGTCTTTGACTCGGCTACCACCTGCTGTTCTCGTTAGGTGCTGACAGGCATAAAGTGTATTATAACTGGTATCTGTCATATTTTAGTCAGAATTTTTTTTGAAACCATTTCAGATTTCCAATGGAAAATTAATCAAAATTACTGATAAATGTCAGCAGCTTACTGTATTGTGTCCTGTTACAGAGTACTGTTCTTTTCCTTTACATAACTCTGAAGTAAAAAAAAAAAGTTGTGTTGCCTGATTTGAGCAGTTGTTGATGAAGTAATTTCACTTGTTTTCTCATTGTAAAGTTGTTCATAAAGTAATTCCACCTGTTATCTAATTGTAAAGTTGTTCAATAAATAATTCCACCTAATTTCTAATTGCAAATTTGTCATTTAAAACTTGTATTCCATATTTTGTGTAACATTTTGCCCCTGATATCTGCAGAATGCCAAAGACGGGTCAACCAGACTCCTACTGGGCAGGTGTCATGCTCCTGTACGCCCAGGGGAAGTTTACTTTCTCCACAGGCAAGAGACCAGGGATGAGGAGATGGAGGGCTGTCGTTGAACGCTTTGACTCCTGTCCTTTGACTCCTGTGTTCAATCAGTTTGTCAGAAACTTTGACATCTTTGGCAAACGGATTGATTTTAAACGTGGATATCATGAGGTAGGTGGTGATATTTAATTGATTCAACCTGTGCTAGGGTTTTATTAACTATATTAACTGAAATATTTCCACCGGAAAATGCGTTGTTTTCTTATTGGTTGTGCTTAAATTGTTTCACAGCGTGAATTCAAAATTCAGTACATGTGTTGTCAGGCTGAGTAAAAATGTGAACTCTTTTCTCCCAGTCAACTGAGCAGCCGGAGTCCACGGCAAGAACCTCGCAAAGCCGTGAGAGTCAGCCGGGCGGTTCCAGAGCTGGAGGCCAGATGCCACCACACCGCTCCACAGGGCACCTCAGCAACCAACGAGCCCGCTGGACAGACCACTTCAGGGACTCCTTCAGCATCAGCGACGCCGGACACACTCGCATGCTGTTTGTGTAGCAGAGTAGTGAGTAGTGAGGATTACTCTCAGCACTTGTCTGACTTCCACGTTGAAGAGTGCCGTGAGCAGTGTGGTGTGAAGGTCTGGGGGGCAATTGGACTGATACAGCACATAGAGACAGTCCATGTTTTTGCGAGTCCTGCAGATCTGAACACTTCAATTGTGGATCCACCTGCTGCTACTCCTACAGCATCACTGGCTCACAATACTGCTGTACAAGGCCCACTTTACATCACAGGTACCACACAACCCACAAGCGCCACACACACATGTAATACTGAATAATAAGATGGGATACTGATCTTTTCATCCATGCACAGACTGTTCATGACTCACGGCCAGGCTGCCCACAGACCTGATGCGAACAGGATCGCTGAGTGTGTCGCGTTCAGACTTTTTAAAGAGTTTAGGGAAGCCAGAAATCAGCCAAAAGACTCGAAGGGAAAAAACTTTTGGCAATCCGCAGTCAATTGTTATGACATACTGTCATATTAAACAGCTCATGGAAGACTGCAGAGAGATACTGGAACAGACCAACCTGGTGCTGGTGACAGTAAACAACACCAGTGTCCTTCTGGTAAGTTATTTTTTGTGCTCCATTTCTTCAAACTTATTTTTAAATTATACAAACAATCATAACAAACAGTGGGTCAATTATTACAGCAGACTGAAAAAAACACCAATTTTTCTCCAGGCTACATGATCGACAAAAAAGAACCGATCGTGATACCTCGCTTCAAGGAGTACAGCTTCCCCAGCAGGTCAATTTGGCTGAGGAATCCGTCCTGGAGGCCAGGGACCTCCCATCTGAGCCCGTGCAATATGGACACGCAACCACAGAATTCAAGGAACCTGAAAACCGTGAGGGTGAGGCAGTGAGTCGCAGACGCAACAGACCCAGACCAGTGTCTGCTACTGCACAGAGATTCTGGAGGAGCTGCACCACATTTGATTGATTGATGAAAACACCCAATCTACAAAGTCTAAATGTCAAAAGTTGTTTATTGTGTGTGTATGAGTGCTCGTCGTATGATGGACTATCAGTGTGTGATAGTGTGATAATGCTTGCCCGATGTGTTCATTGTGGTTTCTTTGGAGTTCTCCGTGTAACCACACCCAGGTAGCACATTTTCACTCTTATCTCCCATCTCCTGATGGCTGGCGGCCATTTGTCAGATTTATTGCATGTTCCCTGTCTTGCCTCGTGCTCCCCTCCCCTCTCCCCATACTATTCCTACACCCCCCTCTCCCTCTCCCCATGGTATAAATACTTATAAACCTCCCTGGCCATTGTGTTTCCCAGTATTATCAGCTTGACATTCCTTCACTGCTGGTGTGTGTGTGTGTGTGTGTGTGTGTGTGTGTGTGTTCCTTCATGACATGATCAGTTTTGCCTCCAGCTAAGAGAAAATAATGGAAGTACTTGTGTAAGATTGCAGTCTGAAGGGGCAGAGAAGGCATAAAGCCCTCATTGTGCTCTTCATGTAGGAAAGATCAGGGTCACTGATGGAAACATAAACAGCTGAGTCATGTCCTCTCCCAAGACTGTCCCAGAGGGATGACATCATAAGAAAGTGACTCACAAAGATTTTAATAACCACATGACATAAGTTTTGCCTCCAGCTAACTCTCTGCTTGTGTCCTGCCCCGGCCGGTTTGTGCCAGTTACATGTCCCCATGCCACCTAAGCCTCTGCTCATCCACCCTGCAGTCTCCAGAAGAAATTGCCTGGGCAGCTAATTATGACAGAACCACAGACAGCTGAGTCATGTCCTCTCGCAAGACTGTCGCAGAGGGATGACGTCATAAGAAAGTGATGCACAAACATTTTACTGCACAGCAAAAATAAAAATAAAACAACACCACTCATTTTCTAATAGAGATGCTTTAATAGCAATGATAGAAAATAGTTAAAGAGAAATAAAGTCAAAGCAAGCAGGGTTACAGAGTGACTTGTGATACAGTACAAAGCTACACACACACAATGTCTGCACCGCTTCACAATATAATGCAATCAAGTACATCCCGTGTACAGTTGAAACTGATGTTTAAATTACGTAGATTGAAATTACAGATTCAGATGTCAAGATGGGAAGAGGGGTGGAGAGGTGGAGAGTGGGCAACCAAATTGGGGAGGCGCAGGGGGAGGGGAAGGGATGGATGTGGAGGAGAAACTGAGAGGTGGAAAAGTGTAAAGTGGCAAGATGGGAGGAGGGGTGGAGAAGTGTAAACTTGGCAAAGTGGGAGGAGGGGTATAGAAGTGGAAAAGCAAAGTGTAGAGGCACGGGGGAGGGCGGGGTGGAGACCAGTGTGGAGGAGAAAAAAAAGTCTCAATGTCAAGTTTTGATCCTAAACTTCCAAATCTGACGAGATAAAAACATCAGTTTCACTTCAACAGGACAAACTACGTTCACAAAATACTGTTTAGAATTTAATTAATTTAAACTCGTATTTATTTATAAGTCTTATCATTATCAAACATTTAGTAAAAAAAAACATGAATACACCTGTGTATAGGTGTATATTCATCGTGATAATTAAGACATAGAGCTGTGTTTTAAATAAATCGATTTCCACCAAAATAATACAATACGATTAATAAAATCATCTGATCCAAATATGTGCCTTTTTTTTTTAGTGGCTTTAAACTGTGGACGCATGAAGCTTTAGTCACGCTAATCTACCGTGAACCGACCACGACGTCTGAGAGAAAATGATCGTGGTGGACGCCGTTCCACTGAAGGCACTGGATGTAAAAACTGTGAAGAACTCGCATCTCCGAAACCATTTAATGAGGTATCAACAGTCTGTAGTAAAAAAGACGTAGGCCGTTACATCCTTGTTAAAAAAGAAAAGGACGGCTTCCTGAGCGTTAGCTGGAACCACATTACGTTTTTCACGAATGTTTTAGTAAAGAGGCAGTCCCATGAGTCGCACTAACTTTCCAAACCTTTGGAAAGGTGTCCTTTATAATACATTGCATAAGAACGACATGCATAGTTAATACATTGGAATGGCACTTGTTGGTGTTGAATAAAAAGTGCATTGATGTAAGTGCTTTGGGGGTCTGTGCTCAATGTAAACGTCTGATTGGGAATCGTACGAAAATCTGAGGCGACACTCCTCTTAAAATATGTAACAGTGCTGTACTTGGCATAGACATTTTTAATTCGCTACACATGATTATCAAAAAGCAAAGAAATGACTAACTGAGAAGGTTTCGGGTCCACGTCGGAGGGGTTGTTGTAATGCTAGTGGAGAGCTCTGGCGCCCCATCGCGGCTTCGGTCAAACTGCAGAACATCTGATTTCTTTTTCAAATCGGATCTTTTGGACGGATTGTCGGTTATTTGCAAGTCAGCGAATCGGATCTGGTGTGTCCAGACTTCACCAGCCTTTATCTGTTTTGGTTGCTGTGGTAACGACATACGCGTAGCTACGCTGGTTTCGTGGCTGTCAGTCTGAACGAGGCCTGTGAGTCTGCAACACAGATTAGGTTCTCAAAGACACAGTAGGCTACATACATGGTGTTCTGTTTGGACCTGGGGAACTGCATTGTTACTGGTCTTGGTTCTGTAAGTGCACTTTCTAGTGTTGCAGAGAGACCGTCGGCCTCAAAATCCTTCCTTGCAAAAGTTATTGAAAAGCACAAATTGGCTGTGGAAGTCAGGTTTCAATAACATTTGGGTTTGTTTTTTTTGCAAGACAAAGTTTAGTAACCGAACTGAAATGCTGCTTTATAAAACATAACGGAAAGCTGAGACGGTTGCTGGTGTTTGAGAAGAAACAAAAGTTTGCCACTGAGTCTGAGCTTAAACAGGACATCAGGACAAACTGGAGGAATGTTCAGAAGAAGCAGTAGATTATTGTTAAGAATATTTGAATGCAGAGTGAGAACAGCTTTGAGTTTTAGCGTCAATGTAGAAGTACTATTGAAACAGTAAAGTGAAGCTTGCACGTGGATTCCACCGAGCACGGGTCTGTGACTTTATGACTCCGCAGGTAAACTGAATGATTTTGCAACTATAATTTACATACAGTGCATTTTTGTGTCCTACTTGAAAGAGCAGTGAATAGTTAGACGTTGATGTAGTGATGTGATGTACGACCAGGAGCCGCAGTGTGGTATTTTAAAAACCGGTGTGCTCCTGCGCAACTTCCGTCAAAAATGCACTCCACGTTTATTTTCGGCAAAGCGGAACACGGTGGTTCGGACGCGCGCTGCTCGCGTCTGGTGGTTTAAAAAGCTTTGTAAAATAGCAGCGATCAGCTACTGGTGGCCGTGTCGGAGCCGGAACAAGACACAGCCAGTCCCGGTGGAAGCCGAGCCTTTATACAGCAAAGGCAGTTGACTAATAAAATGGATATATTGAATATACTTGGGGCACTGCCACCAGATTAACTGGATGGAAACATCCTTCTAGCCACGCTATGCCCAGCCCCTGCTGCCTCCGGCGTGGTCGACGCCCCGCCTCCGGCTCCTGCTGCCTCCGGCTCCTGCTGCCTCCGGCTCCTGCTGCCTCCGGCGGGGTCGTCGCCCCACCTACGGCTCCTGCTGCCTCCGACGTGGTCGACGCCCCGCCACCGGCCCCTGCTGCCTCTGTCGCGGTCGACGCCCCGCCTCCGGCTCCTGCTGCCTCCAACGCGGTCGTCGCCCCGCCTCCGGCTCCGTCCTCCTGGGAGGTCGACGCCCCGCCTCCGGCTCCTGCTGCCTCTGTCGCGGTCGACGCCCCGCCTCCGGCTCCTGCTGCCTCTGTCGCGGTCGACGCCCCGCCTCCGGCTCCTGCTGCCTCCAACGCGGTCGTCGCCCCGCCTCCGGCTCCGTCCTCCTGGGAGGTCGACGCCCCGCCTCCGGCTCCACGACTTGGAGATTGTTCTGCAGCATCATGAAAAGGAGTATTTCACCTCTGCGTGCAAACAACAACAGAGATTTATTAGAAAACATGTCAGATCAGGGCAGTCAGTGATTTCCATACTTCATATCAAATGCGATTAACAATACTGTACCTGCGAATGGCCAGAATGAAAGCGCGTGGCCCATTATACCCCAGAACCCAAACCACGAAAACGATCAACACACTCCAGTGGTTGCGGGGAGTCGCTATGAAGAGCACACAGTTCGTCAGTTAATACACAGAAAAACAGATAACGGTTTATTTTATGTCAATTCTTACCTAATTTAAATTGAAATCTACACAACAAGGAGCCACGTAGGCCTCTTAAAGAAGTTCAACATGTTGGTCGTGCACCTAGTCTATTGCATCAGCCCCGACTGGCCCTTATATCTGGTGCACGTGAGGGTGATAGGTCAGATTGGGTGCTCACTTTCTTACTCTAAATCTGAATCTAACTCTTAGCAAGAAAGCAAAAAGTGTATTTGTCCTTGGAAATGTTCATCTTGTGACCTTGTGTCAACTTCCATGTGTTAGACTGTAAGACTGTCAGACTCATCACACTTTTAAAAACCCACTTCCTGTCCTGAACAGATTGTGTAGATAATACACACTTACCAGCTCCACTCTAACTGGGACTAAGAGGGGGTCATACTTACAAATGTCAAATAAACAGGGCTACATGACTAGACAGCAATTAAATGGAAAGTGATATGAGGTGCATTCTTTACAATTTTTGCAACCGCAGTGTTCACTCACTGTAAGATTATGTCATGTGTCCCTAATTCCTGTTTACTGATTAACTGAGTCTGAGACTTTATGCGTTCCAGCTCAGTTCAGATCACGTTTCACATCTGAGTCTTATCTGATTTTTAGGTAACCTCTTCTCCAATGTAACTCTGTTACAAATCTTATTTATAATTAGTTTCCTGTAGTTGTTTCTGACCTCCTTTCTTCTGATGCACAGTCTTTTCAATGCAGGTGGCTGGAAAAAAGGAGACACTCTTACATCAGAACACTGATTCAAGTAAAATATATTTAACGTCAAAATAAATAAAGAAAACTAAACATTAAGATGGAAATGGAAATAAATACAGTGTACAGTGTTTCCCTTGGGGCAGACAGCCATCCCGCCCCGCTTATCGCTTAAACTTTAGGCTTTTACTCCACGTTTTTTACAGTCATGTAACGAGTGTAGTTCATCAACTTGGGTGACGTTCACCTGTGTCTACCTTCTGTGTCTCTGTGTTAGCAAAGCACAGACCCTTCATTAAAAACACAGACCCGCAGCAGAGCAGAGAAACACACAAATTAGTGCGACTTTCAGTGACAGAAAAACACATGAGCGAGTCACACACTGAGCTGAAATGAAACAGGTGTGCAGCAAGTAAGTAAACATAACTGCAGGCCCGCCCTCCCAAGACAATGGTATGGGAAACACATTATAAACTACCTGTGACGTGATAAGAAAACAGATACTTACTGAAACAGTTCACAGTGTATTCATATCCCTGAGCAGAAATAAAAGAAGAGATGATTGTTAAGCAGAATGATGCTTTCAGGCTCCCCACTTCGGCTGAAATGCCACGTGTCGGGTTAAAAGTAATTGAAGAGGAATCTAAAACTCATAATCTCTCATAATCTCCCTCACAATCAATAGGGATTAGACTGTAACTCTCCACATTAACATGCCATGTTCACACTTTTAGATGCCCCTCCTGATGCGCCAGCACACGTTCCTAAAGTCAACAGGTGGAAGATGACAAAATCACAGCAGCAACGCAATCAAAATCAGAAATTAAGATTGAATAGAGAGTGACCTCCAGAAACACTGGAATCAAAAGATCTACATTTAAAACAAGCTCATGAATCACATGAAAATGGTCTGAACTCGTACAGCACTTTTTTACAAGCGCTTTACAGTTTGCCACCCATTCACCTACTCATACACAAATGTTAGGGTTTCATTATCTTACCCAAAGACACTTTGGCATGTGGACAGGAGGACCAGGGGATCAAAACATTTTTTGAGAGATTTACCTGCAATTCATCTGTGTGACTCAGTATTTGTCAAGCACATGACTGCAACTGCAAACGTGTGTCACATACTACCCAGGCAACGTCAACATTATTCGTTTCACTGTCTTGCTTTTCGTCCTGCGTCACGTCAAAATGTTTGTCATGAGAAACGTTTATCTAAGATGGTGTTGTGCCCTGGGATTTTTAAAATTTAGAGACGCCTCATGTCAGAAAAACAAATAATCTGAAAAGGCTAAACTGAGCACCTCTGGCTTGTGTGACTTACGTTGCTGTCGCTCCACGAGTACGTGCAGTCGGTTCCCTCGAGCTTGGGGATGCTATAACGGGTCCCTCCAGGCTCCTGAGTGACATTGCAAGGAATGTCTTGTGCAAAGCAGAGCTGTACTACGACAGCTGGGAAAGACAAGACAAAAACATCAGCAGAAGCGTGATTTGGCCGTGGCCTTTATTCCAGGTATACAGTGGGTACGGAAAGTATTCAGACCCCTTTAAATTTTTCACTCTTTGTTTCATTGCAGCCATTTTCTAAAATCAAAAAAGTTCATTTTATTTCTCATTAATGTACACTCAGCACCCCATCTTGACAGAAAAAAACAGAAATGTAGAAATTTGTGCAAATTTATTAAAAAAGAAAAACTGAAATATCACATGGTCATAAGTATTCAGACCCTTTGCTGTGACATTCATATTTAACTCACATGCTGTCCATTTCTTCTTATCCTCCTTGAGATGGTTCTACTCTTTCATTGGAGTCCAGCTGTGTTTAATTAAACTGATTGGACTTGATTAGGAAAGGCACACACCTGTCTATATAAGACCTTACAGCTCACAGTGCATGTCAGAGCAAATGAGAATCATGAGGTCGAAGGAACTGTCCAAGGAGCTCAGAGACAGAATTGTGGCAAGGCACAGATCTGGCCAAGGTTACAAAATAATTTCTGCAGCACTCAAGGTTCCTAAGAGCACAGTGGCCTCCATAATCCTTAAATGGAAGAAGTTTGGGACGACCAGAACTCTTCCTAGACCTGGCCGTCCAGCCAAACTGAGCAATCGTGGGAGAAGAGCCTTGGTGAGAGAGGTAAAGAAGAACCCAAAGATCACTGTGGCTGAGCTCCAGAGATGCACTAGGGAGATGGGAGAAAGTTCCACAAAGTCAACTATCACTGCAGCCCTCCACCAGTCGGGGCTTTATGGCAGAGTGGCCCGACGGAAGCCTCTCCTCAGTGCAAGACATATGAAAGCCCGCATAGAGTTTGCCAAAAAACACATGAAGGACTCCCAGACTATGAGAAATAAGATTCTCTGGTCTGATGAGACCAAGATTGAACTTTTTGGCGTTAATTCTAAGCGGTATGTGTGGAGAAAACCAGGCACTGCTCATCACCTGCCCAATACAATCCCAACAGTGAAACATGGTGGTGGCAGCATCATGCTATGGGGGTGTTTTTCAGCTGCAGGGACAGGAAGACTGGTTGCAATTGAAGGAAAGATGAATGCGGCCAAGTACAGAGATATCCTGGAAGAAAACCTCTTCCAGAGTGCTCTGGACCTCAGACTGGGCCGAAGGTTCACCTTCCAACAAGACAATGACCCTAAGCACACAGCTAAAATAACAAATTTGACAATGCTCCCTACTCAAGACTCCCATCATCATATTAAGTAATCCGTTAGTTGGCTTACTGTGTTACTTAAGTATACTCCATGGAAATCAGTTATTCAACACAAAATGAGTTTCAGTCACACCGCACTGCACCAGAGCCTCGAAATTGTGCCCAAAGTTTTCTTAGCTGCTTTGACTTCATACCAAATATTTCCAATGGCTTTTAATCTTCCCTGCGCCACCTCCTGGAGAATCATTTTATTTTACAGAAATGGCCCATGCGCTTCTGTCTGGTGCGGAGTCACTGTAAAGCCCGAGAGGTCTGACCTGGTTCACTTTTACGCACGATCTGGTGTTCCCCGCTGCTACCATCACTTTAGAGAGTTTAATTTCCAGTATTAGTTCATTCATTGCGTTAATTAATGCGCCCTGCATGTTTCCTCGTTTGTGATTTGCTCAATTTACTTTAATCTCTTGGGGGAAGTTGCATTTGTTTTAATTGTCTGATGTTTGCGGAGAACTGGTTTGTACAGGACATAACTGTACAAGCCTATAGGCTATAAATGAAGTTGGTCTGTCCTAACCTGAAGCTGCAGACTCTCGGAGAGTGATGCACCATCACAGAAGAAATGCTATGGCTCAACAATAAATATAATAATAATTAAAAAAAGACATCCAATAAATTAGTCCTCGAGTAGCGTGTTGTAAAGCTTGGATTAATTAAACCTATTTGTGAATCCCCCCTCTAAAAGGAGGAACAGAGAGGGCAGCTTCAGTTGTGACTCATCTGATTCAATAACCTACATATCTCTCCGGTGTACATCAGATAAACCACTGCACACAGATAACTCACTCTAATCTATTTGCGGGCTATGTCGCTATAATTATTCAATAAAAAGTTCTAGTAAACTTACCGGAGATCAACAGGTGACATGTAAACTGCGTCATCCTGGCAAAACAAAAACCTGCTCCGTGCATAGCGATGAACTCCAGCTGCCGATGAATGAATGGCCGTATGCCGCATGTCTTTCTCAGGGTTCAGTGTATTTCCAGCTTGAAAGGAAGCTATGAGGACGTCTACCGGCTGCCGTTCTCCTTCATCCACGACACGCGTCCCTTCTGATAAGTGCAACGTCACTCGAGCCTTTTATAGGAAAGCTGCGGTCTTGGGGCACGTGCCCAGTCACCCCTGTCAGTCTCCTCCTTGTTTCCACTGAAACAACATGCTGATAATGATAAATCTATTGTCTTTGACTCGGCTACCACCTGCTGTTGTCGTTAGGTACTGACAGGCATAAAGTGTATTATAACTGGTATCTGTCATATTTTAGCCAGAATATTTTTTTTTTTTAAACCATTTCATATTTTCCAATGGAAAATTAATCAAAAATGTTTTTTTTCCCAAACCTCGTCATCCAACTTGATTCCAACTTACTGACACTGGTTTTACACTTTTTTTTTTTTTTTTAATTTTTTTAATTTATGGTCAATACACCTGACTTTCATTAAATTTGTTCTAATATTTGAGAAAAAAAAGTGAAAATTGTAAATTATTTTTATTATAATGGTAATAAAACTGTAATTTCTTGATGGATTATCACAGACTGGTATCTGTCATATTTAGGCAGTCCCATGAGTCACACTAACTTTCCAAACCTTTGGAAATACAGTTAATACACAGCTAATATTCGTGTTATTGTTTGTTTTACAAGTTAATATTCAGGTTATTGGTGGTTTAAAAAGTTAATATTCAGGTTATTGGTGGTTTAAAAAGTTAATATTCAGGTTATTGGTGGTTTTACAAGTTAATATTCAGGTTATTGTTTGTTTTACAAGTTAATATTCAGGTTATTGTTTGTTTTGTAAGTTCATCTTCAGGTTATTAGTAGTTTTACAAGTTGATATTCAGGTTATTATTGGTAAATTAGTGGCTATAAATGAAGTTGGCCTGTCCTTACCTGAACTGCAGACTCTCGGAGAGTGATGCACCATCACAGAAGAAACGCTATGGCTCAACAATAAAAATAATAACAATAATAATAATAATAATAAAAAACAGACATCCAATAAATTAGTCCTCGAGTAGCGTGTTGTTCAGCTTGGATTAATTAAACCTATTTGTGAATCCCCCCTCTAAAAGGAGGAACAGAGAGGGCAGCTTCAGTTGTGACTCATCTGATTCAATAACCTACATATCTCTCCGGTGTACATCAGATAAACCACTGCACACAGATAACTCACTCTAATCTATTTGCGGGCTATGTCGCTATAATTATTCAATAAAAAGTTCTAGTAAACTTACCAGAGATCAACAGGTGACATGTAAACTGCGTCATCCTGGCAAAACAAAAACCTGCTCCGTGCATAGCGATAAACTCCAGCTGCCGATGAATGAATGGCCGTATGCCGCTTGTCTTTCTCAGGGTTCAGTGTATTTCCAGCTTGAAAGGAAGCTATGAGGACGTCTACCGGCTGCCGTTCTCCTTCATCCACGACACGCGTCCCTTCTGATAAGTGCAACGTCACTCGAGCCTTTTATAGGAAAGCTGCGGTCTTGGGGCACGTGCCCAGTCACGCCTGTCAGTCTCCTCCTTGTTCCCACTGACAAGTCATGCTGATAATGATAAATCTATTGTCTTTGACTCGGCTAACACCTGCTGTTGTCGTTAGGTACTGACAGGCATAAAGTGTATTATAACTGGTATCTGTCATATTTTAGCCAGAATATTTTTTTTTTTTTTAAACCATTTCATATTTTCCAATGGAAAATTAATCAAAAATGTTTTTTTTTCCAAACCTCGTCATCCAACTTGATTCCAACTTACTGACACTGGTTTTACACTTTTTTTTTTTTTTTTTAATTTTTTTAATTTATGGTCAATACACCTGACTTTCATTAAATTTGTTCTAATATTTGAGAAAAAAAAGTGAAAATTGTAAATTATTTTTATTATAATGGTAATAAAACTGTAATTTCTTGATGGATTATCACAGACTGGTATCTGTCATATTTAGGCAGTCCCATGAGTCACACTAACTTTCCAAACCTTTGGAAATACAGTTAATACACAGCTAATATTCGTGTTATTGTTTGTTTTACAAGTTAATATTCAGGTTATTGGTGGTTTAAAAAGTTAATATTCAGGTTATTGGTGGTTTAAAAAGTTAATATTCAGGTTATTGGTGGTTTTACAAGTTAATATTCAGGTTATTGTTTGTTTTACAAGTTAATATTCAGGTTATTGTTTGTTTTACAAGTTGATATTCAGGTTATTAGTGGTTTTACAACCATAATTACAACATAATTGGTCCTTCGAGCCGATCCCAACATCTCCTCCTCTCTCCGGACACAGCATGAAACCGTGCACGGGGGAGTCTGGGACTCCTGAGGAAAGACCTCCGCCCTGTTCCTTTATCGAAACAGTTTGGACATTGGTGAGGCCAGGACTAACTGGAGAGAGGAAGGGTGACGGGATCCTAGAACAAGGCTGATTCACCATCAAACATCGGACACCCGGGTAAGACTTTTTTTTTTTGTACTAAAGAGTCAGGTCAGGGACCTGTACTAAAGAGTTAGGTCAGGGACCTACTAAAAAGTCTGAATAGACGAGGTAAACTAAAAGTCGCGCGCGCAAAAATAGGTCAGGGACCTACAGGTAACTAAGTCAGGGACTTAAAAGATAGGTCAGGGACCTACAAAAAAAAAAAACTTCCGGAGTATAAAATAAATAAAAATATAAGAAAACTTCTGGAAGATGAAATAAATAGATACTGTGAGTGTCCTACAGTGTAAAGGAGAGCCGAAACCTTGCGGTGTGAACCTAAACTCTCCTCTGCGGAAACCTAACGGTGCCAAAAGCAGATATCACTGTATAAAGACCAGTTGCTCGGGTGAACTCCATACAAACTGGTTGGCTCATGGATATAAATAAATAAATAATAAATAATCAATAAATGAATGAATAGATACTGTGAGTGTCCTACAGTGTAAAGGCGGGCCGAAGCCTAACGGTACACTGTATAAAGACCAGTTGCTCGGGTGAACTCCATACAAACTGGTTGACTCACAGATAGAAAAAATGGGAGCATGCTGTAGTAAGATCGAAGAGATACCTCTGGAGGGAGACGTAAAACGCATGCACTCACGAGGCGCGGATAACATAAAATATTTGAAAAGAGAAGAGGAAAATTGAAAAGAGAAAAAGTTAAAAGGGAGAAGAGGAAAAGTTAAAAAGAGAAAGAGAAGGAGATGGGAGAGATTAAAAACAAAAAGGCGGGGGAAGGGAGTATAGCTTTTAATGCACCAATACTATATCTAATAATTGAAATACATTTCTCCCGGAAAAATGATGAAGATGATGATTATGTGGTACAAAAACGAACCAACATGGGACAGCGGCCCGATCCTCCTCCATACACTCAACTAGAAATAAAAGATGAAGATGTGTTAGAGATACGTACAGTTGAAATACTCAAGATAAACCTTTTGTGACTCTACTGATAGAAGAGATTGAAGTAACTTTGTTGTGCGATTCAGGAGCATATAGGTCACTTATTAGGAGTCTAGACAAAGGACATAAGGAGGCCATTTTAAAGGCACCAAAACCAGACAAAAAGACAAATGATTCATTTTTAGGAATGACAAATTTCTGTTGGAATTGGATTCCAGATGATGCAGAAACGACTTCCCCACTGTCTAAACTCATTTATGATGACCTTATGGCTGCCCACGATAAAATACAATGGGCACCAGAAACAACAGAAAACGATTTTGAAAAATATGAAAAAATTGTCTAATCAACAAAAGATTTTGCTGTTGAAGACCTTTGAAGACTAGGGGTGGCCAACCAGTCAGAGACTAAGAGCCATATTTTTTTACTGTGTTACCGCAAAGAGCCACATCATACACACACACACACACACACACACA
This sequence comes from Embiotoca jacksoni, assembly GCF_022577435.1. Lineage (NCBI taxonomy): Eukaryota > Metazoa > Chordata > Actinopteri > Embiotocidae > Embiotoca > Embiotoca jacksoni. Next base: position 2,601,076 of record NW_027185252.1, read on the forward strand.
CACACAGACCTCTGCTCAGCCAGATTTATTGTAAATGTCACACATCAACATGATAATGACAGAAATTGACTCCTACAGTACTAAGACCACAGGCCAGTCATTTTCAACAATGAACATTGTGTGCACTGTCTCACACACACAAACTCTCAGTTCAACCAAGTCCACAAACAAAAATATAATAATTTACAATAGCGTTTTTCTTTTACTATGCATGTTGCTTAGTGGGACTTCTGGCATTCCTTGTCTTGAACAATCCTCTTCAAATCTGGCTTGTATTCTGTTGTTGCCACTCGAAGCAATTCTTTCTCATGGGTGTCAGTCAGAACAGATCAATGCTTTGATTTCATGTGTTTCAGGGTAGAAAACACAGACTCGCAGACGTATGTTGACCCAAACATTGACAGTATCTTAAGCGCAGCCCGTTTGACATTGGGGTATTTTTCCATTGGCACACTTTTCCAGAACTCAATGGTCCCTTCCCTTAAAGTAGGTTTCAGTTGGTCCTCCTCACAAAGATCGATCATCTCCTACTCAGCTGCGGCCTCATCTGTGACTAGCGGGGCTTTCAAACAGTCCGTCTCCGCATTAAATGGGTCGACGAGGAACGTAATCTGTGGCCTTTTCAGTTGTAGATTGTGGAACCGGGTCACAAAGCTTTCGTGCAGGTTTTCAATCAGTGTTGCATATCTGGCTCTTTGCTTATTCAGGGCGGCGCTGGTGACTTGCCCGCTGGCTTTTAGCAGAGTGGGAAAATGTGTTAAATCTCGCTTTTGAATATGCGCCTTGAACAGCTTCAGTTTGTTGACAAACGCAAACACACTTTGCACCAGGTCAGGCAGCATTTTTAACTTACCCTGCAGGGTCAGGTTCTGACTGGACACAAATTGTTTACTCAAATGATCTTGCCCCTACTGGGAAACTTTGTGGTATTTTCATTTCACACACATGCGCGTTTGACGAAAATACCGTATTGAACTCACGCGAAGCGAACACGCACATTAAAAAAAAAACACAAACACTACCTCCAAGAGACTTACATCTGAATGTACTATTCTGTATATCCCAATTTTTTTGGAGGGGTAATCCTGTCCTACCTCTCTGTCTAAAGTATTTGCAAATTCAATAAAAAGATTTTAAAACAAAAAACCAAAAAAACCAAACACAAACTTCGATATGAACGTAAGAGCCGCATGAAACCAGGCAAAGAGCCGCATGCGGCTCGGGAGCCGCGGGTTGGCCAGGCCTGCCCTAGACAACGAGATACAAAACAAACAAAAAAAAGAACAAAAAAGAAAAACAACAGTGGAAGACAAATAAATCACAACAAAAAGACGATGATTTATGAAGATGACAGGAAGGCAAGATGATACTCCAAAAAAGTTTATATAGATATGCGGCCTTTTGAGCCATGGGATAAACCATGTCTCAACAGGAGGGATGGTATCTATAATAAACCAAGCATTTAAAACATATGGCTTTACAAACTACTCAAAAAAATGTATTATATGTGCAAAACACAACCCCCAAGGAAACATGAGACCCACAAGGGGCAGGTTCCCTATACCAGAGTATCCATTCCAGCATCTCTGCATGGATTTTATTGAATTAACACCATGCAAAGAAAAGAAATATTGTCTAGTTATCATCGACACCTTTTCAAAGTGGGTAGAAATATTCCCAACTAAAACAGCGGATGCATTGACCGTAGCAAAAGCGCTGACAAGGGACATTATACCACGATTTGGGATACAGAGAAAAGATATTTTGCGACAACGGGACACATTTCGTGAACAACATTATAAAACACCTAGCCACAGCTTTTGGGACACAGTTAAGACATCACTGCTCATACCATCCACAGTCAGCAGGCCGAGACAATCAAATTAAAATTGAGAAAGATGATGGCAGAAACAGGGTGGAATTGGATGAGATGCATTCCACTGATAACATTAAACATGCATTCCACTGATAACATTAAATATGCATATTCTACCCAGTGTAAGAGGCATCTCACTGTTTGAAATGATACACAGACATCCCTATCACATGCCACAACTTGGACCTATTGTGGACAAGAAAGAGCCCACTGACCAGACGACTGCAGACTACATGGCCAAAATGTTAAAAAGAAAAGATATTATGTCTTCTGTTGTCCCTCCTACGCAGGTGGTAGAAAACCAGTCAATAGACCTAAAGCCAGGGGATTGGGTTTTCATTAAGGTGATAAAAAAGAAATATTGGAGCTCTGCCAGATGGGAAGGAGCCTTCAAGATACTCCTGGCTACCCCAACAGCAGTTCGGACTGTTGAACGGACCTCCTGGATACACCTCAGCCATTGCAAAAGGATGAGACCTTTGCCTGAACCACATAACACAGACATACCAGATTAAGTAAACCGGCATTCCCCTGTGGTGAAGTCTGGCTACAAAGGGAGGTGATACCAATAGGGGTACTTGTCACCTCTTACCATACCTCTTAATCAGACATCAGACAACAAGATCACAATAGGACCTCAGGCTACTGATGTGCGATTCTGTGCTAGGTTATGTTTACAATAATACAACATATATATATGCCATATCATATTACTGATATATAGGTCGTATTATCAACTACTAATCTTAAGGTGTAGACAAAAGGCTGTGTATGTAAATGAGAGTGATACTGCTTGGCCAAACCAAAAGGTCACAGGAGGAGGTCTGCAACCTTTGGGGTCATATTCTGTTTCTCTTTGAGGTACTGTGTAAAACCAAAAGGTCACGGGAGGGGGTCTGCAACCTGTGGGGTCACATACTGTTGTTCTTTGAGGCATTATCATGTCTGGAGGACTCCAGGGGATGAAGGAAGACAACCACCACCTCCACCAACCAACAAAGGATACATCAATACACATGACTTTTTGGTGTCTGGACTATAAGAAGACTGGGTCAGGGAAAGTCAGGAGGTCAGACTTCGTGAACTGACACATACTCTGTTGCAGTCAGGGAAACATAGTCTGGACCCAGAGCTCTGTAAACTGGTTATTCTGTTCTGTTAAATAAATATCTTGAAGCCTGACATATTCTCCTATTGCCTCATTAAAGAACATGCAGGACTGGGGGCTGACACATTTTGGCTTTGTACTAGCATGAGCCCAAGTCCAACACTGACAAAGTTCGCCGCACTTGTTGTATCTCAAATTGTTGTCCCCAATTGTTTTCCCCGAGTCCGTTGATAGAAGCAGTCTTTAGGCATTTACTGGTCTTAGTTGATTTTTATTAAGCGTAGTTTACAAGATATCTTGGAGAGCCCAACATCAACCTGAGGTCTCTTTGTTGGATTCTGACTTCCCCCTTTCCGGCACATACACTTATACTATAGGAAGAGGTGTTACCTACAGTGAGTCGGGAACATTTGCATAGTATGTTTGTCTCAGTACTTTTCCACTGTCCTCCGTTTGAACCACATCCCCCTTTTGATCTGATAGTGAGTTGCACCCCACTGTGACCCCAATGTGATAAGTTCCTGCATAAGCAATGTGTTCTACAATGCTTACAGTCAGTATATATTTTGAGCTTCTGTGCTAGGATATGTTTACAACAATACAACACATATATATATATATATATATCATATCATATCACTTACATATAGGTCGTACCATCACTACCAATCTTAAGGTGTAGACAAAAGGCTGTGTATGTAAATGTGAGTGATACTGCTTGGCCAAACCAAAAGGTCACAGTAGGAGGTCTGCAACCTGTGGGGTCACATACAGTTGTTCTTTGAGGCATTATCAGATGGCTGTCTGGAGGACTCCAGGGGGTGAAGGAAGACAACCCCCACCTCCACCAACCAACAAAGAATACATCAATATACATGACTTTTAGGTGGAAGACAACCCAAATTATATTGTATTATCGTACAACATATGAGCCCTCATATGCACTAAGCAGATCTATATTCCACAATCCCCCTTTTGATCTCTTTTAAGAGATCACCAATTCCAAATCAAATACCTCCTTTTGGTCGTCTTCGAGGAGAGGCATCAATACTTGTGGATCAGTAGTACCTACTGCATTGTTGATTAGTTTTACCAGTAGAGCGCGGAGACAAGGTATACAGCAACAACCACAAATCACCAGTAGAGCACAGAACACAGAAATGGAGATCATGACAGACATCATAAGACCCTTCCATTTTCCAAACAGGGAAGTCATCATAGAATTAAAGGGATTATCGATACCAGACATTTCATGCATCTCTTGAGATAATGTACGCAAGCCCTCCAAAGCTCTAGTCACTGATCCATCGGGGGCAGTGTTGTTCGCAATGTATGTGCAACATTGATCACCAAACATGTGACAGACGCCCCCTTTCTCTGCTAATAACATGTCCAATGCCATTCTGTTTTGTACAGTCATCAAGGAGGTGGCCGCCAGCTGCTCTGAGAGACCAGCCACAGCATCTCGTGTGGCATTTGTCAATCTGAGGACATTATAATGCACAAAATTAATTCTGTCCACATTTTTATTCGGAGTGATGGGGAATAGTGCTGAAATGATGGGTAGGTTCTCGAACCCAGCTGCCACCTGGTCTGCCAATTTAAACTCATCTGGAACTCCACGAGGCACTCCAATGGAATCCATATATGTAGTAGAGGTGAAATCGAAGGGGCCTACATCTCTTTTGCTTCTGTGCTGATTTAGTTTTTGTCCAATCAAGGTGAGAGGTGTACCTAACCTTATAAGTGCACAACTCCCCCGCCAGTTAAGTGGCATTCGAACCAAAATCGTTAGTCCTCCGCAGTACCAGAACAAATCACCCCGTCCCCATTGTCCTAATTGTTGGTTTTTTGTGCTGGCCCAGTCTGAGGTGTCTAGATATCTCATACACCAGTCCGAATTTATGGATCCAACATCGTTTGTTCCTGTCCCATTAAAGCAGGTGTAATTACCGGCTTTGGGCGTGAACATAGGTGGAATGATGTTCTTTTTCACTACTGGAAATACATTCCCTAGAATGTCACATCCGTCTGGTTTCTCTGACAGAGTAAGGTTTAATACACACCTCAATCCATTCGGGTCCGTGTCTGGAAATAAGGGAGCAGGCACTGTGAACAAAGTGGGACGTGCAGAAGAACATGCCACACATTCAGACATATTCTGGGACAGAGCTGTGGCTGACATCCAATCCAACCAAGTGTTTCTTTCACTGTAGCCAGTAGCGATTCTTAACAGTACTACCGGGGTAACTTTTGCTACTATAGTTACCTCTTTCCCATTCTCATCTAATTGTTTAGTCTGTAATAATGTTCGCTTGTTGTGTACCTTTATCATTGTGACTTTAAATAGTCCAATTGGGTCAGTGCCGGTAGTGTCTACTCCTATGGGTAAGTACTGGGTATAGCAGTCTATTGTCAAGGTAATGTTTTGTATTGTCAGAATTAATGGGTTACCGGTTCCTTCACCTCTACTCAGGCTAATGTGTTTTTTCCAATCTTTATATGGGTTACCTTTACCGGGAATGTGTGGCTTATGACCCGTAGAGCTAGTGGTCCACCATACTTTACTCCAACTGTTGCATAAAGGGCCTTTTAGTTGCCCATCACTTCTTGGATAAACCATACACATGTAAACATTCTTATTTCTCCATGCACCCGTGTCATGTCCGCATGTAATTATCTTACAGAGGTCAAATTGGTAGGTGGTTTGGGTGCCCATTTCGTAGGTGAACTGTACCCTCTTTGGTTGTCCTCTTTTTCGTCTGATGAGTTCCCTTGTCTGGTTATGGTGCTCCTTTGGTCCCAATGGCACACCTGAAATTCCTATCTCCCATAATATGACACATACTACACCTGCAGAGATGAGTCCCAAGGCCATGAGCCATCTCCAGTCACCCCAGAGGCTGGTTCTCTTGTTCATCATACTTTGTCAACAGAATTATTGTATCAATTTACAGCACAGGTATCAATAGCCAAACAAAACTTAAAATTTATTTATGTGGATCTTCAACTTGCGATCTTCTAGTGACGTGGCAGACACTTGATGCAAACGAGCCCTCCCTCGTTCGAGTCGGCTGTCTTCTTGTTTCGGATACCGATAGTAGACTGTTTCAGTATCTAATCGTTGAGGGGATTATTCTGCCCCTTTTGATGCGATGTCCTCTGGTCCAGCCGGGCTCGAGGTGTTTGTGGCGACGTCGGTGCTCGCCTCTTCCAGGGTCCGCTGCGGTTCCAGTGCTGGCTTTGTCCTCTACTTCTACTCGTCGTACGCATTCATGTACCAGTCCTTCTCCTATTCTGTCTGCCATGTTGATTCCTTCCTGTGTGAACACCAGATTTGGTGCTTCCAGACTTTTGAGAGTCGCTGTTGTCTCAGTGATGTCATGGTAGAAGTCTGTGAGTTCACATATGCCACTATGCTGTGTGATGTTAGGATGTGTAGTGGGTGTCCCATGACTATGTGCGCGCATTTTGTAATGAGTTTGGCTACTCCTGCTGCATGTCTTGTGCATGATGGATGCCTTTTTTTCATTGGATCCAGCATGACACTTAAATATGTCAATATTGTCCTATCACCTCCTTTTTTCTGAAACAACACACCATTTACAACTGTGTTTGTTTCAGAAACATCCAAATAAAAGAGTAGAGTGTAGTCCGCCAATGCCAGCTCGGACGAGTTGGCTAATAATTGTTTAAGTGTAATGAATGCCTGTTCGGCCGTGATCGTCCATTTTAGCGGCCCAGTGAGATTATATATGCCCACCTCTCTCACCATGTTACGTAAGCTCTGGGTGAGGCATGTGAAATCGGGTATATAGTGTCTACTATATCCGATCAGGCCCAGAAACGAGAGCATGGTTTTGACTGTCAGTGACTTTGTGTGGTGCAGGATTGATGTTCGGTGTGCAGGTGTGATATTAATCGACCCAAAAATGACACCTGCTGTCGTGCAACTTGTAGTTTGTTTTTACTAACCTTAAACTCGTGTGTAAAGAGATGCAACAGGAGTGTCCGTGTGTCAGTGAGGCAATCCTCCGCTGTGTCAGAGGCCAGTAATAGGTCGTCCACGTACTGTATGAGTGTGGTGCATGGGGGTGTCTGTTCTCTGTAGCATCTAGTGTCACTTCTCTGTAGCATCTAGTGTCACTTCTCTGTAGCATCTAGTGTCACACTTACGTACATCAACACCTTCCTGTTTCACACTTACGTATATCAACACCTTCCTGTCCCCCCTTTCTCTGAAACAGCACACCATTTGCTGTCTGGGCTGTTTCAGAAACATCCAGATATAATGGAACTTTGTAGTCAGGGACAGCAAGATCAGAAACAGTGCTAAGAGCGTTTTTGAGTGATATAAACACCATTGCCGCTTGCGCGGTCCAGAATAAGGCGGCAGTAAGGTTCCTCATAGTCTTTTGCTCATTATCTTTTCTTTTATTTATATTGTGGTTCTATTATTATTTATCTACTTATTCTAATCCGCCCTTCTACTTCTGGTGTGACTAGCGCTCTCCTATACTACACTGTCTTTGGGCCCCTTTAAATTTTAACTTTTACGTCTTAAAACTTAGTATTCTCTTATTTCCTTTGATCTATCTTATCCTTAACTTTGATCTCTTAACTTCGTTCTATCTTTTCTATTAACTCAGCTCTAACTAATCTCATATTATTTTAAGTTGATTTATTTTACTTTATCTTATCCAATCAAACAACTATTCTTCTGAGACAGGTACTGTTTCAGAAGTTGAATTGCTGGTTCATCAGACTTCCTGTTTGATTGTTTAACGCATTTTTCTACATCACCGCCCCCTTTCGTCCCCTGTAGCATTCTGTTGTTAGCGTCTCTTAGCAGTGATCACCTGACAGGTATGAAAGGAGTTCGAGTCGGTGGAGTCTGTTGAGGTCAGCCAACTGTTTCTGACACCCAGATTGTCCGTGCCTCCCGTACTTGTGCCACCGGATCCATCTCGGTGTTTTACTGCCTCTTGTCATGATTTCAGTGTCTTTTCTTTTTTTATTGGTTTTTATTTTGATGCCTGTTGCTGGTGGTTGCTCCGAGGAGGAGTGTTTGTCTCTGTCCTCACTCTCTCTGTCCACTTCTTGCGGTGCAGACATGGTGCTGGTCTGCTGTATTGCCTCCTTTGCTCTCAGGGTGTCTTGACTGTGTTGTTGCAGAGTTTCATTTCCCTCTGCACTGGTAGAGTCCTCCTGCTTCCCTCTCTGGCTACCACACCCAAACCCTCTCAATCTGTCCATGATCTTTGCATCTTAAAATAGCTCTCGTTTTTACTGTGGGTTTGTTTGATTTTCCCACCTTAGGGCTCTCATGGGGCTGTGATGCAGATTTTGCTGTCTCTAACCTAATTTTCTCCCTTACTCTCCCCATTGTTTTGTGTCCTTTTTACTTATCAGTAGCTTTTGCGTCTGGCGTCATCTAATTGGAATTTTAAAAGCTGAGCCTGTGCCTGTCTCAGCTCCTCCTCCTGTTGCTTTTTCCTCTGTTATCTCTATGCTATCACTTATCTTAGGTTATTCTTGTTTATTCATGTATTTTCTTCAATTTTTAACCCATATATGTTTGTTTCTTTTTTCTTTTTTTTTAATTGGCTTTTTTAACCATATTGTTTCTCTATCTTTTTTTTTTATTATTTCGTTTTTTATCACTATTATTAATTGCTCCCGTTCTTTTATTTATATATTGTTACGTTCTGGATTATTCTAGTCATTTGTCTGTCTCCGTTGTTCTAAGTTTTTAGCGCGATCTTTCAGCGTTAGTTTTACTGTGTTCTGATTTTATTTTTTGCTTACTTCAATTTTTGTTATTTCTGACTGAGATTCTGCCTCTGTTTATGTTATCCTTCTCTCTCAGTAATTTTGTTCATCTAGTCCTTTCTTCACCTGCTCTTTCCGTTTACTCTCCCACAATTGCTGTGTGGCTCCGCCTACTAATGCCATATTATGCAAACTTCTTCTCCTATCCTGCATCTCTTCCTTTTCCTTTTTTAATTTGTTTTTTACTGTTTATTCAACACTACCACACAGTGATAATTCAACACACACACGTGGAGATTGAGTGTGAATGACTCCTTTAGGTCAATTTGTGGATCTAGTGAGACAAGCTTCTAGGCTGAATAAATTCAGTCCGGTCTCACTCTAGGGGTCACCCCAGATACCACAAATCTTTTAATTCACGCTCACTTCTTCACCAACACCACCCTTTGTCCCCACAGAACAAGAACTTGCCGAGACTGGATGTCTCTATAAAACTTGCTTAGTTCTTGGAAGCCACCCACGTTTTCAACCCAAAAGAAAAAAAAACCTATTTCTGAGTTCATACACTCCGGGCGTTTCGACCCAAAACAAACAAAAAAACTATTTCTGAGAGATTCACCGCTCTCCCAGTATTATAACTACAGCTCTATTTAACGCTATTTCTGAGAGACGCCGCTCTCCCAGTATTAAAGCTACAGCTCTATTTAACGCTATTTCTGAGAGACGCCGCTCTCCCAGTATTAAAGCTACAGCTCTATTTAACGTTATTTCTAAGAGATTCGCTCTCTGAGCTTCGCTACTGCTCTATTTAGCTCTATTTTTGAGAGATTTACTCCCCGGGCATCTCAACCACTCTATTTTTGAGAGATTTACTCCCCGGGCATTTCAACCACTCTATTTTTGAGAGTCGCCGTTCTCTGAGTATTATATTTTACAACTCTTTTTAACTCTCTTGTTCAGATTCACGCTCCCCGGGCCTTCCAACCCACAGAATTCGGGGGGTTCCTGAAATCCCCCCCGGGCCTCTAACCCAGCGCTTGCCAAGGCCTCGTCAGACCCTGGTAGGGTCCGCCACCACCAGGACTTAATTCGGGGGCTTCCTTACTTCCCCCGGGCCTTTCACCCAGCTTTACCAGTGCCCCGTCAGGCCCTGGTTTGGTCCGCCACGACCTGGACTTTACTCGCTTCTCTTCCCGAGAGATTCCGCTCTCCACAACTTTATTTAGCCTTTTTAGCGATTCAGTTTACACAGATTCACAGAGACTTTTTTAGTAGTAGTCAATCGCAGAAATTCAGTTTAAACTTGGTTTTCTGCTTACCTTCGTGCGGTCGACCTGGTCTCTGAGTGCCTGTGCTTCACTGAATCAGGTCCGAATATGCCTCTATCCCGGACGAAGCCCCCAAATTGTTGTATCTCAAATTGTTGTCCCCAATTGTTTTCCCCGAGTCCGTTGATAGAAGCAGTCTTTAGGCATTTACCGGTCTTAGTTGATTTTTATTAAGCGTAGTTTACAAGATATCTTGGAGAGCCCAACATCAACCTGAGGTCTCTTTGTTGGATTCTGACTTCCCCCTTTCCGGCACATACACTTATACTATAGGAAGAGGTGTTACCTACAGTGAGTCGGGAACATTTGCATAGTATGTTTGTCTCAGTACTTTTCCACTGTCCTCCGTTTGAACCACATCCCCCTTTTGATCTGATAGTGAGTTGCACCCCACTGTGACCCCAATGTGATAAGTTCCTGCATAAGCAATGTGTTCTACAATGCTTACAGTCAGTATATATTTTGAGCTTCTGTGCTAGGATATGTTTACAACAATACAACACATATATATATATATATATATATATATATATATATATATATATCATATCATATCACTTACATATAGGTCGTACCATCACTACCAATCTTAAGGTGTAGACAAAAGGCTGTGTATGTAAATGTGAGTGATACTGCTTGGCCAAACCAAAAGGTCACAGTAGGAGGTCTGCAACCTGTGGGGTCACATACAGTTGTTCTTTGAGGCATTATCAGATGGCTGTCTGGAGGACTCCAGGGGGTGAAGGAAGACAACCCCCACCTCCACCAACCAACAAAGAATACATCAATATACATGACTTTTAGGTGGAAGACAACCCAAATTATATTGTATTATCGTACAACATATGAGCCCTCATATGCACTAAGCAGATCTATATTCCACACACTACAAGAGCATTTGTAAGGGCTGATGGACAATTTGCAAGGAACAAAAAATCAGTACCGGGTACAGGAAGCATTAATTCCCACATTCATGGAAAGGCAACAGGCCAGTCTATAATTTGACGCATGTGCGGATCTGGTCAGACATCTGTGCATGAGCTGTACTGACCTAAAAGAACGACTGTCTCTGATTAAGGGATTTGATTTTGAATACTGCCTCTGAGGAATTTTTCTAACAGTAACCTTGAGTCCTGCCCCGGCCGGTTTGTGCCAGTTACATGTTCCCTGAGACCTAAACCTCTGCTCATCCAGCCGGCAGTCTCCGGAAGAAATTTCCTAGCCAGTTAATAATAACCCGCCCTCCCGCTTTTTCCTTCCTCTTGACTCATACAGTATATAACTCAGACAACATTTCACAGACTGTGAAATCAAACTCTTTAATGTCATCGGTGCTGCATCCAAGTCCTCCATGCTGCCTTACATGACCACTGACTGTAAAATTCACTTTTTGTCACACAATATTTAGTCTTTTTGCATTTTAAGAATCTCTGGAGCTTTTTTTTTTTCTCACTAGTCATCTCTGCTCTTCCCAGCATTCTACAGCGTTCACCATGTCATCATTAAGACAGACCAGGCTGGACAAAACACTGACATCACCACACATCACATATACACATGAAGGCATAAACATGGCAGACAACATGGGAGAAGGGGAGCCGCATGTGTGAGGAAAGAGTGCGGAAAGATGTCAGGGTGAGAGAGAGCTTGCAGAACACTCCTTTCCCTGATGCTGATGAAACCCTGTTCACAGATGGGTGTTGTTACAGACACCCAATGGAAGGACTGAATGAGCCCTAGCTGTGGTAGCAGAACCACGAGTTGGAAAAGTCAGCTCAGATAGCAGAACTACAGGCCATGATTAGAACACCAGAATGGGCAGAAGGGAAAGTTGTAAACATCTACACAGACTCAGCATATGTAGTGGGTGCTATTCATACAGAGCTGAGACAATGGATCAGAGCAGGATTCCTGACTGCAGACAAGACACCCATCAGACATGAAGCAGACATTAAAAGACTGGTGGAGGCACTAATGAAGCCAAAAGCTGTGGCTATCATGAAGTGTAAAGGACATGACAAAACAGACACCTGGATTGCAATAGGCAATGATCAAGCTGACCAGGCTGCCAAGAGAGCAGCAGGATATGGAGCTGCGTAGGTGATGTTGCAAACTGACTGATGGAAACATAGACAGCTGAGTCATGTCCTCTCGCAAGACTGTCCCAGAGGGACGACGTCATAAGAAAGTGATGCACAAACATTTTACTGCACAGCAAAAATAAAAATAAAACAACACCACTCATTTTCTAATAGAGATGCTTTAATGACAATGATAGAAAATAGTGAAAGATAAATAAAGTCAAAGCAAGCAGGGTTACAGAGTGACTTGTGATACAGTACAAAGCTACACACACACAATGTCTGCACCGCTTCACAATATAATGCAATCAAGTACATCCCATGTACAGTTGAAACTGATGTTTAAATTACGTAGATTGAAATTACAGATTCAGATGTCAAGATGGGAAGAGGGGTGGAGAGGTGGAGAGTGGGCAACCAAATTGGGGAGGCGCAGGGGGAGGGGAAGGGATGGATGTGGAGGAGAAACTGAGAGGTGGAAAAGTGTAAAGTGGAAAGATGGGAGGAGGGGTGGAGAAGTGTAAACTTGGCAAAGTGGGAGGAGGGGTATAGAAGTGGAAAAGCAAAGTGTAGAGGCACGGGGGAGGGCGGGGTGGAGACCAGTGTGGAGGAGAAAAAAAAGTCTCAATGTCAAGTTTTGATCCTAAACTTCCAAATCTGACGAGATAAAAACATCAGTTTCACTTCAACAGGACAAACTACGTTTACAAAATACTGTTTAGAATTTAATTAATTTAAGCTCGTATTTATTTATAAGTCTCATCATTATCAAACATTTAGTAAAAAAAAAACATGATATGAATACACCTGTGTATAGGTGTATATTCATCGTGATAATTAAGACATAGAGCTGTGTTTTAAATAAATCGATTTCCACCAAAATAATACAATACGATTAATAAAATCTTCATCTGATCCAAATATGTGCCTTTTTTTTTAGTGGCTTTAAACTGTGGACGCATGAAGCTTTAGTCACGCTAATCTGCCGTGAACCGACCACGACGTCTGAGAGAAAATGATCGTGGTGGACGCCGTTCCACTGAAGGCACTGGATGTAAAAACTGTGAAGAACTCGCATCTCCGAAACCATTTAATGAGGTATCAACAGTCTGTAGTAAAAAAGACGTCGGCCGTTACATCCTTGTTAAAAAAAGAAAAGGACGGCTTCCTGAGCGTTAGCTGGAACCACATTACGTTTTTCACAAACGTTTTAGTAAAGAGGCAGTCCCATGAGTCGCACTAACTTTCCAAACCTCCGGCTCCTGCTGCCTCTGTCGCGGTCGACGCCCCGCCTCCGGCTCCTGCTGCCTCCAACGCGGTCGACGCCCCGCCTCCGGCTCCTGCTGCCTCTGTCGCGGTCGACGCCCCGCCTCCGGCTCCTGCTGCCTCTGTCGCGGTCGTCGCCCCGCCTCCGGCTCCGTCCTCCTGGGAGGTCGACGCCCCGCCTCCGGCTCCACGATTTGGAGATTGTTCTGCAGCATCATGAAACGGAGTATTTCACCTCTGCCTGCAAACAACAACAGAGATTTATTAGAAAACATGTCAGATCAGGGCAGTCAGTGATTTCCATACTTCATATCAAACGTGATCAAAAATACTGTACCTGAGAATATACCCGATATACCCCAAAACCACCACGACAACACAGGAAACGATCAACACAATCCAGTGGATTCGGGGAAACACTATGAAGAGCACACAGTTCGTCAGTTAATACACAGAAAAACAGATAACGGTTTATTTTATGTCACCTGTCCAATGACAATTCTTGCCTAATTTAAATTGAAATCTACACAACAAGGAGCCACGTAGGCCTCTTAAAGAAGTTCAACATGTTGGTCGTGCACCTAGTCTATTGCATCAGCCCCGACTGGCTCTTATATCTGGTGCACGTGAGGGTGATAGGTCAGATTGGGTGCTCACTTTCTTACTCTAAATCTGAATCTAACTCTTAGCAAGAAAGCAAAAAGTGTATTTGTCCTTGGAAATGTTCATCTTGTGACCTTGTGTCAACTTCCATGTGTTAGACTGTAAGACTGTCAGACTCATCACACTTTTAAAAACCCACTTCCTGTCTGAATAGATTGTGTAGATAATACACACTTACCAGCTCCACTCTAACTGGGACTAAGAGGGGGGTCATACTTACAAATGTCAAATAAACAGGGCTACGTGACCAGACAGCAATTAAATGGAAAGTGATATGAGGTGCATTCTTTACAATTTTTGCAACCGCAGTATTCACTAACTGTAAGATTATGTCATGTGTCCCTAATTCCTGTTTACTGATTAACTGAGTCTGAGACTTTATGCGTTCCAGCTCAGTTCAGATCACGTTTCACATCTGAGTCTTATCAGATTTTTAGGTAACCTCTTCTCCAATGTAACTCTGTTACAAATCTTATTTATAATTAGTTTCCTGTAGTTGTTTCTGTGGCAAGGTTGGTGCTACCGGGGTCTCTCCTGGACACAGCTGACACGCTCAGTCGTACGTTCGGGTGTAAAATGCCTTTTTTTGCCCTGTCCATACACCAATGTCTCTGTGCAACCGCTCCTCCTTTCCTCCTTCTCCCTGATCCCCTTTATAGGGGAGAGCTCATCAGTTCACCTCCAGCTCAGCTGTGCTCGACAGTTCGTATTCGGCTAAGCTGTGTGGATAAAACTACTGATAAACAACTGACAGTAACCCATATCTCTGATCTGCTCAGAAGGAATATATTTCAACAACAAAACAAAAAACGTGTGCTTCTTACTGTATTTTTTTTAAAAGTAAAGAATGAATGGTTTCTGCAACATGCAAAAAGACATCTTCAGCAACTACGAAATGTGACATTAGTAATGATCTTTCTGTCTGCGCCGCAGATAGCTAACATTAGTATTGCTAGCCTCATGGATGAAACTAGTTGTACAGATTTGCCGCTATGTAATATAATCTTATAACACTGGATTTCATTTATTTTTCTTAGGCACCATTCCCTGAACCACTCCTCTAACCACTGCAGCTGAGCTAACCATATCCCACCACAGCAGCATTCCTGACATTTCTCCCAAGAGTGGCACTGATGTGAATTTAAGAAGAACTGACCAGATGTTGGAGGTCAAAGTTTAGTTTCATGGTGGGACATTTGTACGTGGGGGAGACGAGCCCTCGCCTTAATATGATCATCGACAGTTTCCAGCTTTGGGAAAACAGTGCTTACGCAGTGGAAATAGTTTTGGTTTAATGTTATGGTTGCCCACACTTGATGAATGCACTTCTTTGTCCAACAAATAAAATGCTATGATTTTGTCTGCTGAACTTCTCAGATTCTTTCTCACGACTTGTACTTGTGGGATTTTCGTAGTCTTAAGTGCCAGACAGTCACTGCCAGCTAACTTTGATATCATTGCCAACACAAACTGAGCAGTCGCCTTCCAGTTACTGTTCATACTTTGCTTTGAGGGTGTGATGGAGCATACATGAGAAAGGTGCAGTTGAAAATCTTTATTCATTACATAGTGGAATGTGTTGAGAACAAAATAACAAGAATAATCAATGGAAATCCAAATCATTATCCAATGGAGGTCTGCATTCAGAATCATACTCAAAAAATCAGACACAGGCTGATCCAACTTCTGTGGAAATTCCTCAAGACAAGTCAAAATGAGGCTCAGTAGTGTGTGTGGCCTCCACGTGCATGTGTCACTCCCTACAACGCCTGGGCATGCTCCTGATGAGATGACAGATGTTCTCCTGAGGGATCTCCTCCCAGACCTGGATCAAAGCATCAGTCGACTCCTGGACAGTCTGTGGAGCGACGTGGCGTCGGTGGATGGAACGAGCCACAATGTCCCAGATGTGCTGGATTGGATTCAGGTCTGGGGAACGGGCAGGCCTGTCCATAGCATCGATGCCTTCATCATGCAGGAACTGCTGACACACTCCAGCCACATGAGGCCGAGCATTGTCCTGCATCAGAAGGAACCCAAGGCCCACTACACCAGCATATGGTCTTACAATGGGTCTGAGGATGTCATCCCGGGACCTAATGGCAGTCAGGGTACCTCTGGATAGCACATGGAGTCTCCAGACTCTGTCACGTCTGTCACATGTGCTCAGTGTGAACCTGCTCTCATCCGTGAAGAGCACAGGGCGCCGATGGCGAAGCTGCCAATCTTGGTGTTCTCTGGCAAATGCCAATCGCCCTGCACGGTGTTGGGCTGTGAGCACAGGCCCCACTTGTGGACGTCGGGCCCTCGTACCACCCTCATGGAGTCTGTTTCTTACAGTTAGAGCAGAAACATGCACATTAGTGGCCTGCTGGAGGTCATTTTGTAGGGCTCTGGCAGTGCTCTTCCTGTTCCTCCTTGCACAAAGGAGCACATAGCAGTCCTGCTGCTGGGTTGTTGTCCTCCTACGGCCCCCTCCACATCTCCTGGTGTACTGGCCTGTCTCCCGGTATCTCCTCCGTGCTCTCGACACTGTGCTGACAGACACAGCAAACCTTCTTGCCACAGCGTGCATTGATGTGCCATCCTGGATGAGCTGCACTACCTGAGCAACTTCTGTGGGTTGTAGACACCTCATGCTACCTCTAGTGGTGAGGACACTGGCAAAATGCAAACGTGACCAAAAATCAGCCAGGGGTTGTCTTGCTAATTGCCTCTCATTTCCACCTGTTGTCTGTTCCATTTGCACAACAGCAGGTGAAATTGATTCACAATCAGTGTTGCTTCCTAACTGGACAGGTTGATTTCCCAGAAGTGTGATTGACTTGGAGTTACATTGTGTTGTTTAAGTGTTCCCTTTATTTTTTTGAGCAGTGTATATTATAAAGTACCCGTGACATGATAAGAAAACAGATACTTACTGGAACAGTTCGCAGTGCGTTCATATCACTGAGCAGAAATAAAAGAAGAGATGATTGTTAAGCAGAATGATGCTTTCAGGCTCCCCACTTCGGCTGAAATGCCACGTGTCGGGTTAAAAGTAATTGAAAAGGAATCTAAAACTCATAATCTCTCATAATCTCCCTCACAATCAATAGGGATTAGACTGTAACTCTCCACATTAACATGTCATGTTCACACTGTTTTACCTCCGAGCAGCAGTATCGACGGTAGGTGACGTTCGAAAGGCATCTGGAGGTTAGAAAAGTCTTGTTGTCCTCTTTCACCACCAGCTTTTTCAGATCCTCCTTCTGATGCACCAGCACATAATCCCAAATTCAACAGGTGGAAGATGACAAAATCACAGCAGCAAAGCAATCGAAATCAGAAATTAAGATTATATAGAGAGTGACCTCCAGAAACACTGAAATCAAAAGATCTACATTTAAAACAAGCTCATGAATCACATGAAAATGGTCTGAACTCGTATAGCACTTTTTTTTTACAAGCGCTTTACAGTTTGCCACCCATTCACCTACTCACACACAAATGTTAGGGTTTCATTATCTTACCCAAAGACACTTTGGCATGTGGACAGGAGGACCAGGGGATCAAAACATTTTTAGAGATTTGCCTGCAATTCATCTGTGACACTCATCTGGGTAGTATTTGTCAAGCACATGACTGCAACTGCAGACGTGTGTGATAATTCAATGCTTTTGCCGTGAAGAGGCCAACTCTCCAGACATTTAATTTGCATGGCAAACATGGGCGTAACCCTTAGCATCAAAAGTGTTTTCACGACCCAGGCAATGTCAACATTATTCGTTGCACTTTTCCTGCTTTTCCTCCTGTGTCACGTCAAATAGTTTGTCATGAGAAACGTTTATCTAAGATGGTGTTGTGCCCTGGGATTTTTTAAATTTAGAGATGCCTCATGTCAGAAAAAAACAAAATCTGAAAAGGCTAAACTGAGCAGCTTTGACACCTTTACGCTGCTGTCGCTCCACAAGGTGATGCAGCCATTTTCCTCGAACTTGGGGATGCTATAACGGGTCCCTCCAGGCTCCTGAGTGACATTGCAAGGAATGTCCTGTGCAAAGCAGAGCTGGACTACGACAGCTGGGGAAGACAAGACAAAAACATCAGCAGAAGCGTGATTTGGCTGTGGCCTTTATTCCAGGTATAATACTGCAATGATCACGCCGGCTGTCCTCCCGGGTCAAATGTGACCCTGCTGGTGTGATTATTTGCTGTTATTTGCTGCCATTAGAAAATATGAAATGGTTTCAAAAAAAGATTTCTGACTAAGATATGACAGATGCCACTCCGTGACAATCCATCAATAAATTGACGTGCCCCACCCTGACATTTATCTGGAGCAATGTTAATCTTATACAAACTGATGCCACTGGGTCAGAGTGCTGTTAATCCTGGTTTATAAATTTGACAATGCTCCCTACTCAAGACTCCCATCATGATATTAAGTCATCAGTTAGTTGGCTTACTGTGTTACTTAAGTAGACTCCATGCAAATCAGTTATTCAACACAAAATGAGTTTCAGTCGCACCGCACTGCACCAGAGCCTCAAAATCGTGCCCAAAGTTTTCTTAGCTGCTTTGACTTCATACCAAAGATTTCCCATGGCTTTTAGTCTTCCCTGCGCCACCTGCCCGCTTATAGTTGCCATTTTTGTCTCGTTTCCTGTCTCCAGCAGGGGGCGCTACGACTATGAGCAAATATTACCATACAGGTGTCTTCAGAGCAGGATTGTTATCAAAGATGTAATGTTTGAGGAAGAACGGAATAATTACATAAAAGTTACAGTCACTTGTAGTTTCTTGGTCTGATACTCATGTCAGGAGTCCGGTTTTTTTCCTCTGTTTTGCCCCTGATCACCTCTCCTCCTGTGTCCCTGTCTGCTTGTCTGTGGCCGCGCCCCTCACCTCCCGTGGCCCCGCCCCTCACCGGTCCCAGCAGATGGAGCCATTCACCCCTGATCACCACCTGCAGGTGTGCTGCATCTCCCTGATCACCTCCCCGGACTATATGTACCCTGCCCCTGCACTCCTCTGGTTGTCGGTTCATTTTTGTTAGCCACCCGTCTGTCCTCCGTCTGTTCTCCATCCTGTTCCCCATCCTGTTCCCGCTCCTGTTCCTCCAGCGGAGCTCCCGGTCAAAGTCACCAGTCGGTGGAGTTGCCCTCCCGACTCAGAGGATTATTGACGCCGTTCCTTCCGCTGCCCTGCCTGCCGTGTCTCCCCGGATCTGTCGGTCGAGTTGCCCTCCCGACTGGAAGCAAGTGGACACGATAGGTGCCACCTTTTGGTTTGTTTGTTTATTACAATACAGACTGTATTTTGGAACTGATACCCGAGTCTGTGAGCCTGCATTTGGGTCCTTGTAAATACCCCCACACGACAACTCATGTCCAACGAATTTGGTGCATGTAGGTGAAACTAGGTGCCGGGACTGCAGTTTATGGGGCACCAGCGAGCAGTTTGGCCACGCCCACTCACAAAACACATCAGATGTATCGTCTCACCACACCGATGTATGTGCTGCGTTTTGAGAGGCTTCAAGCATCGTTTGACCTGAAACATCAATTTCATGTGTCATGGCGTAACATCAAAGTTTGCCACATCACTGTGGAGACGCCCTTTGACGATAACGCACAGGCTTCTAAATATATATATATATATATATAATAGCGGAAACTCTGTACATCTTCCGCCGCAAACTAAAAACACACCTCTTCCGACTTTACCTTGAATAGGTAGCACTTTAGTAGCACTTAAAGTGGCAGTTACTTATAGCACTTTGTAGTTTAGCTTTCTTGAAGAAATTGTATTTTCTTGATTCTTGTTGTTCTGGGTTTGTACCCTCATGGTTGAAATGCACTTATTGTAAGTCGCTTTGGATAAAAGCGTCAGCTAAATGTAATGTAATATCATCATCAACATGTTAAGGCTATTCTTACCCGAATTTAGGTTCATGTGATCAACCAGCTCGACAAAGCATGTGAATGTATGACAAATTTAATTTCCAGTTGCCAGCAGGGGGCGCTATGACTATGAGCAAATATGACCAGACAGGTGTCTTCAGGGCCAGACTTTTATCAGGGATGTAACATTTAGGGAAGATTTTAATATGCACATAAAAGTTACAGCAACTTGTAGTTTTGTGGCGAGACACCCAAAATGGCCGCCACACCACGGGCACACCGATCGCCTAAAACAAATTATTTTAAGAACTTTTCATCTTCCAGGTGTTAAGATAGGACAGAAACAATTTTAGGTCGGTGCATCAAAATCTGTAGGAGGAGTTCGTTAAAATACAGCATGTGCGAATAGCCCAAAAAGGTGACTAAATTCAAAATGACGGACTTCCTGTTTAGTTGAGGTCATGCTGCCAAGAGACTTTTTTGTACATCTCGGTGTTATAAACATATACAAAAATGTTGGTGCATGTAGGTGAAACTAGGTGCCGGGGCTGCAGTTTAGGGGGCGCTAGCGAGCCGTTTGGCCACGCCCACTCACAAAACACATCAGATGTATTGTCTCACCACGCCGGATGTATGTGCTACGTTTCATGAGGTTTCAAGCATCCTATGACCTCAAACATCTACTTCCTGTGTCACGGCAAGACCTCAAACTTTGCCGCATCGCCACGGCCGACGACCTTTGACAAAGTCGAACGAAATTCTCAATATATATTCAACCACATGTTTAGGTTATTCTGACCCGACTTTAGGTTTATGTGGTCAACTAGCTCACGTAACTTGTATCTATGAAAAGTGTCATTTCCAGTTGCCACCAGGGGGCGCTATGACAGTGAATATTACAACACAGGTGTCTTCAGGGCGGGACTGTTATCATACATGTAATGTTTGGAGATGGACGTTCCATGTACATAAGATTTACAGCCATTTGTAGGTTTATGGCGAGACGATCAAAATGGCCGCAACGCAAAACAAATTCTGTCTGTGATAATCCATCAAGAAATTACAATTTCATTTTCATTCTAATAAAAATAATTCACAATTTTCACCTTTTTTTTTTTTTTTCTCAAAAATGAGTAAAAATTTCATGAAAATGAGCTCTATTGACCATAAATTTAAAAAAATAAATAGTAAAACCAGTGTCAATACGTTGGAATCAAGTTCGATGACGAGGTTTGAAAAAAAAAAAAAAAAAAATGTTGATACATTTTTCATTATACACAGCTTTTTGTCCTCCGGGTCAAATTTGACCCGGATGAACGCAGCTCTCGTATTGTGCCCGCGAAGACAGCAGCAAGGTTAAGAGTGCACAGAAAAAAATTTCAACTCGATCTGACAAAATCCCTAGGAGGAGTTTGTTAAAGTACAACTGACTTCCTGTTGAGTTGACGTAATGGTGCAATGTCACTTTTTGTCTGGGTGTGATACACATGTCCACCGTATTTGGTGCATGTACGTACATGTAGCCGCCGGGGCATCTCTTTAGGGGGCGCTAGCGAGCCATTAGAATCCTCTAGAACATTAATTTTTTTTTTGCACGCGTGAGGGAGGGGGGGGGGGTACCAACTTTCATGAGCTTTTGAATATGATAAAGATGCCAAAAATAAGGAACGAGAATAATAATCTTTTGAATAACAATAGGGCTTTCGCACCTTAGGTGCTCGGGCCCTAAAAACTAATAAATTAGTCCTCGAGTAGCGTGTTGTACAGCTTTGATTAATTAAACCTATTTGTGAATCCCCCCTCTAAAAGGAGGAACAGAGAGGGCAGCTTCAGTTGTGACTCTCATCTGATTCAATAACCTACATATCTCTCCGGTGTACATCAGCTTAACCACTTCACACAGATAACTCACTCTAATCTATTTGCGGGCTATGTCGCTATAATTATTCAATAAAAAGTTATAGTAAAAACTTACCGGAGATCAACAGGTGACACGTAAACTGCGTCATCCTGGCAAAACAAAAACTTGCTCCGTGCATAGCGATAAACTCCAACTGCCGATGAATGCCGCTGTCTTTCTCTGGGTTAGGTGTATACTTTTGTCTTGAAAGGAAGCTATGAGGACGTCTGCCGGCTGCCTCCTCTCCTCCTCTCCAACTGAGCTGGAGCAATGTATAGAGGGAATCCCCTTTATTATGGGACGGGTCAAATAACTTTGGAGGAGGAGCGCTCCATGGTGATAAAGCAATTGTCTCTGCTACCACCTGCTGCTGATTTTTAAAACAATAAAATAAGATAATTGACCTACTGAATGTGTGTATTGACCAGCAGGCAGGAAGTCCTCGTTCTGCAGGCCTTTGATCACAGATGAAATATTCAGACTGTTTTACTTTGAGTGAAAGACCATAAAGTAGCTGTTGAAGTATTAAAGTACTGGTTTGGTCCCTCTGACTGAAATCTGACATCATTACATTTTCGATAGTGAAACATCAGTGTGTAAGCAGCATGTTACTGTTGTAGCTGCAGCAGTTTGATGTGAGAAATTTAGAAGACAAAGTCAGTCGTTTTTGGAGCTGTTAACAACTCGGACATCTAAAATGTGACCCAGGCTACACAGCTTTTTGTAAGACGTCAGAAGAAAAACAGGTTGGAGACCAGTTAACACTGTGTTGTATTTAAAAAGCTTCTTATATTAGTCATTTAGTCAAATCTTCATCTCAAAAGTGACTAAAGCTGCCAAATAAATGGAGAAGAATATTTCCCTCTGAAATGTTGTGGAGTGGAAGTATAAAGTACCATCAAATAGAAATATTCAAGTAAAGTACAAGTACCTTGAATTGTACTTGCAGTACTTGGGTAAATGTAGTTATATTCCACTTAAGATGTTTTCTTCTTAAAGGCCACTGACCTCATTTAATCTGAAACTTGTTGGCAAACCAGTGTTTTGTGTTTTTTTTAAAACATCCAACAGTTATGCAGCAACAATACACAATTGTATGTCCAACATTAATTATCTTTTTATTTCAAGTCTTTGGTAGCAAATGGTCCACTGTGTTCACCAGTCCGTCACTTTCTATGTCTTTCTCAGCCAAACAAAGGAGCTCATTATACATTTGCGACCTGCCCTTTGTCATTTCTCTGAACTTTCGAACTGTGTGAGTGGCTGAATGGGAGCATTAAGGGAGCAGCGCATTTATCCAATATAAAGTGTTATAAAGTGTTTCTTTTGGAAGAAAAAGTTCTTCCAGGTCTGTGTGGGAGCTTTTTCCCTGTTCAACCATCATCGTCAACTGTTTAAAACTAACAACTGTTGCCAATGTATAAAAAAAAAAAGAAAAGAAATACAGACAGATGTGTGATCTGCATGCGTCAGATTTACTTCAGACAGCCCAGGAAGTCGAGCTGAAGAATGTGGAGTCTAGAAATCACAGATTCTTCATCCAGCTGCTGGAAAGTCTGCCCTCTCCGCATCCAAGATTATCATTTGTTTATCATACTGGTTTTCAAGAAGGCAAGTAAAAAAGAAGGACAACAGTGTGGGTTATAAAGTCTACCAAGAAACACCCGTGCAGGCATCCTATGAAGAAAGAAACACACTCACTAGATGCACACAGTATGTTTTGGTGAGAAACACTGGGTGTCATCCTGGTCGCAAACAACTCTCAAACAAATTTAATATGAAAACGATGTTGTTACAGGACATCCAGAACTCCAAACCATCTATGAGCATTACTTTAATCATGCTCTAATAAAGAATTACTCGACAAACATCACAAACCATGAGGACTTCCTTGCAACGTAAAACTCCTCTACCACAAAAAATAGTATGTTTGTAGCTACTGTTACTGTTTGGTTTTGCTGTCTTGTGTTGAGCTATGAACTCTGTCTCTCACGCACTGATGTAGTCACTCTTGTTACCAAGCAGAAGCTGCGGGGCCCCCCGGCTGCTGAGGTGAGAAGATGTTGCAGGCGGCGGCGGCGGCGGCTTTGAATGGGTCTTTCACCAACTGAATGGAGAGCTGTATCTTCTTCACTGGCTTGGACGATGGACACCTCTGAGGCCCGCAGGAGTCCGCAGAGGCGTCTGACTGGTGCACATCCGGCTCCTGGTCGGAGCTCGGATCACTTTGGCCCTCCGTAGCCTCCCGTCCCAGTGTGCAGATGGTTTCAAACTGGGGGTGGCGGCATGCGGTCTTGCCTCCTGCTTTGTGTCTGTTGCCGTACACTGAGCTGGGCATAGGTCTTGCCCTGAAGGCTTGTCGCTCCACTTTCTGACCAAAATTCCCGAGCTCCTCAACAATCTTTGCCTCCTTCTTCCTCTTTTCTCTTTCCAAGAAGTGGAAAGGCTGTGGCGAGACTGCAGCAGAAGCCTGGCTGCTTTTGGCATCGCGGTTGCTGTTGTTACGTCTGCTGCCGTTGGACCGCTGATTGGAGCGACGGCTAATAGCGCCATAGAGAGGCAGGTGAATGTGCGCCGGGACAGGTGACGCTCGGAACTTTTTCTGGCATTCCCGGAGCTCATCCAGCTCCCGTTTCAGCAACATATTCTCCAGCTCCATCTCTGACCGTGTCAGCACCTTGTGCCTCTTCCGCTCCTCCTCTCTCAGCATCATCTGGAAGGGTTTGGGCACAGTGACCTTGGAGTTTGGCGGAACCCTGGCGCCAATTTGACGGGAGACCTGGTTCTGGAACTTAAACCGCTTCTGGGTCGTCATGTGCTCAGGGCTCAGCAGGATGTCTCTGGGTGAAAACAGAGGAGAGTGAAATGTGTGTCGTCTGGGCTTCAACTATGAGAACAGCGAGCTTCAAGAACTTTCCTATGACCTTTTTTTTTTTTTTTTTTTTTTTTTTTTTTTTTTTTTTTTTTTTTTTTACCAACCTCAGAAAGATTCGTTCCTGGCTGGGAGTCCAGGCAAGTTCCCCCACGCCGTCCTCTCCACAGAGCTCTGATTGGTCCGAACCGCTCGACGTCTCATGGAAGTCCAGCTCCTCCTGGGAGTTGATCCTCTGGAGTCTCCTGGTAGGGCCACTAGCGCAGGGTGCCGAGATTAGACAACAGAGAGGGAGACATTCAAGTTCCTGGCGGTCATTACACATTTTTAAGAGTCAACGTAGTTTTTTTTTTAAGTAACCCAAACCATGATGTTTTCCGAACCCCGATCAAGTATTTTTTGTGCCCAATGGGAATCCCACGGTGACCACGTCACATGCAACCAAAACCAGGATCTTTTCGTAGCCACGTTGTTTTTGGTGCCTAAACGTAAGGCACACGGCACCTTGCACATCCACGTATTTGCTGCCCTGGGAACGAGAACGCGTTGGCATGCACCTGCAGTTCATTTAGTCCGTGAAATCCTGTTAAAGCTCTGATTAGAAGCTCCTAAAGAAGGCCTCGTTGACTTATTTCAACCGTATTTAACCAAGTTTTAACCTTAATAACCCGAAAAAAAAAACAACATTAAAGCTATGGTTTCTACCGGCTAAAGATGTGGAACAGTTTCAAAACTAAATGTTTATAATCAACCACAGGACATAACCAACCTGATGGACTGTCTGGCCTCTGTGTTTCGCCCTCCTCCCAAGCCGCCGTCATCCTCCCCGTCGTGCCTCCATTCGACCTGGCTGATGTACATCCTCTCCAGCTCTGCCATGTTCCTCAGGTGAGTGCTCTTCAGCTCCTCCAGCCTCCGGTAGTACTCCTGATTGGAGAAGTAAACGTGCTGCTCCCTTTGCAGGCCGTAGATTTCCATGGAAACGGAGCTGCGGATGCCCCTGCCGCCTTTTCCATCCTCGCTGCACTCTGACTCCAGATCGTCATACTCCTGAATAAGGGTGGAAGGTGTAAACACTGAGCTGTTTGGTGATCGAAGGTCAAAGTTCAAGGTCAGCGGGACCTTACGTTCCTTCCGTCTGTCCGTCATGTTTTTGTGAACGCAATATCTCATGAACGCCTCGAGGGAATTTCTTTAAACTTGGCAAAAACATTCACTTGGTATGAGGAACTGATAAGGTTTTGGTGGTCAAAGGTCAAAGGTTAAGGTCACTGTCACCTCACATTGGCCCACGCTTGTACACGCGATATTTCACGAGCGCCTCGGGAGAATTTCTTCAAATTTGTCAAAAATGTTCACTATGCTTCAGGAATGAATTGATGAGATTTTGGTGGTCAAGGGTTAAAGGTCAAGATCACTGTGACCTCATTTCTTTCCCATTGTTGTAAATGTGATATCTCAGGAATGCCTGAAGGGAACGTCTTAAAATCTGGCACTGACATTTACTTGGACTCAAGCTTCAACTGATTTCAACTTGGTGGTCAAAAATAATTCATACGTTACTTATGACGACATTTCACACAAATATCAAATAGAATAAAATGATTATTCTTTTCCGTCCATTATTTAACAAAGAGCATAAGAGGAGTGTGGCCATATTTCACATTTATGACATACTGAATTGGAGACATCTCCCCAGGGTGTCCATCTAGAAAACTGTGGTGATTGTAAAGATCTTCTGTGTTCTCAGGACTCAAGTTGTTTGATATCAGTACTTTTTAACCTGTAGTCGAGTAACTATATTAACAACATATGTGTGCGTTGTCTACATATGTTTTATGTCAATAAAGGTACTGCAACTTAAATATACTTCCAGCTGTATTACAGTTTAGATTTATGTTAATATATAGCAGCTTTAAATTCTGCTACTCAACATAAAATTATTGAAACTCTAATACTGTAAAATATTCATTGAAGAAATGTGAAGAATTCTCACCTGGCTAAACTCTAAATATGAATAAATCTTTGCTGTAAGAAGAAGTAGGCTTTCCACATTTTGCAATCACTTTGAAGTTTATAACTTTAGCTTCAATTGAGGAATTTTCCAGCTTAAAATCCTTACCTTACTGATACAGTGCTCATCTGTGACAAAGTCTCTTTCACCTCCACAGAGGGCCATTAATTCCTTGCTTTCCAGAGAGGACGACCGGTACATCACTGCAACCTTCTTCCCTATTTTTCCACCAAAAAAACCCCAGAAGCTTCAGAAAACTGCAGGAAGCAGCGCAGAGCCTCAGCGTGTTTCTCTGTCAACTCCGTCTGCACACTGACCAGCTGGGCGAATAGCACGGTTAAGTTGGAGCAGGACGATAACAAAGATTAACATACAACTTATTCTCTCTCTCTAGCAGACACACACACACACACACACACACACGAACTGAGAGGCTTATCCTCTTATCACCAGGAGGGAGTCATGAGTTTACAGCTGGTCCATATGGCCCAGTGGCTTTTCACTTCAAGACATGATTATTCAAAGTGAGGAAGATG
Source organism: Embiotoca jacksoni (assembly GCF_022577435.1). Classification (NCBI taxonomy): domain Eukaryota; kingdom Metazoa; phylum Chordata; class Actinopteri; family Embiotocidae; genus Embiotoca; species Embiotoca jacksoni. Next base: position 2,628,377 of record NW_027185252.1, read on the forward strand.
TCAACGTTGATGTGAATGCTCCCAATCTGATTTACAGATTAACTTTCTTAAACAGAGTCCCAAGTGCTGATCCACAGAACGCTGCACCTGTTGTGGTTTAATGCAGCAAATCTGTGGGTGCAAAAGTCACATTGCAAAAATATTCCTCAGAAGTGACTCACAATGCATACACGGTACGGCATGATATGAATACATGCAGGGATTTGTGGTCAATTGGCTATGTGATATTAACTATTTCACCACTTCTAAACCCTTCTAAACATGGATACGTTTATTTGTGTTTCTCCCTCTATTTTTAAACACTTTTATAATTTTGTTTGTCTCTGATGATGTACATCAAGAGGTGTGTCGCACCAGATTTATGTACTAGTTTCTATCTGCTGCACGAACTGTGCACAGATGGATGCACACACTACAAAATACGCTGAAAATTGAATTTGATGTGCAGTGATTCCCGTGCTGTACTTCTGATCATATTTCCAGCTCTGCGCTACACAAGAACCCGTCCAACTCCAAATGAAACCCCAAAAATCAGTGTATCTAAGGGCAAAACATAGATGTCAGAGTCTAATGCACAGATAAATGTAGGTATTTTTTTTTTTTAAATTCGGAAAACAATACCACCTTCACAGGGAAGGTGGTAAAAAAAAAAAAAAAATACAATGCTTTCATATCCTTTGGAGACTTTTGAGAGGTTAAGTACAGAAAATGGGGACATTATGGGTAAAAAAGCCCACAAAACTAAACTAAACTAGTTTTCTTTGTTAGCTGTGTCTCAAAAGGTATGAACTTTCCTATATGAGGGTTTAGAGTGAAGCTAATGCCACACATGGAAAGCTCCCACCCCTGTCCACCAACAAGCTTGTACGGCAGGTCGATTTTGTTCTGGGGGGGTGACAGATGAAGCTGGAGAGGGAGGACAACTTCCACAGACAACTGTGTTAATCCATTTACTCAGGTTTGTCTTCGCTGTCGTTACAAGTCTTCACCTCGTGTTACAAAACCCTCTCCCCATCTGTCTCCTGTCTCCTCCTATTTTGTCCTGAGAGTCAGACGCACAGGAGAGACGTGATGAAGACGAAGCACAGGAGGATATTTAAGCGGAATGACAGCAAAGTACAAACTGACTGAAGAGTTTAGGGCAGTGGTTCCTAACCTTTTTATTTTCCTTTTATGATCTCCTAATGTTTGTTTTATGAACCAAAAAGTGTTGTTTTCTTGTCAGATGGTTTCCTCTGAAGAATTTTTTAGGATTGAAGTGTCAAATATTTGAATAATAGAAAGTTTGTTTCTTTCTTATCCATTTAATAGTTTTGTGATTTTAAACTGATTTGCCATTGCTGGATCTAAATCCCAGATTAGGAACCGCTGCTTTAGCAGATTACTATACAAATATTCACATAATAGGCCAACGTGATGTTGTTATGGTGGAGCTAAAAGAGAATTGAATTCAGAAAACATGATGTCTGTTTGACGCTTTGGAGCAAATGCTTTTTCAGTTTTTTCACACTCTTCAGGTTGTGATTGTGACTTGTCTTTGAATAAATGCTTTTTGCATTTTTAGTAAAAAAACCCCAAAAAAAACAGTTCTACTGGAGGAAAGCTGAATTCACAGAATATAAAGTATGAAGAAATTTCTCATATCTGTGACTGATGTGAAAATACATCACTCAGTAAACCTGCCTCTTTAAAAACACTCTCGGTAAACACACAATGTGACTGCAGAAAGAAAAGGTAAAAATACGGCTACAAAATGGTAAAAAAAAAAAAAGGCAAAATATTAGGTCATAAGGTGAAGAAAAAACAGACGTGCTCCAACCTTGACCAACACTTTGCCCTAATCTTAACATGATGAATTATGTTGTTCTTTATCAAGTGTCCTAACGGTTGTGATACAGTAGCTGTGAAACAGATACTGAAGAAAAACTCTTAAGTCGTTGCATCATCTCGAGAGTATTTCAGAATGAAGTCCCAAATCTGCCAGATATTTACCGGTGTACTTTAAAAACGAATTATTAAGGTTTATGTAAATGATGAGATTGAATATTGTGACTGAAGAGTTGTTCATACAGTAGAAATAAAATCACCGCTCACCTTTCTTTCCTTTCTTTACTGGCACCGTCATGATGTCCAAAAATTAGGTCAAAATCATAGTCTAAACCAGAAGGGATGACATGAGTCCACAAGATGGCGCTGTTGTATTTTCTATTTTAACATCTGTTTTCATCACACCTGTGAAGCAGCAAGAGTCTTTTAGTTTTTCCACTTAATGCACATGAATGCTCCTTTGATTTCAAATGTTTTGTGGTATTCACCTGCAGCCTTCTTTGAGCGGTGTGGTGTAGGTCAAAGGTAAAAATATATATGATGTACAACTCAGAATAAAACTTTAAATATCAGTGTTTTTCTTCTTCCTGATAGAAACCAACTGTTTACTGTGAAAATCTCATGTTTCTGACATAATAGTACTTTTTTTTTTTTTTTTTGCAGTATGTCTGCTGTATGTGTGTGTCCGGTTTTCCAGTGGGCTGCTGGCATGCAATGAATAGTGTCAGTGTTCGGTCAGAGTGGGGCTGAGTAAACAGTCATCACAAGCCCGGCCGTCCTCAGCCGGACTGCACAAAGCCGTAGTTCTGCTCCGTGTTTGTGCTACAAGACGTGGTTTACTACACCAGTAAATATCTGGCGGGTTTGGGTTTTTATTCTGAAATAATCTCAAGATGATGCAACGACTTAGAGTTTTTCTTCAGTATCTGTTTCACAGCTACTGTATCACCAGCGTTAGAAGGACACTTGATAAAGAGCAACATAATTCATCCTGTTAAGATTAGTGCAAAGTGTTGGTCAAGGTTGGAGCGCGTCTGTTTTCTCTTCATCTTATGACCTAATATTTTGCCTTTTTTCACCATTTTGTACCTGTATTTTTACCCTTTCTTTCTTTTCTTCCCTCTGCAAAACTTCTGCTTTGAAAATGCTGAATTAATACAGTTTGCTTACTACCATTTGTGCAATTTAAACGGCCACAGCTGAACTCTGCAGTCACGTTGTGTGTTTACCGAGAGTGTTTTTAAAGAGGCAGGTTTACTGAGTGATGTATTTTCACATCAGTCACAGATATGAGAAATTTCTTCATACTTTATATTCTGTGAATTCAGCTTTCCTCCAGTAGAACTGTTAAAGCATTTGCTCTAAAGCGTCAAACAGACATCATGTTTTCTGAATCCGATTCTCTTTTATCTTGCGAAGTGCGAATCCACTAAGCTTTTAGAGATATCATCTATTCCTAATAGTCTTAAATTGTTTTTTAAGTAAATAAGAGAAAAACAAGAAAAATTAAAACTGCAAGCAGTGATAACGGACCCTCGCACTCCGCGCCGCCTCCCCCCCAAAGCGTGCAGCACGAGGGACTTCGTATCCCCGCTTAAAGTTGCTATTTTTGTCTCGTTTCCTGTCTCCAGCAGGGGGCGCTACGACTATGACGGAATATTACTATAAGGTGTCTTCAGGGCGGGACTGTTGTCAAAGATGTAATGTTTGAGGAAGATCGGAATATGTACATAAAAGTTACAGTCAGTCGCAAGTTCACGGCGAGACGCTCAAAATGGCCGGCACGACACGGTCACACCGATCGACGAAAACAAATTCGCGATGTCGAGACACTTTTCGGTACATCTCAGTGTGATGCACAAGTCCAACAAATTTGGTGCATGCAGGTGAAACTAGGTGCCGGGGCTGCAGTTTAGGGGGCGCTGGCGAGCCGTTTGGCCACGCCCACTCTCACCACGCCGGATGTATGTGCCACGTTTCGTGAGGTTTCAAGCATCCTTCGACCTTAAACATCAACTTCCCGTGTCACGGCGAGACATCCAACTTTGCCGCATCGTCACGGCGACGACCATTGACAAAGTCGAACGAAAGTTTCAATATATCGTCAACTGCATGTTTCGGTTATTGTGACCCGACTTCAGGTTCATGGGATCAACCAGCTCGACGTAGAACGTGAAAGTATGGAAGAGGCCCGTGTTTACCTCACTTCATCACACACGGTACAAAAAGACACATACGGTATGATTACACAGGGACACGTAGGTGCACACGCTCGCTCTTGAAGTACCCCCACTCCTAAAACAAAACCTCACGTGGGCGCGGACGGACACATCGAGTCCTCCGCGGGAACAAACACGTGGAGCGTCCCTCCGGCCTGTGAGCCTCCCACTTCACAGCTGCACTTCACATCCTGTTTTGTGTCTGAGAGGAGCACTCCACCCTCTCGTCAACAAGCCCCGGCTCATGTACGTGCCTCAAACCCGCTTCTGTTGCACGGCCTGGGCTCCGAATGGGAGGCTGATCGCAGCCCTAAATTTAAGAGTCAGACCAACATGGGGTGTAATGGGAGGAAATTACGTGTAAAGTCACAGAAAGTCTTAAAACGTAAAGCAGAGCCGTGACTCAGAAAAAGCACATTAACGCCTAAAAAAAAAAAAAAAAAAAAAAAAAAAAAAAGCGACACTGTATATGTGTGCGAGTATTTTATTTTAAAATCCACTTAAGGTAGTTTCTCGTTTTTTCTGGACACACGGATGTCAAAATGTCCTGCTGTCAAAATTCCCATCTTAATTCTGGATAGTTTAAGAAAAAAGTGCATCCCATGCTGCAACCAAGGGAAAAGCGTGTAATACGCAAACGCGTCCACTAGAGGGTGTCAGTGTTGTGTCTTCACCTTGTGAATTGTATTCACGTCACGGGCTTTAGGAATGAAAACAATGTGGAAAAACTACATCGTTAGGATTGGGAACGAAAACCCCAGAACAAATACTTTGTCGTGACTGTCTTGACTAACAAAACATTTTTGACTGCACTTATTTTGTCTCTCAAAATATTACAAGTTTCTGCATTTCTGCGTTGATTTCCTTGCCTTTTTCTTGTTTAGCGATGACAGCCTCCACTTCCTGTCTGAAAGTCCACACCATCCGAAAAAATACTTCACGCCGCAAGCAAATCAAACCATGTTTCAGTTTGATCCAAACTAAGACCACCTCTTACTGTCGCACCATTCACAGGATTCTGTGAAGGCACCTTTCACACCTGCTATTGTTGAACAGCAGTAAGTGTGAATGTACTGGGAAATCTTTTTTGGAGTCTAGTGTGGAGAAGCTAACTGGTACAACATTTTTTTTTTTATTATAGTGACAACAGCTGTGTTTGTGTTTTAGCTCCAAAACTCTGTCATGAATCTCATGTAAGTGGAAGTGCATTTGTGTATTTTCTGCAGCGTGTCAGTAGAACAGAGAGTTCATGTCTTCATCGTCCTTCCCATAAGATCTGATGAGGGCAGTCTGCATTTTCTCTGCATGCCAGATTCTAATCTTAATGCTCGTGCACAAACTGCAAGCGTCGGAGATCTGCAAGGAGTTAATGCGTCACGTGGTCTCCGTGCTGGTGCGAAGGCCTGTCCAACGAGAGGAGGATACTCTACGTTGAGATACACGATCCGTTTGACCTCGTGCAGCACACTATCCCTGGTAACATCTCTGGGGAGGAATGAGTGTATTCAGAGGCTGCAGACAGTCCCAGATATTCGGTTTCCTACAAATCAGGGTAGAAATGATAAAACAACAGTTACTGAATGTCAGACACAGAAACCCAGACGGGCTCCAGTTTCTATGGTGTTCGAGGGGAACTGATTTCTTATCTGTGATGTTAAATATATTCCAGGAATTCTTATTGGGATGAAGTGTTTGGAGTTTATCTTTCTTTATGCTTCCCATTGGCTATTTCCCACATTTTCAAGAATGCTTTTTTGTCAGCCGTCAGAGAGCAAATATGACCGTGTCGGTGTGCTGGTTTCTCATGAGATAGTGATAATGATACCAAGAGCAAAAGAAGGAGAGAGTTTCTGTTAGCAGCTCTGACTGAAAGCAAGGCCCCAACGAGCAACCAATTTGATGCATTTGATACATCAACACCGGAACGTTTGGTTCTCCAAAATGTGAGACATGTTTCTGCATCTAAACCCTGATCAGAAACGGAGCCGGGAAATGTGAAGAGAGCTCTGTAGCTGCAGTGTAGCTCCAGTCTGCAGACATTTTTTATTTCCTGTTTGCAGGTTCGACATTTCTTTAACCTACATTTTACAGGTTTTACACCTCCAAGACTTCATTTCATTTTCTAACGTGAGCTTGGATAAATCATAAACCTTTGCAGAAAACTGAGTTACGGAACAATAAAACGTGAGAAACAAATCAAATAAAAATCATTCTAAGAGAAAGTTTAAAGTTAAAACATCCTGCAGAATTCAAAGAGACAAGGATGCATTTGTGCTTTTATATTTAAACACGTGAAAAGTTACGATTAAAAGTTAAAACGTAGGTATGTTGTTAACAAAGACGCTCACTGTCAATGTGCTTCTTATGACAGAACTGATGACGAACTGAGATTGTTAGCTCACATCAAACCGGAGGTCACATATAGCTTTACAAAAATAATTATGTTTCTCACTTGAGTCACACAAGTGTAGCAAGCAGTGTGGTGTGACAATGCTTCCCCCCCCCCCTCCCTCCACACACACACACACACACACACACACACACACACACACACACACACACACACACACACACACACACACACACATCTCCCACACACTGAGTTTACAGTTTCAGACAGTACAGTTGGGTTTTTTTTGGTTGTTATTTAAAGGGTTTATTTTTCTCCCTATAAATGCCACACATTAATTTTGACCATGTTTTATGCAACACTGGTGTTTCCTGCTGCAAGTAGACATTCATCATATTTTTGATAAACAGTCAAAACTATTTTTTTTTTGTTTTAGTTGTGTTTATCACAGATGAAACAGCTGGTTTGAACCCACGATGTTCAGAGCTTCGTAAAATTGACATGCTTTCGCTAATACTTTGCTGACTTTGCAAAATGAAAATACAGTTTTGGCATTTGTGTTCATCAAAACCAGGGTCTTTTTATTTTATAATAATGCATCAAAACATTGAAAACATTTTTATGTTATAAAGCGTTTGTGTGTGGTTACTTACACCTCCATCGCTTTTCAATCTCTGGTCAGCGGCCATATCAAACAAATAAAAGCGAGACAAAAGCCTTAACAAAAGAGTTTCTTCTATCGCTGTGTTTCCAGAGAAGGAAGTGAGTGACTCCTCATTCCTTTTATAGCCGTGGCTCCTCCGAAGAGGTGGAGATCAGACACAAACACCACATCCTTTCAGTTTGGGGTCAAACTTTCTCCTCTCAATGTTTCATATCAATGTTTTCTCTGCACTGCTTTTTGTTTACATGTGTGGAAGTCATTTCAACCCTCGAATGGTCCTCACAATGCAGCTAAAGAGCGCATTTAAAGGTCCAACGTGTCCAGAATTTATTTAAGAATAAACCCGCGAAAGTATTTTTCTATTGATCTTTATTGTTCAAGTAAAACAAGTTTGGGGTCCATGTTTTATCAAAAGGTTAAAGGTTACATTTGGTGATGATTCATATTCTTTCTTTTGGTCAACCAATCAAAAAGACCAAACTCAGCAATGAACTGATCGTGTTGTCTTTATATCAAAAGACTGATTTATCTTATTGTGCCAGAGAGTTGTTGTAAACATAAAAACACTAAATCATTTCTGGCAAATGCACAATTTTGACAATCAATGTTATTTCAAAGATTTTTGTCTTTAGTAGAAGTCGAGTCAGAAAGTCCTTAGAGAGAGACTTTACTTTATTCTTATCAGGCTACAAAATAAGAAAAGCGTAGAATAACTTCAGCTCTAATATAAAATACTTGAGCCTAATTTAGCTTCATCAGTGTTAAACATGTTTGGTTTGAGCAGTGATACTGGAAATGCCTCACAATGATGAGTAGCTACAATTACAATTTAGTATCTTTACTGTATTTCCTGCAGCTCCACTTTAAAAATTAAAGGAGCAGTATGTAGGATTTAGTGGCTTCTAGTGATGAGTTAGCAGATTATAACCAACTGTATAGCCTTTGCCTCCTCCCTCCCCTAAAGGCTTCTCCAATAGTTTCTAAATTTATCTGAGGTCTACAACCTTTAGGATGATTGGAAACAGTCCCCAACGGGGCGTGACCAGACTAACATATCCATGTAGTGAATTTGGTTCTGATGCACTTCTTAACAGCACCAGCCACTCAGAAACATGTGTTTTTGTATTGATTGCACTTGGACGGCGGTTTTCTGTATCATGTCATTCTGTATAGTTTTATCCAGCGTTTTAAAACCTCACTAAACTGTATGGCATCATGTTACCGTAACAATGAAGGGAATCATCACCAGCATGCGTTTAACCTATACATCGAAAACCACGTCATTTTCTCCTGACGCTGTGCAGGATGTCCCGGCATGCTCCGACACTGTGAACATGGAGTTAAGAGAGTGTCGCCTCCTTTTGACTCTCCTCAGTAGATACACGCCACGTTCAGGCGCGCCCACAAATATGTTGATAAGACCCCGAGAGAGTCTAACAGTGGAGGAAGTGGCCCATTAGAGGCAGCGGTCTGATTCGAAACTGTTCGTGCGCAGCTGTTTGGGAATGTGCATCTTGTGTGTATCTGCGTCGAGAATCTTAAAAGTCAGTTTATTTGAGTGTGCGCGCGTACATGTCTTCGCCTGCAGCTCCGTTGTGTTTGTTGCTTTGACAAAAGGAGCCTTGATGTTGCTCCAGCGTTGTTTCACGCCGAGGTTCCAGTCGCGCTGCTCCTCTCATCTCTTCCTCTAATCTCTAAAACACGACCTGACCGTTCTGTTCCCGCTCTGATTAGACCGCCCGGCTCCTCGCTGCGTATCGCTGGCAGAGCCACAAAGTCTGGTCCGAACGAACGGCCAAACTGGACGTCCATTAATCTCCCACATGCAGTACGTCTGCGGTGCCTGGCTTGTGTTATCTTGTATTTACTGACCACCAGAAGAGGAATATTATTGGATGTATTGTGGCGAGCTGTGCTGTTGTTCCTCAAAGCTTCTCCCCGTCTGCTTTTGAAGTGTATGTTTAATATGATTTATCCTTCTCGATGTGACTCCCATTAAAGGGTGATTTCACGCAGATGACAGAAAAGCGGTTTTGTTTTTATCCGCTGAAAGGTTTAAGATTTTTACAGCTGTAAAAAAAACTGTCTCATTCAAATATAGTGAAAAAGAATGTGATTTTAATGTGCGTGAAAAAAAAAAACACAGGAGTCAATTTTTTATTCTGTAAAATGATGTTTCGGTAATAAAGTGTCTTCTTTTGAGCTCAGGGGCTTCGAAACATGACATTTGAAAATTAATCAATTATCGCAGCGTTCAAGTGAACATTTGTGCCAAATTTAAATAAATTACCCTCAAAACATTCCCGAGATATCACGTTCAAAAGAATGGGGAGGACGTGAGGTCACCGTGACCTTGACCTTTGAGGTGGCCATATCCTCAATGTAACTGTGTGATAAAATGGTGCAGCAGATACCAAAAATAAAGACGCAAATATATCAAAGAACAAAATGGGGAAATTAAAGCGTTCTGATCGGAGGATCTGGGTCACAGGCTCACTGGCCTTTACTCATCAGGAGCCATTTGTTGCACCTGTGATGTTTTCCCTCACCTGGTGGCGATCAGCCTGTTTGGGAGGTTAAATGAAGAGGCTGCTTTGGTGCTCAGCGTGTGTGTCTTCAGAGGGTCAACATCTAAAGTTTTGTTTGTTTGTTGTTTTTAAATGGATTGTGTGTTTTTAGGTGTTGAAGGTTTCAGCCTGCCTCAAAAATATATTATGTTTCACTTCACAGAGACTCCCAACTTTGATTTGTGTTTGTATGGGTCAGAGAGTCCTACTTTATTGCTTTTTTTGTTTTTTTGTTGCTCAAGTCACACACTGTGCTTCTTGTTAGTTTCCCAACTAGCAACTCCTGTTCACCTGGTTTTTTGTTTTTAGAAACATAACAAATGATAGAATGACATGAAAAAGAAGGATAATCAGGTATTACAACAGTTTTAAATACTTGGACAACATTAAAGTAAAAACATGCATTTATCAATCAATTCTTATTGATTATTCACTGCTTTTTTTGCAGTGAAGTAAAACCGACTCTGTGTGCATGTGTCAAAATGAAAGAAAGAAATCAGGGAAAAAAAGCTCACTAATGCCATTCATAAAACCTAAACCACAGACAAAGTGTTCACCATGTTTATTTCTACATCAGATGCACACAAAAAACAGGAAGTGAGCAAAGAAGCAGAGGTGCTGAGAAACACTTGAACTGTAACTTCATTGTCATTTCTTAATAAAAAGGAAATATGAAAACTGAAAAAAAGAAAAAACCTTAAAGGGTTTTACGTCACTGCATCACTCCTTGGGGCGAGTCCCTCTTTTTTTTTTTTTTTTTACGAACGCTGTTAAATAGTGAGAAGTTTACGTAACTCTCCCGGTGCTTTCTATTTCATGAGAAACGAAGCCAGAAAAGTTTCCGTTAACCTTTTTGTTCATTTTTCTCTCGTTTGTACACAGAAGATCGACTCCACACGGCAAATGATTTTTACGCGCAGATTCACTCACTGGTAATTTGTCTGTTCATTTTTTTTTAGGTAAATGTTAAGAGCTGATGTTTCCTTGACAAAAGGCAAATGCAAAATTTACTATTTTGTTCCAGTCAAGCAGTTTATCAAGAAAACTTCCAGTTTTAGTAATTTCATTCAGAACGAGTCGTTAGCATCAAATACTCTGACAAACCTCATTAAACTACATGACTTCAAATGTGCAGCACAGTTTGGAGTGACAGTCTGGTTACTGCGTGGTGAAAGCTAAGCAACTAAATACTGAAATATGGTTACGGAAAATATTTTTTTTTGCACAACTAGTTCTGTTCTTTTCTATAGAGACTTTTGAAGAAATTAAAAAAAAAAAAAAAAAGTCTGTGTTCCCTTTCTTCCAGCCTTTCTCGCGATTGAACTCTTCCGCCCCCTTCAGGCTCCACGACCTCGACATCAGCAAACCAGAGCCGACCAATCACAGTCAAGGACGGGCAGCGCCTCACCAGCAGCGTTTTACTACGCAGCATTATTATGGCAGGAAGCTTCTCTCTAATGTTCCCCACGGTCAGCACTTTATCAAAAAGCACGCGGCACCTTTCTGTACCATAATACTCAGGTCGGTTTCACATTTCTGACCTGGTGCCGGGCAGATCGGGTTGCAAAAGTTCGCCAGGAGGGCATACGGACTGGGTGATAACTGTATTTGGCTTTGTGGGAAGTTACCTGATTATTTCTGACTCTCGGCTGAGTCATCTCGTTACAAAATACATTCCTGAAATAAAACTTTCCTGTCGCTTCTTTCCAATCAGTGTCTGTTTGACATCACAGAAGGTGTCACCGTCTTTCCCCTGTTTTATAAGCGGCACTCGTTCCCTTCATGTTTTTCCGTTTATTCAGTAAAGCCAACGTTCCTCAGGACACCATTTGGAGCATCATCACATTGCCGCCAACATTAATGAGCATCACATGACGCCAATATGCTGCCTGGAAATATGTTACTAGGAAACATAGGAGGAGTTTTTGTTATCATGTGCCCAGTGTTGTCAAGGTTGCTCATCTTCAATCCTCAAACACCTGGCAAGTTTCCAAAAGTTTAGTTCAACTCGGTTTGATGTCCGAGGAAGAAATGTAACTGCAAGAAAACAGACAGGAGATAAACTAAAAGAAAATTTAGATTATATAGTGAAAATACTGGTATTGTTTTTGGTGAAAGCCTATGATTTATAAAGCACATAAACATGATCAAAAGTTACTGTTATTTTCACAATAAAAATGACAGCTTAGAAATTACATTTAAAAACAAAAGAACAACTTCTGCTCTAAAGGAGAACACAGAAATCAGTAACTGGAGTAGTTTTACCCCTAAATAAGTCACGGGGAAGTACTTTAAAAAAAAACTTTTGACAATAATAAAAATGGAAGAAGAGATTTTACAGCTGATAGACTGATAATAAAGTCTAGACTTTGTTGTCTATTTTTGCAGCGGATGATATTCGCAGGGAATCTGGGACAGTTGTGCCTTTGAGACGGCCGACTAACGTGACTAATTTGTGGACTAATTTGATTGATTAGTCTGAGGTTGTGGGGCCTTCTGTGGAAATTTAAATCGCAATGAACTGGAGGAACTTTCTGGACAACTAGTTCTTGGGGAAATGGAAGGTCCTGGATGTTTTCGTGGTAAAGCACAACAATTTTTCTGCCCATGAAATGAAAATAAAAAAAATACCCCAAAACAACATAGTGCTTTGTTTATATGAAAGTGACAAAGCGCCAGGGTCTGTGTGATAAACAGTATGAGTTCTGTGCACAGAAAACAAAGAAGGAAGTGTTGTGATGTTTTAAAACTGCTGTATATCTCTACCCATTATTGCTATTTTCTTCGAACCGTGACTGTCCCCCGACCTCAACCAAGAAGGATATTTTACCATCATCCTTTATCAAAATGGTTTTTGTGCCTGAATCAAACGTTAACCACAATAACATCAGAAAATGTTTTACCTTCATGAAATTTTTGTTAAATAAGGAAGATCTGTCTCCTCACGTCTTGGTTTAATTCCACCTCGGTGAACTAATCCCGCTCTGCCATCTCCGCCGTCACTTCCACTTTCCCACGCTGTCAAATTAAATCCTTTTTCCATCCTGACGTCACTCTTCCTCGTCCAGTGATCTTTCTGTCCCTCCTCCTCCTCCATCTCCACCTCATTATCCCGGCCTTCCTAAGGAGCCTCAACCAAAGTCTCATCAGCCGTCCACCTTCTACACTCCTCCATCGCCACCGGCGTCTCGCCAACAGCTCTTGAGATGTCGTCACTTATTCAACAAGACTTCTTCTTATCAGTCTGTTGTTACTCACTTTCAAATGATCTCTCCTTATTGAACTAACACTGATTTGTAACAGCTTTGATAGTGATTCTGTTGGGCAGAAAACACTCCAAAGGGAAGTTGCAAACTTTTGTATTGTATTATTTCTTTACTTGTTTTCTGTGATCTGTCAGTTTCTAGTGAAATTTAAAGTTAATGGGAAAACATAAATAGCCGAAGCCAGTGAGGGAGATGATTCTGTCGGAGGTTTCCGCCTGTTAAAAGGGAGTTTTTCCTTCCCTCAGTTGGAGGTTTTTCTCCCTTAAAGGTTTTTTGTTTTTTTTTACCTCCTAGCTTACATGGGAATTGTTGAATTGTTGTGTTCCTCTTAAAATTCTGTTGTCAGGACTTAACCTTCAGCAACTGACTCAACTGCTTTTCTATTTCAGCCCTTTCATATGTCTCAGTTGTCGAGCAGATGCCTCTTCGTGGTTAAAAACAGACTCCCTCAAGGTTTAAACGTCTGTTTCACAGTATTTGTGTATGAATGCCCACCGAGCCCATAAAGGAGACAATATATAGTGCAGGTAGTACGTGTCCAGCTGGTCAGTCTGGTAGACTCATGCAAACTTTTTAACATGTATTCAAACTAGACTTACAGTCAGAGATACACAATACACGATACACAATACACGCCCTGACAGCGGCGAGTACGCAGAGTGTGTGTTATATAATGAGAACAGCCACATGCGCCGCGTTGCATCATCATGTGCTCAGAGCTGTCAAGCAGACAAATAGTCACATGCCTCGGTTGAAATAAAAAAAGAAATGACCCTTTGTGTGGACTGCTTGTTCGAGTGTAGCTATAAAAAAAACATCCTCAGCCTTTTTTTTGAGTGCGGTAAAAGTCATACATTTCTGTAATGAAGGTTTTACACAGAAAGATACAGCAGTGGAAATGTTCTATATTTTTGGGTCCAAATCCTCACACTTTCACTCAGGCATTAAAAGTAAAGCGAGAATTCTTACAGAAATAATACCATGAAATAATTTGTATTTATTACCTCCAAGTGCAGTAACCTTTATCCAAATATCGGTCCATGTAGCCACCAGTTTCTTTTTAAATGAACTCATATGTGTTCGAAAGAAAGATTGAAATTCACCGAGTGGAGGACATATGATTTACTTTTCTAGTTCAGTGAGACAGCGAATGTTTGAAATGTTTATTACAGAAGCAGAACGTAACATGACGTGACATATTCATCAAAATGATGAAATCTAGCCCCATGTTGTTAGTTCTCATATTATTACAAGCAACTAAGTTACCTACAGCTTGATTGGTCTGTGACGGTTGATGATCCATCTCCTTTAGCCCTTTAGAGATTAATCTGGTGAATTAAGTATTACCATGTCTGATATAAATGACAGACGGAACGGCGACAATAAGACCCAGGTCGTGAGAAGAAACTCAGGTCTGCTGCGTGGCAAATATAGAATGAACTGCAAGTGAAATTCAACCAGCTACACACACACACACACACACACACACACACACACACACACACACACACACACACACACACACACACACACACAGGGGACACAGAGCACATCCAGTGTGTTGTGATGGGCTGTGAGTCTCTGGCAGCTGCACCTGAACTCAGGTGTCTCCTGAGCGGAGGGAGGAGCCGTTTTTGTCTTTGTTGTGTTGTTCCCTCATGAGTGTGTATCACAGACAACGGCGGAAACAAAGACAAGCATGGATACACTCGGCAACCCCCCTCTCCTCCCCCTCAATGCAAATCCTGACCTGCCAGTGAGCCCATTGTTAGAAAACACTCGTACTTCATTATTTATCCAGATCACAGAGTATCAAAAGATACCAAATACATGAGACTGTGGTGGAAATGTGTGTAAAAAAAAAAAATCATACTGTACAGATCAAAGTTGTTTTATTCAATGTGTGTGTGATTTCTCTTACTTAGAAATGATCTTCAGAGAAGCCTTTACTTTCTGTTCTCATTTCAGATTTAAAGTGGCTCACTGATACCGAACAGAAAATCACTCCCTTAAAAGATCACATTTCCTAACGCTGCATTGAACTTTCATGATATGAAGACGGTCTGTGTCTCCGTTTCCTGCCACATCACATTCCAACAACATATGTGACGACCGCGGCGGAGGACCCATCAGGGATAATTGCAGGGCTTTGAGGAGACCGGGTGGGGGGGGCAGTGATGTTCAGCGTGGCGGTTACAGTAGGTGGTGTCTCAGGAATTTCCTCCGATGTAGGAGGAACTCTTAATAGCAGCAAAAATGTTGACAATTACGTGCTTGTTTACTCGTTTTCTTAAAGGAACAGTTCGCTCCAAAACCGTGTGACACAACAGTTCAACGACGCGACGTGGGGCAGTAAACTGCTTTGTATGTGAAGAATTTTTAAGATCAATTCTGCACTCAACTGGAAGCCAGTGTAGGCTGGCTAACTCTGGTGCAATGAGTAACCAGCGTAAGGTGTTGATTAAAAGTCTAGCGGCTGCATTGTGGAGCCGAGAAGGAGAGAAGCGACTCAGGGTGGTGAAAATGAAATGATTAAATTAAATTTGAATACACAACCAACTGATTTTGACATTGAAATTACTCAGTGGTGTAATAGTGAGCACGCATTAAAGAACGATCTGCAGGAAGTGAAATACTAGTTTATTTAAAAAAAAAAAAAACGGATGTTTGACACTCTCAGATCTTCATTTTGTGGTGAAGTGTGGAGCCAGATTGCTCCGAGACAAAACAAGCTGCCGGGCCTCAGTTCCCTCCGGTTCATTCTTCAGTTCATTCTTCTGCACATGTTAGTCTTATAATGAAATATCATAGAGCCCAATGTTTGCTGAGTGTTATTCTGAACATAGTAAAGAAAGGTGTGTTATCCTCAAAGGAAGCTTATTGGCTCGGTAACAAAACCAAACCCAGAGTTTCCTTAAGAGTTCAATGATTGTTGATTTTTGCGACTTCCATTTTTACCGCGGCAACAGCGAGCATACTTTTATATTGTCCCGGCTAAACTGCTAACAGGAAGACATCTGGTGCACCCGTTTACAGCGCAGTCAAACAAACCGTCTGCTTTAATGAAGGACTGAGACAATTATAGTTGTAACCGTAATCGGGTTTCATGGCACATGAGTTTCCTCCCTCAGCAGCAGGGCACGGTAAAAAAGCTCTTCATCTGACGGTTCACTGTGGCTGCTAGTTCCTCAATGATCTACTGAAGAAAATCATTTATTTTTGCATTTTAAACCAGAGAAAAAACAAAGAACTAGACCTTTAATTGCGTAATGTTATCAAATTACCCCCAAACCAAGTGAATCCTGGGAGACCGGGGCCCCCTGGGGAACTCAGGCACCTTGGGAAATGATTGACAGAAATTGATTTGTCACCCGACGCTGACACAGTAACCTCCTTTAACCCTGGAAGATTGACTAAATCGCTATGGAAACTGTTTCCTCTTCCCTATCAATGCACAAACCACAAAGCAATGCAAATACGCAGACACCGAAAACTTTAGCAGCTGAAGCGTTGACCTGATGAGAATGCATGCTCATCCTTTCCTATTCAAATCGGGATGTTTGTGGGCACAACAATATTTGCATCTCGTGTGCATAATAATCTTGTTTTACACAAAACAAAAATGGTGCAAATAGAGATTGCAAATAAGTCAACTTCTTGAATGTACTGGATGGCTGTTGTGTTTTTATAGATTTGTCATTTCCAGATACTACAAAAGACAATTTTTCAAATAGTTGCGAATAATGAACTTTTACATATACAATGAAGGAGGGCTCAAAACTCCTCGTGGAAACCGAACCTCCACGCAGGCTTATACTGACTCTAAAACTACGCGTCACTGCTGTTCGGCGGGGGGGGGGGGGGGGGGGGGGGGGGGGGGGGACGCATCGTTGTTGTCTTCTCTAATCCCTCCTGTCTTTTTCCAGCTCTGTAACATGAGAACAGGCATCACTTGCAGCATCAGATTCACTAAAGGATCTCGTTTCAGCGGGTTTAAGCGCGGCCTGACCGGATAAGTCGTCATAGATGGCTGCAAATTAAATTATGGGGATTTTTATTTTATTTTTGTCACATGGATAGAAAGATGACTCAGCATTGTAAGATGAGGGAGAGAGAAACAAAAGCCCGCTGAGTCAGAGAGCATGTGTTCAAAAAAATCGGGCACCTATTTTACTCACAATTCAACTTGACCCAGTGCTGTTTACTCAGCAATTCAGGCATTAGCCTTTAAGAAACCTCAGATTTGCTTTTAGTTTGCTCATGTGACATCTGGATCAGTATCCCGTCGCACACCTCGAGACCTGTACACCGAGTCTGATGTGAAATAGATGGACTTCCCCGTTTGTCTTAAAAATACAAAATACAAAAGCACAGCTGGAACAGACATCTGCATGTGGCATTCACATGACTCCTTCATCTGTCTGATTGCAAATAAAAACTTTCCTCTGACTTTTCTGTCTTTCATTTCTGCCTTTCTCTGTTCGGAGCCTGCATCCTGTGCTTTCAACAAAAAGTGTTTGTGCAACAATGAGTGTGTGTGTGTGTGTGTGTGTGTGTGTGTGTGTGTGTGTGTGTGTGTGTGTGTGTGCGCGTGTGTGTGTGTGCATGTCTGTGTGTGTGTGTGTGGGATGGAGAGACAGACACTCATTCTACATGTCATGTTTCAAAACTGAAGTCATGTGAGGTTCCACACATCACAGCGTCTGAGGACATCTTGTGACCCTCTGGGGCAAATGTTAAAGATACAATCAGCAGGTTTTTTTGTTTTTTCACACTTTGTTTTATATCCTCTCTCAGTGGGAGAGTCAATTTTAAACCAACATCACAAACCAAAGGGGAGCGCGGCTTTGTTCTTTGTTCGTGTTGAAAACCCCATGATTTAAAAAGGAAGTCCAACTTGACCTTGGATGACTTTCTCTTTTACACTGGTGTTATAACAGCTACATTCAAGATAAAGCATCCAGTGACAGGATTATCTACACCACCCATTGTTATAGCTAATGATTGACTCTGGGAACATGTTTTCGCCGCGTACATCGGATAAGAGGATAAGACTGCCTTCTCCATTATGCACACACAGTCCGGCTGAGCAGCGTGTCCATTCACACTGCAGATACTGAACTCCTACCTGTTTAATCACAGCCATCATCCAAACACTTGAATTATTACAGTACAGTTGGTTTTGGGGAAAAAAAAAAAAAAAAAAAAATCATTATTATTTTAAAGAAAAAGCATTTAATCATTCGTCGCAGACGTTTATGACTCTTTAGGTCAATTTAACTTTATCTTTACAGCTGTAATAAAGGTCAGTTGTTCTTACTTTAGGCAAAATTTTAGCTGTAAATATCTTATTTCATTTGTCCTATATTGTCATCTACAAATAATATTCTTCACACATTGATCCTCATTCAATCATTCACAGCTCTCATTTCCGCCTTCGGTTATCAAGAGTTCTGTTTCTTCAGGGTTTGTTACACGACGCCTGATCTGAACAACCAGCTTTTCTTCCCACAAACAGTTGTTGGACCCAATGACCTCCAAGTCTTTGAGAGTTTTCAGAACTTTCAGAGTTTTTTCTAAAGCTTATCTCCGTCCCTCGTGTTTCAGTGAGAGTAGATATTGGCCTACTTGCTTTTAAACCGCACGTTTTCACCGTGCACGTTAATCCTCACGTACTTGTCAATGTACTCTGCGTGTTACAGGGCGACTCCACTCGAAGGACGCACCATGGAAACAAGGATGCCAGTAACATGCTTAAGTAAACAATAAACATGGCAAGAATCGAAGTGGATGACTTTGCTGATTTCTGAGATCCCAGACGGACTCTGGATGTCGTCACTTGATATTTCCAGCAGCGTTTTCCAACCATGCACAGACACAACAGTCTCGGACTTGTTTCCATCTAGTTTTGCGCATCCCTGACTCTGTCTCTCCAAACCGCCCCGACACCGTCCTTCTCGGTCATGTGTATATTGCATCTTGCAGTTGTACAAAACCGAAGCTCCAAACAGACTGCAGGATACGCGAGGCAGCCAGCACCCACCGATTAAAGCCCAACACGCACATGATGCACCAACATGCTTTGTTAAGCTGGCTAAACCTGACTAGGTAGATGTTCATAAAGGTAACTCTTCATTAATAAAAAAAAACAAAGACAAAAAAACGACCGTAGTCCATACAGAGGTTGCGTTTGGTCACCACACTGCGCTCTGATCTCGCCACATCAATCAGGGCCAAAGAGGGCCTGGATTGTGTAAGAGGAATGAACAGACGGACACCCGGGACCCAAAGTCACAGGACCCAAGGACATCGCTGCCAGGATCTGGGCAAAGAGCGACAAAGCTGCCATTGTTGCTCTGAGGAACCTCGAACAGACAAATGACAAAGAATTTCAACCAGTCCTTTCCCCCCTGCATGCAACTGCAGTTCAAAAAGCAGAAAATGAAGAAGCTGCTTTCTGATTATCGAATTTAAACGTCCTATACTCTACTCTTTACAGATTGTACACAGATTTCTGTATCAAAAAAGCAAAAGAAAACTGATTTACAACTTTATTTATGGTTTTTATCCTTTAATGCAATTAAGGTTGATACTGAAGTTTCCAAATCCCCCTCCCCCCCACCTCATAAAGATTATAACCAGGCAACAAAACAGTAAATATTTTAAAGCGTAATCTTACAGTAATACTTTATTCATTTGGCTAAATGACACGATTTATTGCCAGTAAAAGTTATTTTTCAGCGCGAAGATTTAACATATTTAAATTTAGTTTAGATTTCGGCACGGTTGAGGATAAGATTCTGCTTGTCCAAAAAAATAGTTCACATTTAAATATATGACTAGAATATAAAACAAACTGGAATCACCTTTAATCAAATCTGTTATTCTACAGAAACGCAATTAAAAAGCTTCCGTTAATGACTTCCTCACTGATGGGCGACTCGGAGCCGTTCGTCTGAGCCTTCTGCTTCAGCTTCTGCTTAATATCGTGTGCGATCATGTTAAATCTAACGTGACGTTAAAACATCAGCTCTGGAATAGCGCATATCGCAGGCCTGTTTTGAAATAAGAGTGAAGTTTTATTTGTGCTATTCGTCATCCGCCGTTATCCAACACTCTCCCATGACTGTAACCTGTCACACACACACACACACACACACACACACACACACACACACACACACACGAGCTCTTTGTCCCCCTGCGGACCCTTCAAGGTGCTCTTTGTGTGTTTTATGTGACAGTTACATGAAGTAACAATAATATCTGTCAGAAGGACAACGTCTCTGTAGCTCTGAAGACTTCCCAGGAATTAACTGTGGACGCCTCCAACTGCTGATGTACACCAATTTGCTGTGGTTCAGTCCGGCGTGACGGGAGAGAGTCTTGTGTTTAATGGTCGTGTTAAGACTTTCTTGAGAAAAGCTGGCAAACAGGCACAAATGATTGAAACCCTAAAGTGTTCAATATTAAAGCAGCTGTAATATTTTTTTTAGAATATTGACAGAAAACAATACTGTTCGCTCTTGACACTGGATCTTTTTCTGGATTTCTGGACTCTTCTACGACTTTCATTTCTCAGCAACTGCATCTTCTCCCCCCACCGCCCCCACCCCTCCCCGTCAGGAAGTGAACACACCCATCCGTCAAGTTTTACTATGACTCGAATTCTCGGTATTCAGCAGAGGAAACTACAAAACCCACTAAATGACTCATCTCTCACTCAAACCTGTGTGTCTCAGTGAGATTTAACTTTTTTACATTGTTATCACGTGTTGTCACAATAACAGTTTTATTTTGTAAACAAAGGGTCTCTCCAGGCAGCAGATAGCAGTCAGATGCACTTTGCTGTACATTAGCTGCAGTAGTACATTACTGAGTGCATTAACTCGACGGCCGATCCCTGTGATCTATAATTTATCGGAAACAGTCGTTGTTTCACTCTAAAGATGAGATAATGATCATAGTTTGAAAATCAAAGTAGGTCTGTCAAAGTTTTACCTTCTAAAGTTAGACGTGAACTTGTGTTGTTGTTTTTTTTAAAACAGCTTGTTGTCTGATGTCACTCTCACCGCCTCGTGTTTGTATCCCTCCACCAACAGGTCAAATTACAGTTTACATCCAGACTCATATTTGGCCAAAAATGTGCTTCATGGAAAGTTGACCTATGACCTTTTGGATATATGATGTCATAAACTTCACCATTTTCGCTTAATAGACATTTGTGTGAAATGTTATCAAATAATTAGCTTCTAAATTCTTGAATTATGGCCGCAAACATGTTTTGTGAGGTCCCCGTGACCTTTGACCTTTCATTACTAAAAGTCTGATCAGTTCACCCTTTGAGTCCAGAGTGAACGCTTCCATCACATCTGAAGTAATTCCCTATTGCATCCACATGAGGAGATGGATGTGAGGTCACAGTGACCTTGACCTTTGACTTTGATTTAATGGATTTTATGGCCCTATTACAGAAGATGCTGGCATTGTACAGGTGTACAGGTCCTTAAGTGGATATAAATGAGTGGCACAGTGGTACCGTAGTTAACACTGTCGCCTCACAGGAAGCAGGTTCTGTGTGTGTGCGTGTATGTGTGTGTGTGTGTGTGTGTGTGTGTGTGTGTGTGTGTGTGTGTGTGTGTGTGTGTGTGTGTGTGTGTGTGTGTGTGTGTGTGTGTGTGTGTGTGTGTGTGTGTGTGTGTATGTGTCTGACAGTTTCAACCGTTAAAGCACAATAAAAAAAATTATTTCAACACAAGTTTTTACTGTTCCTCCAATTCATCTCAGCGTCCTCTTTTTTACTGAATTATGTGTGCGTGTGTGTGTGTGTGTGTGTGTGTGTGTGTGTGTGTGTGTATGTGTCTGACAGTTTCAACCGTTAAAGCACAATAAAAAATTTTATTTCAACACAAGTTTTTACTGTTCCTCCAATTCATCTCAGCGTCCTCTTTTTTACTGAATTATGTGTGCGTGTGTGTGTGTGTGTGTGTGTGTGTGTGTGTGTGTGCACCCATGCTTTCAGTTGGACCACAACATCTGGAAAGGAGCAGCATCACACTCAATAAATATGGAGACAAATGACAATACTAAAGAAAAGTAACGCCCAAACAGTAATATAAAAGAATATATTACCAAAATGAAAAATTCTGCATGTTTCCAAAGATTAATGGCTAGAATCAAAGTGAGTAAGTAAGACATTTGTCCTTGAGATATACATTTTGAAGGATTTGCTTCATTCAACATTTAGCATGACCTATAAATTATAAGTGAATTTCTGGAACTATCTACTATTTTCATCCAATAATAAAAACAGCCATCATTAAGCTTAATTATCTATCAGTTTAAAAGTGTTCCTGCAGTCAGAACTGTGATGACATGAGCAAAAAAAAAACAGCCCAAAACTCACATGCAGTAGCTTAATCTGTCAAACTGTTTGAATCAGGTGTTTCACCACAGCTTCTCGTGTCCCTTCAGTTTTCTTCCTTCGTCCTCTCCTGCATCTCATTAACAGCAGCAGCCTGTGTCGGTCCCACGTTGATTAAACCTGATACGCGAGCAGCTGGGTGGCAGCAGCAGCTACAAGTGCCAGCGTGCGCTCCGCAGACACCCTTGGGTGATCACACACACGGTAAACAAGGGCCCGCTGACCACCTGAGACCCGGCGAGGCAGACGTGAAGAGACACCTGAGTCCTGGCCGTCTGCGGGCCTCTTCACACCCGCTGCTCCGCCGGTCATCCTATCCCGCCTCGTTAACGTCATGAGGCGGGATAGGATAAGCACCCTGCGCACCGTTCCGACGACACGGTGATTGGTGGAGGGCTCTAATGTACACGGGGCAATTAACCTTAACCCACAGCCGGGTGTGGCCCCACATGCATCTATTCACACATCTCAATAATAATCTGTGAGAAAAATGAGGCCATTTCATTGCGGTGATTACATTCTGGAGAACTATGATTTAATGTCATTTGATACTGTATGATTGTATCATTATTCATCCTGAAAGTATTCTTATATCGATTCAATTGGCCAGGGTGCAGGGCCCAAGTGGAACAAATACATCCATCTAACGTGGTTTTCTTTATTTGCTGACAATAACATATTGAGACGATTTAACAGCCTTGTTTTATAGGTTCTGGAGTAAAATACCAAAAAAAAAACTTAATTTAAAAGCTCCTCGGTGGGTACTATTAAAAACACCACTTTGTAAGAGTGTTCTGTATGTTTTATTGCAGCTGGAGGGTTCATGAATGCCTGGGAAAGCATGTGGAGCTAACGTACTGTACAATTCTTGAAGACTTTCACATCCTCTGTAACATTAGAAGAGCAATCAATTAAGGAGATCAGTTAATTGAGAAGCAGGGCATTTTGGAAAGTACTGTTTTATATTTATTTGAATCACGTTTTGGTCGCT
Organism: Embiotoca jacksoni; assembly: GCF_022577435.1. NCBI lineage: Eukaryota > Metazoa > Chordata > Actinopteri > Embiotocidae > Embiotoca > Embiotoca jacksoni. The sequence continues at coordinate 2,651,685 of NW_027185252.1, forward strand.
CCACATTTCACTTGCATCAGGTAAACCAGCAGAACTTCACTGTCTCACATTTTATAGGTGCGTTATTTCACTGGTTGGCAGCAGTTCAATAAGAGTTTCTCCAACTTTACCTGCTGTTTTAGGGACTTTTAAAGTCATATCTGTACCTCATGTGAAGTACCGCTGACTACACTGTGTATTATTCGCCATGTCAATTTCTTGTGGAATATACTTCCAGCTTATTACTCGAACTTATGAGGCCCTGCGGGGAGACCAGAGGAACACATTGGACCTGCAGAGAGAGAAGTCTCATCTCAACGAGATAAAAAGTGAAGACGCAACTTCCAGGCAGACTTCAGAGGTGCTCTTAACAGTATAATCATATGTGAACCTTGAGATGGTTATTTATGAGCCTGGGATTGATGTCCATTGTATTCACGGAGGGTAGGAGTCGGTGGGAGGGGTGATGGGGGGAGGGGAGGACCAGCTGGGGATCTGTCACACAGAAGCATATAAAGCCTCCAGTCCTCCACGCAGCGGACCCCCTTTTTTCCTGGTCCAAGTCATTATGGAGTGGACAGCCCGGGGACTGACCCCCTGCTGTGTGGAGACCCCCGACGCCCGAGCACACGCAAAACACGCACTAAAACACACACCTCCGACTTTCAAATGCCATCTGGGCGCCCGCTTGTTTGGACCTCTCAGCAATGTCCAGTACGAGTTCTGTTTGTTCAAGTTTGAAGTGTTTAGTAAAAAAAAAAAGAATCAACAGAATGTGAAAACATTCTCCACCCGTGGATGAAACTATTTAAACCAGACCCGCTTGCCTCGATTCAGTGCTATGAAAGAAAGAACTCTTTCCTTATTCTACCTACAAAAATCGGTCGTTCTTTTTCTCCCTCTGCTTCTTTCTCACACACACACACACACACACACACACACACACACACACACACACACACACACACAAACACACACACCCTAAACTACAAACAAGAAAAACTCGTATTTTGTTTGTTGAACACAACAGTACAGGAAAGGCTTGTCAATGAATTGAAGTTAGTTGCTGACCATGTGTTCTTGACTGTTTAATCTGATAAAATATACCCACTATTTACATTTTGATTTGTATCTCAGAATCCGATTTAATTGCCTGGTTGGTTAAGGGATTTGTATTGGTGGATTTAAATAAAATAAAGAACTACAAGGTAACAGAAAAAAAAACATTAACTTCACAAAGTGAGAAAAATACAATCAACACAGAAGACAAGTGTAAACATGTTGACTTCTGATTCTTCCGTTGCAGCGTACTTGACTCCTAAAGAGACTTATTAGCTGAAGGAATGTGAGGTTGTAATTTGGATTACACAGGAGATGATTCAAATACATATTTTGCATTCTTTGCTCACATGCATACTAAATTTTACTTCCCACTTAACTGGTTTATTTTGATAACTAACATTAAAATAGCCTATTTTCAACTATTTAATTTCAATGGTGCAGCCAAAAATATCCCATGTTTTATAATACCATTAAACCTTATATTAAATCTAATATTAGGTTACTTACAATACAATGGCAGAGTCTTTAATTTCCCCTTTATGTAGTTAGTGCACCCCACTCATCAGTGGTGTAAAGTACGTACACGTACTTGACTATTTTCATTTGATTTATTGTTTCACACGTCTACATTTTATAGGGAAATATTGTATATTCTAGCTACCTCTGGCTTTAGTTGCTTTTAAAATGAAGATATAACACAACAGATAGCTTAACAAAACAAACTTTTAGAATACAACACATTGGGAAAAGTTAAACCGATGGTTTCCAACCTTTTTTTTGGGGGGGGGGGGGGGGGGGGGGGGCTTCTTACAAAAAGCAGTGTGTATAGTTTCAAATGTCTGTGAGGTTTCCGTTCATTAAATGTTCAAAAGATCCAAAATCTTTTTGGTGTCGCTGTAAAACTGTGTGTAAAGTAGTTTAAACTCCACCTGCAGAAACAACACACTCCTGATGCTTTAATTGTCTAATTATGAATTATGAAATATTATAAGTTACAAGGACAAAAAAAAAAAAGTATTTAAGAAAAAAAAAAATTACTATTAAACTAAACGTTGCTGCTAATACTTGAGTACATGTACCTAAGCAGGATGTTGTTGTTGTTGTTGTTTTTTATGTTCAATTTTTATAAATGTTTGTACATGCGCGCGCACGTGTAGCCTAGGGGGTGTGCGCGTGAGAGAGAGAGAGAGAGAGAGAGAGAGAGAGAGCGCGTGAGAGGAGGGCGTTTGGCCCCGCCCACAGCAGCCGTGACGGTTGAAGCCGTTGGGAGAAGCGCTCGGTCCATTTAAGCAGCGGTTCTTCAGGCGGTCGGGCGGCGGGCCGGAAACAGGAGCGATTCCCGGCGTAAAGACGACGTTCAGCCGCCGGAAAACAACCACACACACACCAAAAAAAAACAAAAAAAACAACAACAACAACAACCCTAAAGCCACATGGATTTATATCACTTTTCGGGGTGACTTTGAGCAGACGAAGGACGGCTGAAACCAAGTGAGTTCAAGCCCCGGAGGAGGAGGTGGTGGAGGAGGTGGAGGAGGAGGTGGAGGTGTTGTTGTTTTTGTTTTGTTTTTTACTGTCAGGACTTCAGAGAAGTTGCTCCACGCAGTAAGCTAACCTGCCCGGTGAGTTTAGCTCCGTTTGCGCGGACGTGCGTTAACTTGAGGAAGAAAGTACACCATTAAAATGTCCGTGGTTAAAAAAAAATAACACCATATTCTCTGGCAACTTCAAAGTAGTACCTTTTAAACCTTCCTCTTACTCCGTGGTGTCGTGCTGGATGAAAGTATTACCCGAAACCGATTTAGTTAATCAACTATTTCTGGTCAAGTGAAGCAAAAACGAACCTTTCTCTATTTCAGATGTGACGTTGTGCTGTTTTATTTTCCTTGACATGATTTAAATGTCTTATTTGGCCAAAATAACTTTTTTTTTTAAGTGTTTTTTTTGGGGCTCTTGGAAGCAGTAACAGGGCTTTTAACGTTTATCTGATATATATATTTTTTTTATTAGATTATTAGATCTAAACGAGTGGTAAAAACAAACTAATAAGATTAATTGTGGTTGCAGTCCTGGTCAGTGTAAACAAAACATTTAACTCGCATTGTGCAAGTTGTTGTTGGAAAACCTAATCCAGTGCTTAGAGGAGATAACTGAATAAATTCGGACTTTTATTTCAGTTAACCTTCATTTTAACCTGAACAAATTTAGATAAACTACTGTTTTCCTCCTCCTCCTCCTCCTCTGATGCCATATATGCTCTCCAAGATTCAAGTTTTTAATCACATGAGCAACATTTTCCAAAGTTTCTGCGCAGATGCGTGTGTCAGAAGTTCTGTAGCCCAGCTATGTTTAGACAGAAATGTCCAAACCACATTTTGGATGAGCATCTTTCATCCAGTTGAGGAGGGTTGGTTTCTGTTTAATGGTAATCTGAATTATCACCCGACAGTGGCCATTACAAAAGAACGATATTTAAAACAAAAGAATAAACTCATATATATATATATATATATATTTCTCGTGCGTGACAAGTCTTGATAATAGCTCCAATGTTTTCCTGTGACTCTCATGTGGCTAATCTTTGTTTACCTTGTACCCAGTTCAGTGCTGCATGGTTGCAGTGGTGTGTGAAACAAGTAGTCAAACACAGCGCAGCAAGTGCACATGTCTTTATGGGCTGTATTAGGTAAAGTTTAATAGGACCAATTTTCAGCTGTGTGAATTCATGATAAGAAAGAACACAGAAAGGAAAGTGGAAGAAGAAGAATTTGGTGGTTGTGCTTTTAAGAGATTAAGTTTGCGGCTCATTTGAGTATCAAGTTGCTTTAATAGAGATCAGGTAGGTAGGTAGGTAGGTATATACTTTATTAATCCCCGAGGGGAAATTTTTTGTATTGGGTATACTTTTCCTATTCACTTTCTTTTGTCCGTAGCACAAACAATAACAACTGGGCCTGTATTGTGATCCTTTCTCCTTTTTTTGTATTTTTTTTTTTTTTTTTTTTTAAATACAACAAAGGCTAGTTTGTGTTGCCCAAATGGACTAACTGGGACTGTTTGGTAATCTCAAAGGTCATTTCAGCCACTCACTAAACAAGCACTCTGCCGAAATAGCCAGTAATTTCTCTGCATCATGTGTAGAGCGATTACTTTCAGATATCTGCTCAACAACAAGCTCCGGTTTCCTGTTCAAGGACACTTTGACCTGTTGATTAAATCAAGCTTTTTTTTTTTTTACGGGATAATTGATCTGCCCTCTCTCTTGTAATCACCTCACCTAATCAACCACTCATCATTACTTTTCCAAACATCCTTCTTAGTGGGGAAGTTAGGGAGGTGGAGGGGAGCAAAGGTCATCTAATTGAAGCACAGGGTTTCTTCTTTGCACATTTAATGTGTTCAAGAACACAAAGGCAGGTTGTTTATTCACTTGATGAATGAGTGTGACTTTAGCAAATTGTGGAAACCAGGCTGCTTTTGTATTTTTTTGTTTTCAACTCGGGGGTTAAGTTCCATTGACTGTACCACAGTGTAGAGACTGCAGAGCCACTATAGGTTTAATGAAAACACTTTTTTTTTTTTTTTTTTTTTAAATGAAATTTAAAGGTACTATTTGTTAAATAAATTTGTTTAAGTCTGGAATTTTGGCGAGAAGTGTGCAGCAATTCCCTCTGATTTCAATATCTGGCTGTTCACTAGTTTTCGTCTCCTTTCAAGGTCAGTAATATCAGCACATGTCTGATGGGAGACCCATAGATACCCACGGGTGCTGCTAATTGTAGGGGCATCCCAGTAGGGCTGTACTATAACCACGCTGTCGTTAACATAGAAATCTGCACTGTCCTGTTTTAACAAACTGACACACAGGGCCCTAATAGTAGTATTTTACATTTCATGTGACATTTTTCTCCGGCAACACTTACTTTAGTCCAGACCAGCTAACAGAGTCAATGTGTTTACTTGGCTGAAGCTTGTTATAATATCCAAGTTGAAGGAAGCTCACCCTATAAACATTGCATCGCCTGTAGTTTTACAATACAGAACAACAACAGCAAAATATCATGGTAACTCCGCTTACTCGCTACCATCTGCAGATAAACTAGCTTGTGGGTCCTGAAAAGGAGGCCAGGCCAGTGGTACAATACCACCGGGGGCGGCTGCGGTTTGGCATAAAAAGGCTTTGACTCCAATCGACTTCCATTCAACTGCTCTCATTAATCACAAGGCGTCATTCATACGTGGTGTCATTCACTAAAGTCACTCCCTATTAGTTTTCTAGCGGTCCATCTGAAAATGATCAGCGTGTTCTAACTGCCCGACTAGTTTATGTATAACTTAAAATACATTAATGATTATTTCAATTGTTTAAAAAAAAAACCTTGTTTCCTGTGAGGAAAACATACCCAGGTGGTAACGGATGTAGTTGACAGGGCACCACTTCTCCGTTTCTCGTGAAATCAAAACTGAAAAAGACGTACATCCACGCGTTCACCCACAGGACTTTCGGTGTCCTCAAAACCTTGCGTGCAAGAGACCCGAGTTTAAAATTGCAGCTTTTTTTTTTTTTTTAAATCACAGATTTATACACATCAAGAAATTCTTAATCTGAATATGTATTTACCAGCAGCTGCTATTATTAAAGTGCTTGTCTGCCACTGTTTCCTGAGAGCCATTAAAAACGGCTTACAGGGATATGCTGCTGCAAAGACACAACTAATCCATAATGTAACAGTCATTTCACAGTCAGCGGTTGCTGCTGAGTACGGAAAATACATCAGTGGCTTTCAAGTGTTTATGGACATTAATGGTGATGGGGGGGCGGGGGGGAATAAACTGACGCCAGTATTGGCTGTAATGGGCAGGCGTTACGTCAGCGATACCCTGGGTGTTGTGCAGCTGCTTCCTATATTACCAGAATTAGCAGAAAGGAAATGTACCTCGGTAATGGATTAGCGCTGAGAGGAGGAACAATAGATGAGGGGAAAATGGACTGCATGGGTTTAAGACACAGCGTGACACAAATGTGGAAACGAGAAGTCACGGAGGAGATCGGTCTTGAAGAAAATGAGGACGCCGCCTTGCCTAAACATTTGCTTAAATGAACACGAGTTCTGCAAAGTTGTGGTCTTGCAGAAAATGTTGTCACGCTTACATGAACATGTAAATTTGCACTGTAACTGGTCCTGCTTCGGTTTCCACCCTCTTAGCGCACGTGTACCTGTAATTCATTTTCATAAAATCTGAGGAAGTGACACTGAGGGTAACGGAATTAAACATTTTATATTCGATGTGACAAACCCAACGATGAGGAAAGCGGGATATGTAGCTAAGTACTGCGGGGAAATGTGCCTCCACATTCAGAGGATCTCGTGAATCCGATTGGTTCAATGTGTATTTTACTCCCTTGTTGTCATCGCAAACTGTAGATTGCACATTGTTGGAGTTCCCTAAACTTTTCAAGTAACATTAAGGAAGTGGTTTTTTTTTGAGTAGCAGGAGCTACAGCACTTTGTTTTAGGGACTCGGCTGACAATTGGTCTGTAAAATGTCAGAAAGAAACGAACGCAACTCGGCAGAGCCCCATGTGATGTCTTCAAATGGCTTTTTATTTATTTATTTATTTTTTTTAACTTTTCCTTTAAAAAAAAACATGATGGGAAGGGGGGAAAAAAGAAAATGAATTGTAATCCATTTTGACCATATATTTATGGAGTACTAATGCCAGCAGCGTGCATTCTGTTATGGGATTCTTTTTAATATTAAAGTAGATATTTAAGGAGTTTGAGCTTTCTGTCGGACGAGACAAAAGAAATTTGCACGTGCGAAGCTTTGGGCGGGGGGGAAGTTGTAACGGGAACAAGGTGAAACCTTTCTGTGGGTGGAAATACGCCGAGCAGCGACCGAAGTTTGTCACCCGTTTGAAGGTTTTGTTTCTCCTTTCTAATTGACTGTTTGGCGGAGATGACAAGAGTTTAGCTTGGTGAGTCAGCGCTGTGCGCCCGGGAGACAGGATGCGAGTGTTTGCAATGAGGCAACATGTGAGCAGTCGACGCCACACACACACACGCACACACACACACACACGTACACACACACACGCACACGCACACGCACACACACACACACACACACACACACACACACGCACACAGTCCCGAAGGAGCTGCTGTAGCTCGACACCCATTGATTTTTACTAGCACGGTATGTTTGTGAATAATCTGCAACGCTATAAAGCAGCAAAGACATATTCAAGCTTTACAATGAGATTACTGACTTTTTGAAAGTACAGACAACACTTCTTATTTCCCAGAAAAATTGGACTCATTTGGTTGATGGGAGACCTTGTTTGCGCCGTCGTCTCCGCTCCTCCTCCCGTCTGCAACAAACCCTCTTCCTGCCCCTCAGTTCCTGAGGATGTGCACATACTCATTTGCCCATTTATAGTTCATAATACAGACATAGTGCCGGATGTAGAAGTTTATCTAATGTTTGCGCAGGAACCAAACAGGCTCTCTTGGCTTGCTGCTTAATAATTCTAATTCATTTGTCGGGAGTTGTACAAAAACCAAACCGAGGGTGCATTTGTAGAAATGGCTGAAAATCTTTAGAAGTTGTTAAATGTTGTACACTGTCAAGTTAAAAAAGCAGTGACCTTAACCCTCCCTCCCCCCCTCCCACAAACACACACACTCCTCCCCTCCCTCCTCCCCCAAACTTTTAATATAATATTATTTAATGCAACTGCTTTGGCCAGCTTTTAGTAGCTTCTATCCGTCTGTTGTCATCCATGTTAATGTGATGTACCCGGGGCGTTGTCAGAATACTCCATCACTTAAACAGCTTAATGAGACTGTCGCTTTCCTTTCTGCATTAGCATCAGCTGCATTATTATAACTGCAGACAAAAGACGGCGTGTCTGCGTGTTCTTCCTTTTACTGACGAACACTTTGTAGAAACCATCACGTTATCTTACTGTGATGTTTTCTTGTAGTCCACTTATTGTTTCTCTATTATCATGAGACTTTGGTTCTCTGGTAATCTCTTGGCCTTCCTGTAATAGCTGCTGCCATTAGTTGCAACTTGCCCCCCCCCCTTTTTTTTTTTTTTTTTTTTTTTCCACTGAAAGGCTGAATATTCACCACAGCTGCTGTAGCTGCTCTTTTTCTTTTTTTTTTTTTTCCCCCTAAGTCCAACATTAATACTGAAACTGAAAAACTTTGGAAATTTCAGCATCAGGGAAGATCAAGCAGGAGTAAAGCTTTACTTTTGGCAATTGCTTTATCCTTAAACAGCGCAGAAAATACACTATTTTGAATTACAACTTCTTCAGATTGCATTTTTAACCACAATTATGTCGTCATCTAAAATCGGATGCTTTGCAATACAGTATTTGCCCCATATCTCGCACCGCTAACCCACGCTACCCCCCTCAGTCAGTCAGTCAGGCAAAGTAAACCGTGACTCAAATCAATAATCAAAGACAGTGAAGTCTTTTATGGCGTCGTTCGAATCCGTCTGTCGGTTTCTGGGCACAATCTTCAACCTCATCTCCAGCCGCGGAGCGCTACCCCCGTCATCAAAACCTCTTCAAAATCAGCAACAAAGCAGGTGAACAAGATGTATGGTCCATTTTTGCAGCCCGAGATATTCGCATTTGTTCATCAGGTCTCATTGTGAGCCGTGCGTCAGGATTAAAGTTGGCATGCTGGTGTAGTACGAACTCGTCGGCCCGGTCCGAGCCTCCTTTTAAACTTGAGATTACGGTGAGCGCGAGTGAACGAGTCGCAGCGTCCAGAGAGGTGACCTTTTAGTATGTGGAGACGGCGTGTCAAGTATTCAATGATAATGAGAAATTCCTTTCTATTTTAAGCGTGTGTGTGGCAGCGTGTATGTGCCAACGTATGTTTCTCTACTTTTTCACCACCATTTTATGTAAAACATCGTTCCTGTAGGTAAAAGCTGCATTGTAATAAGTCTTTGAGAGAAAAGAGCAATTCAGCAGGTCGTTTTGACTTGACAGGTAATTAGACGGAGGAGCCAGGGGATTTTTTTATTTTTTTATAATAAGCTTGATGGACAAAAGTCAACCTGGTTGTGATGATGGGTTGGGTACCAAACTTTGATACTGGGTACTTTTGTGGCACCAGTCGTACTCCAGTATTTAGCATCGAAAAATGCCTCTTCATTTGGTACCAAATCTCCATATCTATGCAGCCAAAACAGCCACGGGATTTCATTTTCAACACGCATACATTTTTGCTCCTTTTTACTCACATTATTCACCACGAGAATACCTTATTTCATTTTAATAACAAATTAACGCGTGCGGTGCACTAACTGGAAGCTTCATTGTGTGCAGCCGGAAAGCGTCTACTGATATGATGCGTTTGCGGGACACCAGCAAAATTGTAGCATCGAGCGACGGCTTCCACGTGAGGCGTTTGGGGAACGCTGGTAAATTGTAGCTGAAGTAATGAGTTGCACGCGAGGCATTTCGGGGACGTCTGCAAATCGTAACAAAGAGACCGACCCGGGGTTACGCGCTCCCCCTACAACGTGCACGAAAACTAATCACTTGTACCCTGTGTGATGCCATTTAATTTGACATAATAATACCCATAATAATACTCTTCTAATATCCAGCATTCAGTCTCCATGCAGCCCACCACCTGTTGTGCTGTAATTTTCCTTTTCTGATAAAAGCGGCAAACGAAACAACCGATCGGCAAAATCCCGTCTGTGGAAAGCTCTAACAAAGTGGGAGTTTTATTTATTTTTTTTTTAAGACCGTTGTGAATACTGTTGTCGACTGACGATATTTGGTGGGCAGACTCCAGCTCAGACGGCCCCCGCTTCCTCCGTCGCATCCCTCCGGCTATTTATGGCGCTCTTCTCTTCGCACCGTGTCGCTATCGGGGCCCACATTCCCTCATGCCCCGACATCCTCTCGTACTCTTCTGACTTTTTGTTAAGTGGCGCTCCAAAAAAATAAAAAAAAATAAAAAAATCTCTTTGCCTACAGGGCAGCAGGACGGGTGCGACAGATTACAACACGGGGAAGAGGAAGTTTTATTTGGAGGGCGTGACTCGTGCACAAAGGTAATTCAAAGTCTTTACATAACACGAGAGACATAAAAAAAAAAGATTTGAACGGAGATAAAGGGAAAGTACTTCAACATGCATACTGCTGATGATTTGGATAATCGATTGTGTAATCCCGATAGGAGACAGTAATCTTCTCCATGGAAACTATCAGCCGTGATTCTGCTTTGTGCAACCAAAGATTCCTTCCGTATGTATTTATAGGCCGTTTTGCGGGACATTTATTTTTACAAGATGCATTTTTAGCGTGTTCTGGGTGGCTGGAGGGATCCTACTCTGGAATTTAAAAAGTAGACCATGAGAAAAGTAGATCAACAAAAATAGAACAGGCCCTTAAATGTCGACGATTTGATTCATCAGTCGAGAAGTCTCATTCCTTCAAATTGCAGCGCGGCGTTGGACATGGATCACTGGATGAAGTCTTTATCTGCGTGTGTCTATTTACTAACTTTTATTGCCGATTCATCAAGTCCTTCCTTTTCAGATACACATGATTATCGAGTCAGCATTGATTAATCGACCAATCATAGCAGTCCTTGTGTCTGTTCTGGTGGCTAAACTACTTTTGAACCAGACGCTGATACGATCTCCTCTACTGCCATCCAGGGATTTCTGACTCTGGGAGGAAGAAAAAAAACAGGAAATTGAAACCTGCTCCAATTCAGAGCCATTTCTTGATACCTAACCCGAGTTTAGACTTGTTGCCAGTGGAAACGCCCGCGGAGAGAAATTATTTAAAAGCCAAACCAAAAAAAAAAAATGCCTCCACGGGCTGAAACTTTTCGCCGTCGTGTTTCGGCACACTTCAGTGAAGTTGCAGGAGATTCTTTTTTTTTTTTTTTTTTGTCTGTTTGTTTTTTCTGTCGCCCTCCTCCTGCCAATCGGTTAATCATCCTCTTATTGCTGTCAGTCGGTTAGGAGTTGGACTTCGTCCACCGACCTGACGTGACCTCCGTTGGCGGACGCTCGCCTGCTGTGCTGCCTGCTTCGCCGCTGTCACTCGCACACAGCAGTCAAGAGACGGGGTAACGAACGGGCGTGACCTCGTTCACGCCCGTCACCCTCTGGCTGAGTGAACAGGGCGCCCCTCTACACGCTCGCAGTTTGAAATGTTGTGCTCTCGGCTGCAAACAGTAATGTCGGTTAACTCTGACCCTTGTACATTTATAACGCCGTTCAGATTTCCTGTTCACCCGATGCTCTTGGATCCGGCGCAGCCAGAAAAGCGCCGCGGCAGTGAGACGAGGCAGAAATGCTTCGAGATGTCGGGGAAACCTTTCGCCCCTTTTGACATTCGGTGGTGACTCTTGTTGGCGGGAGGTGATCGACCGGGTGTGAAGGGTTATAGCGGGCTTTGTCATTTTCAGTGAGTTTATTGAAAAGGGATTTATTTGCTGGTCATTTGTTTTGTGTGCTTCCGAGTTTGCTTTGATGGGTGCAACGCCTACCTGAGAAATCTGTGTTTCAAATACATCGTTGTGGTTTTTCTGCTGATGTTTTTCTGAATCGTTCCGCTTTGTAAAATTTCACGGTGAAAGGCGACATGTCCTCCATTTATCTGTTGACCATCTCGTATCTAACCGGCACAACGGTGCGTTTAATAATTAACAAAACCTAGTCGTGTGTGGAAAGAGAGTTTCCACATCAGTGTATTTGGTCAGAGTTGAAAGCTTATCGTGTTGCTTTCATTTGTTATTGAACTTTTTTTTATTTTTTTTTGCTGGTGTTTAACGGTCACCGATTCATCCAGTGTAGAAATTGTGTCGGTTGCACGCCTGTTTTCTGGTGCTGTTATTAATCATTAACATGTTTTGTTTTCACGATAAATAGGGGGATATTCACACCGGGGTTTTCAGTCAGGCTCGAAATACATGCTTTGGATGGGAGTTCACCGGCTTCAGCGCACCGTGCACCCGGCCATTGTTTGTTCCGTCTCTTGTGGCTTTCAGTTTTGTTTACCTTTCCCGCCCTCTACAATTAAAAGTGAGAAGAAATGTTATCGCAAAATATTAATTTGGGATGCGTTTTTGTAGGGCTCCCCCCTCCACCTCCCCCCCACCCCCACCCCAAATAGTTGACAAGAAACGTCTTGGTCATTTACTCCCTGGAAGAAAAGGGGGAAAAAAAAAAAAAAAAAGAACTTGCGAGAAACGATATTAATCATCGAGAGAAGCTTTTTGGCAAAAGAACCAAAGCACCGAGTTGTACGTTGAGCTCACTTGGCTGGAGCGGAGCGTCCACGCACGCAGCAACACGTCCGCTGGAGCAAAAAATATGAGAACTCTTCAGTCCGAGGAGAGAAAATGACATGAAAGTCCCTGAAAACAACTATTAGAGCTGAACAAGTGAAAGTCTGGTTTCTGTGGTGGGAAGAACATAATGCTATTCTCCTGGTAAATGCAGTAATCCCTCCTGGAGGACGGTGAGGTTGTAATAATGGTCTACATTGTGTTGGTATCCGTTTCATGTCATGAATGTTACACCCCCTCACTCCCTTGTGAAAAAAACATAAAGACTTGTTGTCTTTGTTCCATGACTGTGCTTTTTCTCTCATGTTGACCTGGACTTGAATAACCAGGCTCCAGACCCTCTGCAGTAATTTGATTTTTTTTTTTTTTTTTTTTTAAACAATGTCTTTCATACACGAAACCTGGTTTGCCGCGGTTGAGATGTGAGATTAGAGCAATCGTTTCCCAAACGACAATCTGGCAGGAGAAAGCGGATTTGGACGAGCTGCTGATTTTTGTTTTGATCAGCTGATCGATACAGACGAGTTAAACGTAACGTAAAGAGAAGGCCGCTTCTCTTTCTCCTGAAAGATGGTTGGAGATTTTAAGCCGTGTAAATGCTAAAAGATCTACAACAGATATTAAAGAAGTTTAATTTTGTTCTGTTTAAATTAGAACATGAGTCATTTGTATATCAGGGCTGCAATTATTTTACTTTACCAACTACTCTGCTGATTATTTTCTTGATTAATGGAGGTGTCTATAAAACGATAGTGAAAATGATTTCCTGCAACCCAAGGTGATGTTTTGGAAGTTAATCCTTCTCCAACAGTCTGAAACTGGAAGATATTCAGATTACTAATGTGTTTCGGACTATTAATCATTTGACTCATCGTTACAGCTGTTGTAGAGCCGCACGGTAATATAACGATCTAAAAACATAGATTTAAAGCTTTTATCTAGATACGAGATAAGTTGTTCACATTAGGTCAGTTCAGCTGCCGTTCCTCTCTCCTTCCTTCAGTGCTCACATTTGTTAGCGGTATAAAAAAAGAAAAGAAAACGTGCAGCAGCTTTTCAGCGTGTCTTAAAACAGCAGAACTTGGTTTCCTGAGCTTCTTGTGCCGTCCATATTTGTCGAGCTGCTTTCTTCGGGCTCAGCTCCTTCACACCGGTTGTTTCATGTGTTTTCCAGATCCGGCCTCTCCTCTTCCTCCTCCTCCTCCTCCTCCCTTCCCACGTCCCTCTTCCCCATTGGCTGCTGCTCTCAAGTGGGTGGAGAGAAGTATGGGGTAAGAGAGCCGAGAGGAGACACGAGACCACACGAGCCCGAGGAGGCCTACTCACCTGCACAGGTAAGATCGCGCGGTGTGCACCTACAGAGGCAGCGTATGAGTAGTTATAGGAGTGTTTAAAAAAAACAACAACAAAAAAAAAGACAACATGCATAGATGCAATATTTAAACACGCAAGTTCGATTGAATTCAAACGTGCTGTTAAAACTTTATTTAATTTATTTAGGAAGGCTTTTATTTATCCAAACAGAATCATGAGCTTCATTTGGATCCATTCAAACTCAATGAGCGCACACACACACACACACACACACACACACACAAACAAACACACACACAAACCTTCTTATCTGCCATTGTTCTCTGATGTGCCACACCTCCCCCCCTGCACCATAACCCCCCACATTCCCCCACCCCCACACACACACACACACACAGAGCTGAGAGACCTCACCTGACTGAACCTTTTATCAGGTGGAAGCCACGATGGTCAAACACAGCTTGTCATTGTCTGCTAGATTACTGCCAGATTTAATCACGGTGCCACAGAGCTGTTTGTCACCGGACATCAACGCCGTTTCCCCCACCTGGCTTCATGTTACGAGGAATAAGAACTGAATCAGATATAACATGTGGAGAAACTAGAAAGGAAAAAAAGGTTTAAAAGCAGACGGGATACATAGCTTAAAAAAAAACCAAAGGAACAGTGAAGCGAGGGACTCGAACCGACCTCCTGATTGGATGGTGAACGGAGATGTTCCCAATAATTTGTCCATCCCATGAACGTGCATCAAAAATAATGCAGTCCGGTACTAAACCGCCAGCAGCACCCACTACGAGCTCAATAATGCACACGACGTCATCAAAAAAACTGGAAATTCATTATAAACAACCTTAAAGTCAAATTTATGTCAGAACTGTTCTCGTCAAAGTAAAAATAACAACGTACCCGGTGAGCATAAAATAAAAATTAAAAAAAAAGAGGTCCGGTCATGCGGCCAGTGTGTACTCAACTATAAACCTTTTTTTTTTTTTTTTATTACTGTTCAATATTTGAATACGATTTTATGGTCTTTCTGGAAAGTTTTGATCATTAACTTGTTAGAACATGAGCCAAAAGAGAAACTGGACGAGGAGAAGATTCTCTTTTAAATTCCTACATAAATCAAATCATCAGGACAGAAAATAAAATAGCATAATTCCTCCACATTATCGCACAGATTTTTTTTTTTATTTTCGCGTCGTATTAAGATTTTAATCATTTATAAAGAAATCCAAGTTCGGTCAGAAGATGGTGTTCCGGACAAACGTGAAAGATCAGCCGTGAATCCCCGATTTGAAATAAAGTTTGGTTGAAGCTTGAGAGCAGTAAAATAAACTGTTTATTCTTCAGTCCCACATTCGACCGTCGGTAAATATAATGGCGCCGCTGATGGTTCGCATGCACGGCGATCACTCTGCTTCGTGTCATAACAACCTTCGTCTCCGTCTGGGATGTAACTTTCTCAACGGCTGATCACCCCTGCCGTGATAATAACACTTTATCTTGGGGTTATTATTTTATCTCCTGCACTTGGCAAACTTGCCGTGCGTGTTTTAACGGCACTGCAGTCGCGGTCTTCAAATATTCGTAGTCATTAAAATACAAGAAAGAAAAAAAATCTTTACCGTATGCGGCTTTAATTCTTCCTTATTTCCCCCGTTTTGGACCGGTGCCCGGTTGTAATGCGCCACTCCTGTCAGAAGGTGGCGGGAATGTATCTAAAAGCTGTTTGCCGGCAGCCATTAAACAACGCAAGGAGGAGAAGAAGAACACGTTGGCGGCAGAGTTCGGAGCTTTTGCACGTTAAACTGTACGTTGAAAACGTGCAAAGACGACTACAGCCGGAAAAAAGTGCGACAACAATAGTCTATTAATAATCAAATGGTAGTTTTGCTCATCTGAGCTGCAGTCTGCAATTTGACGTCGACTTTTCCTGCGACTTTTCTTTTAAGAACAAGTTTAAGAAGATGCTCGAGAATAAATCTAAACATCTAATGTGCTTTTAACCTTTGGCACAAAACTCTACATCCATCCGAGGTACATCTTCATGCTCTGTCTTCGTTTTGTGTTTTGCAACGTGTGCAAGACGACCACAAGTGCACGCAAACCACAGCAGCAGCAATTTGAATCTTGGTGCTGAAACGTTCAGTCTGAAGTGTGTGTGTGGGGGGGGGGGGGGGGCAGATGCTCCATCCGGTGTGTGTTTGAGATGCTCCATCAGGTGTGTGTTTGAGATGCTCCATCAGGTGTGTGTTTGAGATGCTCCATCAGGTGTGTGTTTGAGATGCTCCATCAGGTGTGTGTTTGGCCTCGGACTACTGCTGGTTAATTACTCATCTCGTCTGCATGTTGTTCAGCTTTCTTCTTAACAGCCCACCACCACCCACTCACTCACTCACTCACTCACTCAGTTCCCAGAAGTCTGCTTGTTTGTACGGGAGGGGAGGGGAGGGGGTGAGGGGAGGTGAGGTAATTGCCCATGAGAGAAAGGAGGAGTCAGAAGGGAGAAGCCTTTGCTTGTCTGTAATATAACAATGATGGACTACCAGCATTGTACAGCGGCAGCATCATCATCATCATCCTCTGTAGCTTTTGGGGTTCGGCCTTCTGTCCCGTTTCACACGTGAGCAAAATTCAAAAGAAGTAGTAGGAAAGAGAAGAAGCAGAAGAAGAAGAAGAAGCAGAAGGAAAAAGGTGGCGAGGGAAGCTGAAGGGAGCGCGGGGAGAGCCAACGGCAGCGCAGCAGTGCGAGCTCGTTGCCATGGAAGCGGCGAGAGCAACACGATACGGAGGCAGGAAGTGTTACGAGGCAGCGACGCACAGGACGAAGCCGCTCATCCATTTCACTCGTCAGCCAGAGTTTGCTCAGCTTTCACACTGTTAACACAACAAATCAGGTTAAGGCACATTTACAACCCGCATGAGGGAGCAGAACCTCAATTTAACAAGTGATTCACACGCTCAATATTTCCTGTGTGTGTGTGTGTGTGTGTGTGTGTGTGTGTGTGTGTGTGTGTGTGTGAAATCAGCTGATTAACGTTGAAGGAAAAACAATCAAATCGCTATTCAACTATTTCGATAACGCGTTCATTGTTTTCAAGCAAAAATGCCAAAAATATTTTTTTTTTTTGGGGGGGGGGGGGGGTGGGGGGGTTTAGCTGCTTTCTTCTTTTTTTTCCCCGTATACGATTGTAAATTATATATTTTACGCTTTTGGGACTCGCTGTATGTCAGCACTGTCACGTACGGTGATTATTTATTTTATTTTTTTTTAGCATTAAACTAAAAGCCTCGCTCTGCTTTGGGAGCTGCCGGCCTGGCTGGAGTCTTTTCTTTTGTTTGTTTTTCCTTGACTACATCTACCCGTAAATGACCCCTAATATCTGCCAGATGCTGAGATTTGCGCCTCTCTCCCTTTCGGCCCGTAGTCCCCAAGTTTAGCTTCATTCTTCCCGCCACTTATTTTATGTTTTTGTTTTTTGTTTTTCCTCATCATTTAAACATTTAAGTTGTCGTTCCCGTAGGACAGTCTGAAGTTTGCAAAGTTCAGTCGGCGAGTTTTGCTCCCGTCTCTCCTCCCCGTTTCCCGTCATAACCTTCGGTCATTTGAATTCTCCGGAGCGTTTTGGCCCCCCAGAAAAGTTTCTCCCCGTTCGAGCAGTTTGCGCGAGTCCGAATCCAGACGGAGAGACGCGGTGAAGCGATGTTTATCAGCGAGTCCGCCGGGACGGAAACCGCCGGCCAGGGTCCGACCTGCTGAAAGGAAGCATTGTCTTGGTTTCCAACTCGCGGAGCCGCGTCCTCGTCTCTCCTTCTGGTTTTAGTCGACGCCGGCCCGAAGGTGACGACGCAACCCTCGACCGTGGAGCCGTCCTCCGCCGTTAATATTACCGGGATTCAATAACCGGCACGTCGGCGGCAGAAGGAGGCGAAAGACGCGTCCCGTTGCGTAACGGCTGTGATTGCAGGGTTCGCTTTGTCTTCACCACGACGATTAACGTTGTTAAACACGACCTCTGGTCAACCTTTTCGTTTGTTTGTTTTTGGTT
Organism: Embiotoca jacksoni; assembly: GCF_022577435.1. Classification (NCBI taxonomy): domain Eukaryota; kingdom Metazoa; phylum Chordata; class Actinopteri; family Embiotocidae; genus Embiotoca; species Embiotoca jacksoni. The sequence continues at coordinate 2,669,443 of NW_027185252.1, forward strand.
TTTTTTTCTAATTATGACGGATCATTTTCCTAATTGTTTTATCACATTTAGTTTGAGCTGTGGCCAGAACGACCAGTTGACGCTTGAATGCAGCTTAACGATCACACACGCACACGCACACGCACACGCACACACACACACACACACACACAGTTACTGGCAACCTTGAGGCGACTACCTGGAAACCTGCATGCGTGCTGGCGGCTGATTTTCGGAGTAATTTTCGGTCTTAAAGTTAATAATTACTAACAAATAGAGAATATTTAGGTTTGGAAAAAGACGCGTTTAAGCTGCGTCGGACAAACCGGCTTTTCTAACTAAACAACACACTGATGGATGGATTGATGGATGGATGGATTGATTGATTGATTGATTGATGGATTGATTGATTGATTGATTGATTAACATCCAAACACAGCACGGAGAGTTCTTCAAATAAGGAAGCACTAAAGCCGAGCTCAGACTACGAGCTCGTGTTCATCTTTCGTGACCGTAACTGGCGAGAAAACGTCAAAACAAAATACATGTCGTCTTCGACCACGTCACAACAGAACGCTTTCGGTCGTTTGTTTATGTAAATTTTAATCGGTGGATTGTTGCGGGGGTTTTTTTTTTCTACTCCTGACGTCTCTTTTTATTCTCTTTCCATTTTCTTTTTGTTTTTCTTGTGTCCGCTCAGGTGGCGACGGGGTGCAGGATGGCGATACTGCGGAGGAGGCTGAAGCTTGTGGTGACGGTGACGATGGTTAACCTCTTCATCTTCATCCTCATCTCCAGAAGCAGCAGCCAGGACAAAAAACGGACGCCACAAGGTCCTCGTCCCGTCCAAACCTTTCTGGACCAAACTGTGTCCCAGCGGGGCGTACTGGAACCAGCAGCAGCAGGTTCTGGACGTCCACAACAACCCCGTCCTGATGGCCAACTACAGCGGCGGGGACCTGCCCGACTGGGTCAACGACACCGACGCGACCCGCCGACCCCTGCCGGCCCAACGTCCGGGTCACCACGCAGGTGAAGGACTACAACTCCCTGCCGGAGCGCTTCAAGGACTTCCTGCTTTACATGCGCTGCCGCTCCTACCCGATGACGGTGGATCAGCCGGACATCTGCGAGGAGCCGCCGTTCCTGCTGCTGGCCGTCAAATCCCTGGCGCCTCACTTCGACCGGCGCCAGGCCATCCGCCAGTCCTGGGGGCGGGCCGGCGTCGTGGCCAATCGGACGGTGGTGACCATCTTCCTCCTCGGCAACGCCACGGCCGGCGACCACCACCCGGACCTGTCCGAGATGCTGCGCTACGAGAGCGTGCGCCACAGGGACGTCCTCCAGTGGGACTTCCGGGACTCCTTCTTCAACCTGACCGTGAAGGAAGTTCTGTTCCTGCAGTGGATCCGGTCGCGCTGCGCCGGCGCCCGCTTCATCTTCAAGGGCGACGACGACGTCTTCGTCAACACCTACCGCATCCTGGACTTCCTCGGGGGCCTCTCGGAGCCCAAAGCCAGGGACCTGTTCGTGGGCGACGTGATCACCAACGCCGGGCCCCACCGGGACAAGAAGGTGAAGTACTTCATCCCGGAGAGCATGTACGTGGGGATCTACCCTCCGTACGCGGGGGGGGGGGGGCTACCTGTACTCCGGGGACGTGGCCGCCCGGCTGTACAACGCGTCGCGGCGCGTGGCGCTCTACCCCATCGACGACGTCTACACGGGGATGTGCCTCCGGAAGCTGGGGCTGGCCCCCGAGAAGCACAAAGGCTTCAGGACCTTCAACATAGAGGAGAAGTACCCCGCTCCAACCCGTGCGCCTACAAGAGCTTGATGCTCGTCCACCCGCGGACCGCCGCAGGAGATGATCCAGATCTGGACGTGGCTCGGCGGCGGCGGCGGCGACTTGACCTGCCAGTGACGGCGACGGAAGACGTTGTTGTTGTTGTTGTTGTTGTGGGAGTTTTGTTTTTCCTCCCCCGCCGGAAAAAAGGGCCGGAGCGACACAAATATTTGATCTCGAACCGGGGTCGTGACTTCAAAGTTGGCAGCTTTAAGTTAAGATGATATTAAAACAGTTACTCGGAGCCTCGGCTTGAGGAAGGATTGCGACATTGGATCCATTTTTTTCTTTTTCTTTTTTCTTTTTTTTTTCTTCCAAACATAGTATTTTCCGTCAGGCGAGCTTAACCCAACGAGCGCCACCCGAAGTGAATGTGTCTTTGAGTGCATTTATTTATATCACAACTATTTATACGGACTTTAAAATGCTTTAACACTGTGTTATCGATGCTGTATTAAAGACCGGCGAGGCGTCCGCCGAGGACTCGCCGGGTTTGTTCGACGCACGTGTAAATTATCAGGAGCGATTTAAAGGTAAAATTATGTTTAAATACGAGTAAAAGGATAAATTCACTCAGGCAGCAGCTGTTCGAGAAGTTCCCGGCGAACGCTTCCTGGTGATCGTAGCTGGAGGTCGTCGTTTTTTTTTGTTTTTTTTTTAGTTCGTGCTGCTACTCACATCCACACTCCCAAAAGTATTTCCTCTCTCCGACTGAACCGGTTTCTCCTCGTGAAGACGAGTTCAGTGTTTCGTTAAAAAAAAAAAAAAACCCAGTTATTCCTTCTTGAAAAGAAGTTTTGTTTTTTTGTTTTTTTTCCCAGAGGTTTATCATTTTCAGACAGAAATCCAAATGCTGTCTAATTCTGCTCGTAAACCACAAAGTGCATTTTCCGAGGTCGGTTGTCGTCGCCTGAGTGGATCTTCGGGGTGTGAAGTCCTCGCTGGAGGCGCTGAATGCTGTTCAAAACGCTGTTTCACTGCAACGTCGGTGTCAGAAATGCTTTTGTTGTTGTTGTTTTTTAAACCTCGAACCCGAGCCGACTCTAAAAACGCTCACACGCTACATCTCTTACTGTCCGTGCTTCCTGTTGTAGGAACGATAAACACCTTCTCGGGCGGTGAGTCCCCCCCCCCCCCCCCCCCCCCCCCCCCCCCCCCCCCCCCCCCACTGTTGAATAAGTTTCTGCTGTTTGTCTTTGGCCTGAATGCAGTTTTTGTTGTTGTTGTCTTTTTTTTTTTTTTTTTAACTCACTTTACGAGCAACGTGCTGCACATATTTACCTTTTGCATCCATCACAATATGTTCCTTCTCGGCCGTACGTAAGACCAAGCGAGATGTTGAGAGTTGAAAGAGGAATTTCTTTGAGTCTCTCGAATCCCTGACGGAAGACGTCGGAGAAATGTTGCATGAAAGTGTGTCTTTGCAGGTTCGGGGTCGATCTCATTCATTTCACTGATATTTGTTTCTTTTTTTTGTACTTTTTTATTTTTTTATTTGACAAGTGGATTTCCTTCAGTATTCATACACAAAGTGTCTCCGGAGCTCCATGAGCGACGTTTAGTTTGACCCTGAACCTGGTTTTGAATATTTTTTTTGTATTTTGTTTTTTTTGAGGAGGGCAATGTTACTACGTCTCTGTTAGAGCTCCCCCTGCTGGTCGGGATGGGGAACTCGGGCTTGGAAAGAGCTTTGTCGACAGGCAAACATGAACCTGAAAGTGACACCCAGGAGCTAATTTATTTCATCAATCCATAATCTCAGTGTTTGACTGTTCACATTCTTCATATCATCACGTACAACAAGTTTGCCACACAAATAATGCACAAAAGAAAACTCCAGACAATCTCAGAGGCTCTTAAGAATTAATTTATAATTTTTTTTTCAAACTGACTTTACATTATTATTATTATTATTATTATTATTATCATGATCATGTCCATGTAGGTTAAAACGAACACTAAAGGAAAGGGGAGCTGATTTCACCCTCCTGAAATATTAAAGTTTTGTCACCTGCTCTCTGCTCTCATGTTCTGTAGGTCATGCGTGTGCGTGTGTTTTCTCACTGCTCACACACCAGTGACAAATTACACCCTCCACTTCCTGCACACTGTGTTCTTCGTGGCTACTTGAAATGTTTACATGTTTACTATTAAACTGTCCGATGATTGGCTGTGGAGAGTTTGTTGTTGTTTTTTTTTTTTTGTTTTTTTGGAAGTTCATAATGACCGTTTCTCTGTCGGACGTCGAGCTCTCGTCTCATTTTTTTTTTTTACATTTATTTATTTTATTTATTTTTTCTTCTCATCATTTTTCAGTTTTTCTTTTGAAGGAATCAAACTGGGTCGCGTGTTTGAGCGTTCAGTGTTTCTCTGGTCTTAACGGCCAGGACTTTTTTTTGTTGTTGTTGTTGTTGTTTTTTTGGAGCTTGCGCATTTGCCGTCGTGTCTATGCAGTGAAACGTCATCATGTCCGACCAGGGGAAAAAAAACAACCTTAAATTATTCAGCTGGATGTAATTATAGTGGTTACCCGTCGTCTCCATTTAATCCATCAGATTTTCTATAGAATTATAATTATTTGTAAGGTAAATAGAGACTTTTTAAACACGTTGTGAAACATTTCTTTTTTTTAATTTCCGTTCCGTTAATGGCAACTACTCGTCCGAGAGGATCACCAAATGTGTGCCTGATGTTTGTATGTACTGTATGTATCAGAATATCCCTCAACCATGTTACGCATGATCGCTTTAATACCTAGAATGGATTATTTCAATAAAATTATATTTTGCCGTTATTTTTTTGTACACACTCGTCTAAAAAAAAAATTTTTTTTTTTTTTTTTTTTAATGTAACGCAAACTAATAATTTACCCGAGTATAAAGTTGATTAGTTGTATTTATTTGTTTTAAAAGCTACTTTTGAAATCCCCCGCACACGGAGCAGGTTAAAGATGCGATTCGGTCAGGAGGAGAATTAAAAACCATCCTGGTGTAGTGGCGGCTGCTCGCCAGCAGGGGGCAGCAGTGCATAAAGTGCCTGCAACAACTGTCTGCTCGGTCTCTCTGGGTCAAACAGGAAGCCGAGTTTCATTTACACCAAGTGTGTTTATTTTTGTTGATGCCGAGACCAACGTGGACTCATTCTGGACACGAATGGTGGATTATTATTTAGTTTTTGTAATCGCCTGTGCTTATTAGTCGTACTTTGTTTACATTTTCCCCTTTTTTTGGATCCATTTATTGATCGTTTTGTGTTGTTAATTATTCAAATTAGCGGCTCGTTTTAATCTTTTTTTTTTTATTATTTTTTTTTTTTTTATGCCCGCATTATGTTTTTACAGCGTCGTCCGTCTCTCCCGTTATCGTGATTTCTCAGGAAAGGCCTCAGGTGTGTGCGCTGCAGACAATCTTACTGATAATAATGAGCAAATGACCTTTTAAAGGCAAAAAACATTTAAGAGACAAATTCTTTTCGGGCTTCGGCTGTTTTTTTTTTGTTGTTGTTTTTTTTTCTCTGCCAGCAGAAATTCGGTCCAAAAAAAAAAAAAACCCGACTCGTTCGGAGGCTCATTAAAACTCGGTGTTTGTTTAGAGTTGGCTCGTTATGCGAGCGTGTAGATTTAATTTAACAATAAATAACAATATCCTGTCACACCGGAGCGTATTCGACTCGTTTTTCCTCCAGGAACCGTAGACTCAAAGGATCCGAGAGAAAACATCCATGAACCCCGTGATAAACAACAATCAGTGATATTATTCAGAAGCTGAATTGTGTCATAATTATATTTTTATATCAGGTTGTTTTTTTAAGATCTTCATCCTTGAAACCCGTTTCCTTTTTCCTCGGCATCCTGTTTGTCGGCAGGGATTCATCCCGAGGAAAGACCCGGTCGCTCCTCGGAGATAAATGACGGGAAGTCCCCGTCCGTGTCGCGTCCTGCCGGGACGTCCCGTTCGGCCTCGGAGGTTCGTCGAGGCGCCGTCGGAAGGAGAAGTTACCGTCGGAGCGCCTCTTTTAAGATTTTAAACCGCGAGTCGTCGGACGAAGACAAAAAAAAAAAATCAGGAGGTTTTCCATCTGATTGCGGTCACGAAGGTGTCGAAAAATGCGGCGAAGGAATAAGACCTGACGAGTCGAACAAATTTACCGTGTGGTGGGAGGGGCTTAGGACCGAGCCGTGATGTCACCGACCGGTTTGCGAACTGCCGTTAGCCTGTCAATCAAACAGTCACCCTGAAACGTACCGCTTTTTGAGGCCTAATATCTAATGGGAGACACGGAAGCTTTTTGGAGCCGACCCCTAGTGGCCCTCGGTGGTATTGCAGTTAACTGTACTGCTGGAAGCTTTGCATCCACTTTTATAGTCTTAGGACAGGGAGGGCAGAGGGGGGGGGGGGGGGCTGTAGTTTTAAAATTTTGGCTTTCCTTTTTTGGTTGAGAACAAAAAGCTCCTTTATTCGCCTCCTCTTCTCTCTTTTATGGAAACTGCAGGATTTTTAATTTGTTCCAGAGCTGGAAAAGTGACACTTTTTTTATTTTATTTTTATTTTTTATAGTTCACATTCACACACATCCCAGATGGGTGGAGTCTGCCGCACCGGTCTGATTCTCGTTAACTGGATTATCTGCGTCTGCGAGCGATAACACCTGGAGCTCCTGGATGCGGAGTAAGCCCCGCCCACCCGCCTCCGCCCGCACTACAAAACAAACACCTCGTCGAGGACTTGAAAACCCTACGGACTCGTGGTGATTTTAGTTTTTTGTTTTGTTTTTCTTTTGTCAGCTGTTGCATCGGTTTAGAATTTCCTCTGTTCAAATTTTTTTTTTTTGGACAATGTTTTTGCGCGTTCAGATTTCGTTATTTTCAGCTTCACACGTCAGACTGAAGTTTGGCCGCCGTGTCGAATGCGGCCTTTTCATCCGAGTGATTATTGACCACCTCGCATCAGCCTGGACATCGTGAAAAAAGCGTGTTTGCAAAAATGTTTGGATTTTAATCCAGACGGAGATCGATCGAACGTTGTATCTGATCAGGGACCATATTTGAGTCCAAAATCTTAAAATCCTCCTAATTCCTGAGAGATGAAGGTTTCACAACCTCCGGAAATGACACCGATTTAATATAAAATGCTCCCATCGAACCATTTCTTGTGACTCGATCGGTCTTCAGGCCGGATTTCATCAGATGATGTGGTAGTGGGAGGCAGCAGGTTGTCCAGCGTGAATTGATTACTCTCTCCAGATGTATTGGCAGAAGCTCGCACCCACTCCTGGAGACGATATTAATCCTGTCAGCGGAGGACTTCTTTCACTATGGGTCACACCGGAGACCAGAGACCAGCAAATGTTTAGTCGTCATCGCGCAAGTTTTGGTTTTAATCGTAATTCCTCCCGCCCGTGGCGCTGACGCTGAGCTTTGCAGCGGATAACAACGTTAAAAATCCAGACGGAGAAGCGGCCGACCACATCCCGACTCCCGGTCGACGACGTCATGGGTGAGCTGCCGGGAAGCCGGTGCGATAAACCGGAGCTCGAGTTTCTCGGAAACGGACTGGGGGAGCGCTGAGGTCTGCCGGCGTCTCTGGAGGCTTCACCTCCTCCTCCTCTCTTTTTTTAAAATTTATTTATTTAATGAGACGCGCAGCAGCATCTCTCGTTCATTCATCATCAACCACAACAGACGCTTTCTGTCGCACGTTATTTAAAGACAAAAATGAGGAAACGAAAAGGGGAAGTTGTCAGATCGACTGAAGATACAGAAAGAAGAGAAGCCGGCGTTAACCGCACGGAAGCCTTTTCAGACCGCGTGGACCGGTCCGGCTGCACTGTGATGGACGCAGGAGGAGTAAAAAAGAAGAAGAGGAGCCTCGTTGAGGACATTTCAACACCCGACCGCACGCACTACGCCAAAAACGACGCGTCTTCGCGCACGTATAACGTCCCAGGTAGAAAAAAATGTGAAGTAAAAATTCCATTTTTTTTTTTTTCACTTTTATTTGGAAAAACGAATTGAATCTCATTTCTGGAGACCAAAGACTTCGGAACGTTTTTTTTTGTTGTTGTTGTTGTTGGAGCAGAGGAAACAGTCAGTCACAGCGAGCCGGGAGGTTTGCTCGGTGACTCACCGCTCGGATCAGACTCTCCACTTTCCACCTAAACGCAGGAAACGTCTGTTTGTTGATCGGGTTTTTTTTACCAGCCGTGGAAAAATAAAGTAAAAAAAAAAGGAAAAAGGGCCTCGTCACCCGGTGGAGTCTCAAAGGGCTTTACAGTTTCGCACACCGATGGCGGCAGAGCTGCAGCGCAAGGTGGAGCAACTGGCGGTTCTCGTGGTTTACCACAGGGTTTTTATTGTGTCGTCTTTATTTTTAAGTTTTGCGTTTCCCGTTTTATTTAGAAAAGTCGCACACCCCTTTTCCCCCTCTCGTCCACCAGGAGAAATCTCAGGACGGTCGGCGAGGCGTGACAATTACACGCTTTCCTGTCTTGCACGAAAATGAAACCGACTTCACGCTTTAAAACGTGATTTGCGGGAAAACGGAGCTATTAGCGAAACGGTTTTTGCATTTTTTTCGGTCGCATTTTGCTGCAGCGGGCGGGCGTGTCTATTTCACGCTTTGCCGTCGAAAATCCCGCTTCAACGCGACCCTCTGAGACGCAGTGTTAACCGACCCCGCAGCCTCCGAACATCACCGGGAAGCACTTTCTTTCTGCACATGAAAAAAAAAAAAAAAAAAAGGGGCGGGGCAAATTCAGCTCCCTGAAAGAGGGGCGGAGTTACGATCCACCGTCCATCCTCTGGTTTTTAACAAACAGGAAACCTGCAGCTGCTCTGATCTTTTTTTTTTTTTTTTTCTTGCGTCCTTCGGGGAGGAGAGAAACGCTGAAGGGGGAGAAACGTGGTGGAAACAAAATGAGAAGGAAAAGGAAGAAGCTATTAGAAATCGACGTTGCAGGGAGGCCGAGAGTGGAGGAAGTATTAAAAAAAAAATTTAAAAAAAAGGAAGGAAGGAAATGACTGCAGCGTCCCTGGAGAGTTGTGGAAAGAGGAAATCATCACGCCGACTGCGTGGAGGAAAAGATTGCTGCTCCGAATGTGGAGCCGACTCCACCCTGCTGCACACCGGAGAGGAACATCCTCCTCATTTATGACGCACGCCAGACATTTTACTTTCGTTTAAACTAAAAAAAGGATCGGCTTCGATGAACGTGGGGGCTCGCCGTCCGGGACACCGTGATGGAAACACGGAGGTGTGCGTGACCTCTGACTGACCTCGGCGGTGTGACGGGGTGGTCCGTGCAGCCGAGCCCTCGCCTCCTGTTCTCCTGAGTAATCTGAAACGTATTTTAAAATAAAATAAATATTAAAGGGATCGGTCAGAAAAAAAACGTGCAAAAGTCCAACGGAAATATGTTTTGTTTTTTTGGGGGCTCAATAACAATGTTTAGCCTTCATTTTTCAACGTTATTGGTTTGTTGAAACATTTGAGCTCATAAAGCGGCCTGTAAGTAGTTCAGCAGAATTACATATAGAGTTCTAGAAACTTTTCAGGGACTCCTAAATCTTTTTTTTTTTAGAAAGTTTTCCTTATCTTCTCATTCTATTAAATCTTTAATTTCCTGTCATGAAACTGTCATTGTTATCGATGACTGGATTAACCCCCCCTCCGTGAGGAAAAATACCCTAAATCTCGACTCATTTTCATCCTAATTCGTTTCAAACCGTCCAACTGGATCTTCCTCCGTCTGTCTCTTCGGCTCGTCTGTTTCTTTCAGTGCGACGTCACGTCCTGCTGAGCGACGCCGAGGCGTCCTCCGTCTGCGTCCTCCGTCCGTCTGCGTCCTCCGTCTGCGTGCCGTGTCGGCTGCCTGTTAGCCCGAGTTGACAAAATTGCTTTAAAATTCACTTGAGAGCTGAGCGGTCTGTTTAGGAAAGTAATGAATCCGATTATTCAGATTGAATTACACCGTGGGGAGGGGTGTGTGTGTGTGGGGGGGGGGGGACTAGAATTACACAAAGAAACAACGCACACACACACACACACTCACACTCACACACACACTCACTCACTCACTCACTCACACACACACACACACACACTCACTCACTCGCACTCACACACACACACACACACACACACACACTCACTCACTCGCACTCACACACACGCACTCACACACACACACACACACACACACGCACTCACACACACACACACACACACACACACTCACTCACTCACTCGCACTCACACACACACACTCACTCACTCACTCACACACACACACACACACACTCACTCACTCACTCGCACTCACACACACACACTCACTCACTCACTCACACTCACACACACACACACACACACACACTCACTCACTCACTCACACTCACACACACACACACACACACACACTCACTCACTCACTCGCACTCACACACACACACACACACTCACTCACTCACTCACTCGCACACACACACACTCACACACACTCTCACACACTCACACACACACACTCACACACACACACACACACACACACACACACACACACACACACGCGGTAGATAGAAAGGAGAGGAAGCACGGTGTCGTAGCTCTTCAGTTTCACTTTGAACCTCCGAGTCTAAAACGGACAGAAAGAAGCCCGGAGCAGCTCGGCCGACCAGAACTAATGACCCGTGTCATCTTGTCGAAGCCTCTCGGATCGGTTGGTGCTGCACTTTACGGCACTTCCTCACCAGCCTCGTTTTTTTTTTCAGACCCGGAAACTTCGTCCACTTTTAGGAACGGTCTCCGTTCGGCTCGAGCTCCTTGTCCCGTCCCGTCCCCCCCCCCACCTCCCCCCCCCCCCGCTCTTTTGTAAACCTTTGTCCCGTTACAAATACACCACTTCTTTTTTTTTTTTTTTTCATTTTTCTCACTACCGCTCCTTCGAATGATTGGGTTTAAATCTTCTGCCTTAATGTCTACCGAGAGGACGTAACGATCTCAGAACCCTCATCGTCCGTCGGCAGGTCGATCCGGTAGCCTTGTTTGACCAAAAAAAAAAAATAATCACCGGAGTAAAAATCCCGTGAACTCGTAACATCTGTCTGCGTTCGGCTCGGGAATGCAGATGTGAACCGAGCGCACACAGAGACCCGGAGCCAACGACCATCTGGTTTCCATTTCCTTCGGTTCGCTCAAGCAGTTATCTGCTTATCTGATCTGCGTCAGTTTATAATTCATCGTGGCCGAGCGACTTTGATTACGAGGTATTTAAATTTCAGATTTGCAGAACATATTTCACGTCATTTTCATATCTCTCTGTGAGTGCTGAGAAAATATGTCTTGCGTGTTGCTGTAGATCAAAAAAAAAAAAGAAAATTGGCAGTAAAAGAAGACAAAGTATTTATCCAGCTGAAAGATTTCAAACCACTAAATCTGACCTCTGACCTGCAGAACTGCAAAAAAAAAACAACCAACCAGATCCTAAACCTGCATTTTGCTCATGTCTGCTTGCAAAATGTGCCTCTTGTTACACGCCTGGAAAAAGATTCTGCGGCTTGGAGTCCAACTGAGGACGCTTGCCATGATTTAATCCAGCAGAAAAAGAAATATCTTCTCTGTGAGCCGCTGAAACCCCGACCTCCAGCCCCGGATCAGTCCGTGTTATTACACCTGCAAGCAATGAGCGGGGCGGCGAGGTCCAGCGGAGATCAAGGAGGACGTGAGGCTTCCCGCCGCCGGCCTTTTCTCTCCTCGTCCTCCTCTTTTCTTTCTTTCTTCTTCGCTTCTTCCTGCTCCATTTCACTCTTTTAAACTTCATCGAAGCACTTTTTTTTTTTTTTTTTTAATGAGCGTGAAGTTCATTGTCCCGGATCTAAGTGTCCCCACTTCGGGGCAGTTTGACAGTAACTGTCTCCATTTTTTGTTTTTGTTTTATGTCATTTCATCATTTTCTTTGATGCTTTTTCCCGTCAAATACATAAACGTAGAATCAATGTGTTCCCATTTCATCCCCCGTCTTCTTTTCCTTTCTTTGAATTCTTTGCTTTCAGCCTGTGTTGGAAAGACCATTAAGTCTTCCACGCCTCTTCAATATGTTTGGACGGCCAGGGAGGAAAAAAAAAAAAAGAAAACTCCTAATAATAAACTCCAGATCGGATCAATTATTCTCGTGCCAATCTCCGACTGTGAGACGGGACAGAGTGAGCAGTTGTTTTTTTTTTTGCAGAAGTTCAGCAACTTTTTTTTGTGAAGATTTTGCAGATTGTGCACAACAGAGCCGCTTTTCATACGCTGCATTAGCGAGTCAGCCGGGTGTTATAAAAAAAACAACAAGCCGAGTCAGCGATTTCTTCATACTTTGCTTTACGGACTGAAGGTCGTATCAGTAATTATGTCTTCTGTTTGTGTTTGATGATTAAAATGTCGCACACAAACAAACGAGGAGGTTAAAGAACAGAAGATCAGCTTCTGTTTAGACACCAGATTAATTTGCTTCGGGCATTTCTTTTTTTTTTTTTTTTTTTTTTTACATGTAAATAATCATCAGTTCAAGTTTCTCCGCTTTGTGGATGATCTGCTCATCTTCGTCTTCTGAGATAATAAACTAAATATCTTCGGAGTTTGTGCCGTTGGTAAAAAAAAAGAAGAAAACAAGACATTTTGTCACAACCTGCACCCGACTCCAGGTCATGTTTTCTGTTAGTTTACTTGATTTCCTTTCCTTTCCTTTTCTTTTATCGCTCTCCTCTCGTTTCAGGTGCCTCGGCTTCCTGCCTTCATGTTTGATTACCTACTTCTGCTGGGATTGATTCCACCTGAGTCTTGATTGGTTTTCCCGCCCTTCTGTGTAACTTTCTCGTCCTGGTGTTTTCACGATTTTGATCTTGTTATGCGGTTTTTGTTTTTTTTGTGTGTGTGTTTTTTTTTAACTCTCACCTCTCAGTTTTATCCTTCAGCCCGTTTTTGGACTGCGATCAGCTGTTTTGAACCGTTTCGCAACCTCTATGGCTGCATTCCTAATCGCATACTTTTTCTTTTTACTTTTAGTACGTACTGCGGCTACCCTTATAAGCATGTACTGTTACATGTAGTATGTGCACAATTGGGGACATGCGTCATGATGAAAATACACCTTGAACTTTGACCCTCTTAGTCACATATCCGGCTTCTTCTCCTTTCGTCCTTTTTGTGGGCGGAGCATCAGCGCCAAGGATTGTGGGTCACAGTAGCAAGCTGGCCCGCAAGACTGCAAAATACAACCGGATGTAGGAGGACATCCTGGTACTTTTGGCGTACTACATTTCACGTACTACGTATTGGGACGTACTAAATCTTTTTCTGGCATATGTGATAGTCTGGATATTTGAAGGCACGAGTTGTCTGTCTTTCTGTTGGTCCTGTGATGGACTGATGACGTTTTGGGGTTTGTGCTGCTGGTCCGACACGACACCTCGAGTATTTGGACGTTACTTTTTGAGTGATTAACGAAATAACTTCAGCATAATTGAATCAAATTCATCATAAATTGTGGCCTTAGTTGAAGCAAAAACAGTAACAAAAGAGAAAAACAAAAAATGACTTCGCTTTGATGCTTATATTTATAAGCATCAAAGCGAAGTCATTTTTTTGTTTAAATTCCTGCTTATCATTACGGTTGTCACAGCAACCAACATGAGAGCGATCAGAAGTTTCATCGCAACATGTCCGAGAGCTTTCAAGCGAAGCCGTTCCCAAGATTATAGCGATACAACAATAATAAACACAGGTATCAGGTAGCTGCTAAAAGCTGCTGCTCATTTACGAGGTCATAAAAGTTGATCTGGACTTCATCAGCTGCAGATAAAGTTTCCGTAAGAGATGCATTAAAGGGGGAAAAAAATGATGATACTGAAGTATTTTCATGAAATGAAACTGCCAGAGGCCTTTTTTTTTTTTTTTCTGTGAACTCGTGACCTTCGCGAGACGATGTAGCAACTCGTTTGTCATGACACGAGCCGTCACATTTCACAACCGCGGTGAAATGAAGGGAAACGATCCGTTTTCTTCATTTATTATGACTTCTCAGCTAAAACACTCGGCAGCTCTCCGGCTCCCAAATATAAAAGCGTTGCAGCAAACTCCGGGCAGACGGGAACGGATCTCTTACCCGTTCGCTTAGGAAAAATGTACGTTTTCCTTCCTCTCAGTTCCTCCTCTGACAAACCAGCCGGCGGGGAGAAGAAACATTAAACGACACTCTGATATGGAGCCCGATTCAACAAGAGCGGAGGGAACTCGCAGCCACCTGCTCCGAGCCTGAACATCCAAGCAGCATAAACATCACTGACATCCGATTCTGGTGGGTTTTTTTTAGCTGCGGCGACTCTCGCGGGGTCTTTAGCGAAGTTCTCCGGCAGAACTTCTGCGTCTGCGAACCCGGCGGTGTCGGAGCTGCGTCGATGAATTGGGTCAAGAGGGTGATTACACGGATACGGCTGAGTTGAAGTGGCGAGCCTGTTAATGGCGCGGACGGCGTTTTCATTGAAAGGGAAAGCGAGACGAGTGGCCTCGTGACTGGAAAGGGACGAGCGGAGAATCCGCAGAGTATCTGGGTGGTAGAAGTGAGGCGGGTAACGCTTCCTCTTCCTTCAGAGCCCCCCCACCTCCCACTTCCCCCCCCCTTTTTCTCCCAAAACCATGACAATCAAAGGCCCCTGAGGAGCGGGAATATGAACGCATGCGACCCTTCGTCCTCCTCTGACACAAAGAATGTGTTCTCGGTCGTCTTTTTCAGACCGAAAAAAAAAAAAAAAAAAAAAAAAAGGGGGGGGGGGGCATTAACGAGCGCTGAAGGCCGCTTAGTGTCGACCTGCAGCCCGTCACATCTGGATGCATTTTGTTTTGAGCTTCTAATAGCTGTTGTTAATGCAAGATATTTGTCAAAGTGTCAGGACTGAAACTTGACCTGGCCTACCGCTACGACGCTGACGGCTCCAACCGCAGTGGAAAAACCACAATGAACGCTGTATTTGCATGAAGAGGTTCGTCACTGCTTCGCCTTTGACTACATACAGACAATTCGAATGTGGATCAATTTGTCTGGAGGAAAATGGCCCAGGAGTTTGGGAAAAGGTCTTCCTGAACTCCCAAAAACTAGACAGTACTTGTCCGTGGTCTTTGCAGCTGTCTGGAAGTTTCCTCAGGCTTTAGCATGTAAATAAACCCTGAGCACAAAGGCTTGCGTCTCACTCGGCTTGTGCACTTCTGCTTTACTTGTGATGAACTTACTTGCATGTTAACTTGTGTAGTTTGTGAATTTGGACCGGGTAAAGTCTCAAATTTGGCTCCACAGTCCTGATGGTGACCGTTGGAGGTTAAAAGCATCCGGTGATCCAGACTCAGTGTGTGAGCTCAATAGTTAAGTATGTTTGAGACGCAGTCAAAGTAGAGCTGAGGCTGATGGGAGCGTCATAAACCAGAGAATTGGACAAACCGAAATTTTGTCCCGATGAAACGGAGGATTATCGAATATACGACAGTTAATCCCAAAGGGGACGTGAACGACAAAAGTATCAAATGGTCGTTAACGGTATCATTTAAAGCCACGAATGTGCACCGGCGCGAAAGCGAAAAGTCACCCAGCGTTAGGTTTGCTTAAATGTTGATGTTTCCGTCTAAACTCGAAAGTGGTGGGAAGACATGCGGACCAGAACCACACGGAGCTAAAAAAAATAAATAAATAAAAACTTTGAAAATGATGACTCTGCACAATATTGTGCAATGAATCAACTCCTGTAAAGAAAGCCAATCAGGACCACCGAAGAGAAACAACGGCTGTATCGATTTCAGCATATTAAAACAAGCCCCGAGGTGTTTGATTAATTACTTCTGGCAGTGAAACCCCCCCCACACACACACACACCCTCCTAATGACTCCATCCAGCCACCGGGCCGCTAATTAACAAGCCATTAAAAAGGCAGGCGGAAGTGTCTAATCTGGTGCCGGTGGAGGTGGAGCTGGTGAGGAAGTCATCCTGCGCTCGGCACGCCTGGGTGGGCTCCAAAAAAAACACAAAAAAAAATGTAAAAAGTCCCAAGACCGCCGTCCAGGGACTAACTCCGTTCTTTGTTCAGGTTGTGTGAATGGAAGTGGAGAGCTCTCTCTTGGGGGAGAGTAACTGGAGAGAGCGACTCGTCGGCTGGAGTGTCACTGTTCATTCAGAGAGCTGATACTGGCTCCACGCTCGTTCGCTAATGATCTCGCGGTGAGCAGCGAGCTGATTTAGTGCCGACTCTCCGGGTTTGTTCTGTCTCCTCTTGAACTCGGGGAGGTTTTTTTTTTTTTTATCAGGACACGGATGCTCTTTATTTCCACCATCCCACCGCTGTGTGTTCACACATTTACATTTATATTTTTAGGCATCTCTCTTGACCTCTTCTTCCTTCCCATGAGTCCCTGAGGAAAATGTGAACGACTTCCCAGAAACCTCAGCAGTAAGTTTGTATTTTTTTTATTTTTTTTTGGAGAACACATCAACCCGAATGCTCCCAATATGCCGCTTAGATTTATCCCCCGAAGCTGCATGAAACGTGCTTCTTACTCTGTTTGAGCCTGCCAGATTATCCTGTATCTGGCTGTGTTTATAATTTATATCCTGATTAATATAAATGAAAACAAATGTAGAGTGCTCTCTGCTTTTTTTATTTATTTTTTTTTTTGCAAACTCCAAATGCATTTCTGTCCGTTCTACTTTTGAATATGAATAAGGACGTCGAACTCCTCGCTGCAGTTCACCGAAACAACGTCGGACCCGCTGCACTCAGCAGATGACGGGGTTTCAAACTCTGGTCGGCTTGAGTGAACATTTTATTCTGGAACCATTGTGGAGCACGACTGTCCACCGCGTTGCCGCTCTCAGTCAGCATAAAATGGAAATGCCATGTATTGGGCTTTCACTATCAGCAGCGAGCAGGCCGCGTGTAATCGGCATCACGTTTCTGCAGAGGGGAAAGTGATTCTTCAGACCCGGGGATCGGGGTGCCGTCCGTGTGCTACGGCTCCCCGAGCTCTCGCCGGCCAAAATGTGGCTTAAATTTTTTTTAAGGGGGCGTTTGCTTTGTCGATCAGTCAAAGATCTGCACGTTGGTGCCGAGTAGAGCTTTTCCCATCGCCCAACTATCAATGACCTCGAGCTGGTCTATATTTAGTTTGGTTATCGTCAGCAACAAATGTCGTGAAAAGGCCTTCGATCGACTTCCTCAACCTGTCCGCGGCACTTAGCGACCTCGTGCTGGCGAGATGAAGAGGTGCTTTGTTTATTGTGTTTGTCCAGACAACAATAACAAATAAAACATTGTGGGCCGAGGATGTGGAACACAATAAATACGTCGCGGCATTCACACGGTGCGGGAAACGCCCTGTACGCGAACCTTTTGGCTTTATCAGTGTGTTTACATGGCCCGCGAGGTCACGGTAACCTTGACCTTTGACCCCCCCCCTTCTTCATCCCCGCGGCGCTGTCAGCGGCGCTACTTTTGGCTATCTGTGCTCCCGCTCAAGTGGTTCAGGCTCGACTTGGCTTTCTATCTAAAAGGACTCCGCTTTGTTCACGGGTCCTTTCAAGTGGTCGAACACGAAACGCCAGAGAAACTCCGCGCCCCGGAGAGCTGGCTCGCATCCCGGAGGACGTGTTTTCGTTGGCTCTGCGCGGAGGGTAAGCGGGAGTGAGTAGGTGGACGGGCGATTGGGAAATAGAAAGTGAAGTTAGGTGTGAAAACCTTTCGACTCTCTCTGCACGGCCGGCTGAAGACAAAAAAAACCAAAAAACCACTGCGAGCACGATCGATACGAAGCCCTGCGATGAGAGCTGATGATGATGATGATGATGATGATGATGATGATGATGATGATGATGATGATGAATTGTGCAACAGGCCGACAAAAGTTTTTTGGGGGGGGAAGAGGGAGAACGAGATGTACCGCGCACACAAAACAAACAGGCACATGTCCAATGTTAACAGATTTTTCTTTTTTTTTATCTCCCCAAAAAAATCTGGAAATCATTAACTGTCAACGATCAGTGTCGAGAAACAGATTATATTTTGGCCAAATAGGGCAGATCTCAGTTGGGGGGAGGATGGGGGAGGAGGGGAAGGGGGGGGGGGGTGACTTTGTCTTTTTGAGCTGAGAAATAATGTATTCGCACATGAAACGATTTCCCCGGTGCAGCATTACAGTTATTAAAGTGATTAAGAGATTGAAATGGTTTTTTTTGGTTGTGAGATTACGTGTATGTTGTCGTATTTTTTTCAATAATAAAGCTATAAAAGCAGCATAAAAAAAAAAAAAAAAATCATCATTTAGCAACAGGGGGGATGTAAAATGATCTTTTTTTGTTTTCAAGAATGTACAAAGGAAGGAGTTGAGAGGATGACGCACACGCAGCTCTTGATCTCTGCCACCGTCTTTCACTATCCTTCTGTAATACGCTCATTCATTCTCTCACAGGGACGGAGGGGGGGGGGGGGGGGGGGGCACCACACCGGCCGCCCTGTGCCCCCCCCTCTCCCCCCCCACACACTTTGTTATTTATGAAATGAGGCCTTTGCTGACATGTGGGCAGACACACAAAGCGTCATTTAGCACCGGGTCATTTGTCACATCAAAGCATTCCTTGACTCACGGAGGGAGGCTCCCTGTAATCTGTCAGGGTAAAATGTAAACAGGGGACAGAGAGAGGCAGGATCAACCCCCCCCCCTCCCCCTCACCTCCCCTCCCTGCTGTCAAATCGGCTCTAACCCCTAAACCCCCCCCCCAAAAAAAAAAAAAAAAAAAAAAAAATTGTTCTCAGTTAGCTGAAGGGAAAACTGATCTGAAATTCTGCTTTTAAAGCAAATAATCCACAATATCATCAGAGACATTTCAATTTTTAGGCCATATGTTGTCACTGAAGGTAGTATTTGACAAAATAATAGTAATAATAAAAATAATAAATTCAGGATGAATCCAAACCACAAAACAGATTTTTTTTTTTTCAAGTTTTTTTTTTTCTGAGCTGAAAACTATTAACCATAAAGAGCAGACGTGGATCTCGGCTGAAGACGTATAGCTTTAAACTGCTAAACAGAGTCACATTTGAAATCAAATTAGCTTTCATTTATTGTATCTGCAGTCAAGACATTCACCATCGACCCCCTTTTGCTAAAAAAAAATCCACCATCTCGCATGCAGCTTATAACCCTGAGCATCATATAAAAGGATAAAATATCAATTTCCTGTTATATCTCCTTTGAGATTAAATTAATCTGCCTCATATTGTATTTCCCTCTGCAGAGCTTGGCCTCCTTCCTCCTGCCTCTCCTGGTGGTTAACGAGGGAGTGTGAAGGATGTGTGTGAGGAAGGGGTATTGATTTCTGATGGATGGTAGGTGTTTTATTTCCTCTTAACCCGGCATGCAGGAGTACGGGTCAGGAAATGGAAGTCTTGTCTTCATTAACACCAACCTGAGGGGATGAGCACTATGTCCAAGAGGAGTGTTTTTAATCACAGATTTTTAAAGTGCAAAGTATCCTGCTGTTTGATTTAAGTCTGAAACACTTCTGCACATGGCTGAGAATATTTAATGTGTTTTATTTTTTGGGGGGGAAAATACTTTTATTAATTCAGCAATCAAGAGATATTGAGATCAACAGATCCTGTAGAAAAGCCTATTCGTGAACTATCGAGGATTTAATGTGTTCGACGTTTCTTGAAAGTCATAACCACAACTCGGAAATAAACCTCATGAATCAGTAAACAATCTGTAAATGGAATAAAAATCCCACCAATGGCTGAAGTCCGGGGGCGTTTCTTCAGCCTTCACCCGGCGACAGAGACATGATGGACACACGTCGTCAAGGCAACCAAGGTAACCTGACAGAAGACCGGAAATGTAAAGATTAAGCCTTCAAAATAAAACCAACACGTCACCGCTCGCGTCCCAAAAAAAAAAAAAAAAGGGACAAATACACGTATCTTAAATATGCCTTTTTTTTTTTTTTTTTTTTGTAAAAGGAAAACGTCGGCTATAAAACAGCACAAATGTCCATTTAAAAAAAAAAAAAAAAAAAAATTTCCCCAGACAACGCGGGCACATTTTTTTTTTTTTATTTCACCTGCCTTCAACCGGAAGTTCCTTTGAACGCCGGGCACCTTCACGAACTCCGCAGGAACGCGTCGGTCAAACTATCAGTAACTCCCGGACTACTTTGTTGTGGGGATCCCTGCCAGGAGGAGGGCGGCTTTTTAATTTAGGGGTGGGGGGGGAAAAAGGAAAAGGGTGTCGCGATACTTTTTCTTGAACTCGGCTGCGGGACAAGCACGAATACATGTCATTTATTTTATTTTTTTTAATTTTTATTTATTTATTTTTTTAAATTAAAGTCAGTCCTTGAGTCTCGGAGCTTCGCGCGCTTCCCGCGGCGCAGAATGTCTCGAGCGGCAGCGTCCAACGGTTTCCGCTCGCGCCGTGTTTGCGACGGCTAGCCGTCGTGTCGCTAGCGGTGCTAGCTGAGGCTGCCTTTATAAAGAAGGCGATGATTAGCTAGCGGGGCTAGGCTAACGCTAACGCCGCGGCTTGCTTGTGTTGTTATTGTTGTTGTTGTTGTTTTTATTTTTTTTTTTCTTCCTTCCTCTCCCGGACAGTTCGCCATCTCCGCGGTGAGTTGTCACACAGTTGTTTTTTTTTTTTAACCCCAGTTTCACACTCGTTAGCCTGGAAGCTGAATCATCCCGGTTTAGCGGAGCGCAGCGGCTCCGGCTATTCCCCGGATCCTCTCCCGAGTGTTTACAAAAAATGTGTCCGTCGGGGAGTCTCCCGTTTCGGGGTGGTGTCTCCGTGGTGCAGCGGTGGGTTGTTTTTTTTTTTTTTTTTTTTTTTTTTTTTCCCGACTTATTTCAGCGCGATGTCATTTGCTTCTCCATCAACCTTTTTTTTTTTTTTTTAAATACATAAATTCACATTTGAATCACCACCTCCTCCTCCTCCTCCCCACCAAAAAAAAAACAACAACCCATCCCGAGTTCGCTCGCATCGCCCCGGTAAATAGTCTCCCTCATCACGGTCCTCACGGAGCAAGAAGGGTTTACGGGTGTGTTTATCATGGAGATATAAAACTGGCTTGTTGTAACATCTGCAGAGCTCAAAGCCAGGCAGTAACGGACAAAAGCATCTCTGTACCGGGAAGGGAGGAAGGAGGAGGAGGGAGGAAGGAGGAGGAAGAGGAGGGGGTGATGTTACGTTGAATCGCCGCGGACACCCCGGTATGTCTGGCTGTTGCTCCACTGACCTGTGCTTCTTTCTGTTTTTTTTTTTTTTTTGCAGGAAGATGGAAATGTAATATTCATACCCAGCGGATTACTCATCACGCCTTTTCTTTTTTTTTTTTCTATAAATCATGGAGTACTTTTCTTCTTAGCATCATGCGCGCAGTCAAATCAGATCTCGACTACCGCTGCAGAGATTTCATCTCCTTACATTTGGATTTATCAGGCAGTTTTTAAAAAAAAAAAAAAAACCCACAGCAGTCAAGACTGGATGTGCTGTCTTGTATTTTTTTTAATTTTTTTTAATTTTATTTGAACGTGGTTCCGGTAAAACATTGACTATGCGTCTGTGCGGGTTGGACATGCCGAGCTACGCGTAGACACTAGCGTGAAATTCGTGCGAACGAAGCCCCGAAGAAGGAAGTCCAGGACGGGATAGGCACACGGAAAACTACCGGCTCTCAAAGAAACATGGCCTCGGTGTGGAAGAGACTGCAACGTGTGGGGAAGCATGCGTCCAAATTCCAGTTTGTGGCTTCCTATCAGGAACTAATGGTGGAATGCACCAAGAAATGGTGAGTTATTTATTTTATTTATTTATTTATTTTTTTGGGAGGGTGGAGGGGTGGGGGGGGGGGGTGTTATAACAGGCCACCACAGTACTGTCATTGAAGCACTGTGAAAAACTGTGTGTCTCTGTGCTGGAATGCTGAGCCGGTTGCCGGTGGCCATAATTCACACAGACACACAGACACAAATACAAATACACACTCTCCTTGGTGTGCAAGGAGGGGCTCTGCTGCCTTGTAAAATTGCTAGTTATTTTTTTTTTTTTTTTTTTTTTTTCGATGTTGAATTTGTTTGGTTTGAGTCTTCAGTAACAAGGCTGACAGGCAGAGAGATTTTTTATTTTTTTATTTTTTATTTTTTTTTCCTTCAACCAGAAGATACGGTGGGTTGAAGGTGCCCTCAATCTCTTATGTTCTCCAGCAAACCATTAAACCTAGCTGCTGTAGGGATGCTGTAAGGAGTCAAGTCTTGTCCTCTGACCTCACAGGAAGTAGGCAAAGTGTGAGTACAATTCAGAAGTCTTCTTTTTAAATTGGAATCTTTTCCCACAATGGGTCAATGGACCGGCGTGTAGAAATTATTCCGATAAAGGAGCTTAATTCTGCTGTCCTTTTAATTAAGTTACTGAAAAGATGAGCACGCAAAAAAAGTGGTTTCCTGGTCGCAGGTTTCTCACTTCCCTCGCTTGTCACATATTGTCTGTGCTGGTACTATTTGCTAAATTTATAGTTCATTATTAAAACTATTTCAGTGACACGAATACAATACAGAGAGGCTGTGGCTCAAACGGTAGAGTGGGTTGAACACTCATCGGAGGTTTGGCGGTTCGATCCCCAGCTCCTCCTGTCCACACGCCTAAGTGTCCTTGAGCAAGACACTGAACCCTAAGTTGCTCCCGATGGTGAACTATCGGTGTGTGAATGTGCTCCTGATGGCAGCACCTTGCATGGTGATCTGTCTCGTGAATGGGAAAACCATGTTGAAGAGCTTTGAGACCAAAAGGTGATAAAGCGCTATACAAGTACAGACCGTTTACAATAACACGTGCTTTTGAGTGACTCATTGTAAAAAGCCAGTTTTATTCTGATTTCTCTACTTCCTCTGATAGGATGTTCATACTGTAAGAAATAAGGTCAACAAATGTACGTACACCGACATAATCTACATAACGTATGTTTTAAATAGTTCATATATTTGACTTTAGCGTAGCAGCTTTTCCCATAAGCGTTTCTTAAGTGACGATGAAGGAAATTCGGCACGGAGGTGGGCGAGTCGTTGGGCGGTGTGTTCAGAGGTGCAGATGATGTGCAGCGATAGGCGGACATATTCGCTCTCCACTTCAGCCTGCAGCTATGTGTCCTGCGTTGAGGGGGGTGGTGGGGTGGAGCCGGGGCACGTAAAGCAAAAGATGTAGCCTGCAGACACGGATCCTGGAGTGGCCTGCCGTGGGCGTGACTAACACAGCACCACAGAGCTTCAACCTGGGACAGATGTTAACGTGTTGGAGAATGGAATGAGAAAAATGTACATCTCTTCCCAGAGCAAAGGGTGGGTGGGCCCAGCCAGCAGATAGTCTGTAGTACACTTTGTTTTGCAACCTAAGCGGAGCTCTTTCATGTTATGGAGTGTCAGAAATGTGTATACGTATTTAAATCCAATTTATAGGTTGAAAATCTATTTATTTATTTATTTTTTTTTTAAATCAACCCTTGGAGATTAAAAGTGCTCAGGTGTTTGCTTCGAGGTCCATTGCTCCTGTCAGATTTCGGTCGTGCACATTTCATGGTACAATTAGTGAACCACCAAGCAGTTCTTGATGTTAAAGTTCACCTTAAATGTCAGCTTAAGGGCATAAAAGAGTATTTTAAATACCTTCCGATGCGAGGAAGTGTCTGTCTTTACGCTCTGTGCGTGGCTGAGCGTCTTGCCTCGAGTCTTTGTGTGTGAGAAAGCGTTGGCGCACCGTTGCGGCCTTCCTTGGACTTCATCGGTACGGTATGTTATTGTTGCAGGAGAAATTTTCCATCCATGCAGACTGGAAACAGTCCCCAGAGCTCCAACAGATCTCAAATCCTGAAGCCCTCAGAAGCGATTTTCTTTTTCTTTTTCTTTTCTTTTTTCTTTTTTTTTTTTTTTTAAATCCACAGCCCTTTAATTTCTGGAATCAATAACAGGAAGAAAGGCTGTATGCTTGTTTTGTGTTAGTACTCTTGTGTGTGCTTATACACAAAGGTGTGGGTGCTTTGAATGTACAGTTTGTGGAATGCAAAAGCATTTTCCACACTTGGCGAGCAGGCAAAGTCCAGATCACTTAGCTTTAAAAACAATCACTAGGTATAAGGAGGGTTTGTCGCTCTTCGCGAGTAATTTCCGTTGGAGCGTATCGGACCGTCACCTGCAGAAGATGCAAGGTGACGGGTTCTGACATCAGCAGTCAGTCTTTGGCTGCTGGTGGTTCTGTTGCCCGTCATTGCAGTCGTTGTCAGTTTTCATTGTTTGAACTGGTGACAAATACAGTCTGAAGAAGAGCTCACTTCCTGTTCAGCCCAGCCAATCACGGATTTTTAGCTCGGTTTTAGTTAATTGTTCCCTTCAACATTTCTTCTTCTACAAGCTTAAGATCTATTTTCTTGGGGCAGTTTGCTCAATATTAATATTTCCAACCTGTTGATGGAAGGACGGTGGCGACGAGGGCAGTTTCCTTTCATATTTTAATGTTCATAAAGTAATTTCTGGTCTTCATCTGTTCCCTCGTTGCTCTGCTCAACTGATCTGCGGAGCTCAGTTCGTTTGCATTTGACTCGCGCACCCATTTCAGACTCCACAATCAATTCTGCTCGGCCATTAAAACATTCATGAGTTCGGTGTTTTTGTTTGCCAGTGAAATGAGGCACCGTTCAGTGTT
Source organism: Embiotoca jacksoni (assembly GCF_022577435.1). NCBI lineage: Eukaryota > Metazoa > Chordata > Actinopteri > Embiotocidae > Embiotoca > Embiotoca jacksoni. The sequence goes on from NW_027185252.1 coordinate 2,694,026, forward strand.
GCAGCGCGGCCCTTTAGAAGATAACATATTACATCTTTTAATGAAAACTGACCAGTATTTTCTGTTGCCTTTCATCTGAAGCAGGTAATTAGGATTATTTCGGGGTGCAGGTTGGAAATCAAACCTTCTTTTTAGCACTTAATAAACTTATAGCCGGACTTCTAGGGGAATTGATAACTTGACCTATATTTCAGTGTGTATTATAGTTCAGTGTTTTCTCATACGCATGCATTTGTCTTCGCTGTGTTGTTCGTGATTGTGCTGTCCATGTAAAAGACACGTGGGAAATACGGTTACTCTCTAGTGTTTATGCTTTCACTTGGATGCCAGTGTTTTTTTTTTTTTCCCAGCTCATGTTTCTGGCAGCTGCTAATCTATAATTCTGTTAATCTCATGATAGCATCACTGTCTGAGTTTTTCCTCCTCACTGTTAGGAGAGCTGAGCTACTTTTGTCACAAGATCACTGATCAGCTTATGTGACTTGGCTGGCGGTGCACTCGTCTGGCTGAGTGGGTATAATTATCACGAGCGTCATTATGAAACATTTACAATAAATGAACGCTTAATGAGAGGCTGATGAGGGGGACGTTTTAGTGCCGGGCAACATCGGCATCGTGCCTCGAGTCGGGACCGTCCCGTAAACTGTACGTGGATCAGCTGTTGTTCACGGGACGGCCATGACTCGGGATGGTTAGCTCACTCTGGTTATCGTGCAGTCGGTGCCAGATTGCATTTACGATAAAGATGGACTGGAAAGAAAGAAAGAAAAAAAAAAAAGCACACCGATCTGAGTTCAGTTTGTTCTTTTTGACAAAATGTTACTTCTGGCTGCAGGATGAAGCTGCAGTTTGAGTGACCCGTGTTTGGTTTCGACTTGATTCAGCCTGAGCCTGGCGGGTAGCTAACGCTACTTCTCTGCAGATTGCAGGCTGATGTCATGTGCATTAGTGGGTGCACTTTCAGTTTCTGCTGTTTATACTCTTAAGTGAACTTTAAAGTGGATGTTTGTGACAGGTTGAAGCATCAGATACTAATAATGCAAGCATAATGTGTGTATATATGGATGTTTTAGGCTGGTCGGGTTTGCAGTTTAGCCTAAAATGTTCACATTATACAGTTTTACATTTAAGCAAATGACAGTGTTGCTCACTTGTTGAATGGAAAAGAAAGTTGGCATTTCCAGGATAAATTCGGAGAACTGTCTTATGCAGCGCTGGTATTTATCTGATGTAATTGAATCATCAAGAATCAGATCGATTCTGGGACGTTGTGAATGAATATCGAATCGGCAGATCCATGCCGAGATCCAGCCTGACTCAGGCCATTGATTTTAGATTTGCAACCCGTCCTTCTGTTTATCTCGGATGATGTCAGCGACAGCGTTGATGATCAGTGAGCAAAGGTTGTTCTTTTTGCCATATTAAGTCTGTTTCGTAGGTGAGTGGTTCATTCTGGTTTTGTTTCCAGACATATCTGCTCAGAGACACACACACACCATTTTCCCGTAAGACTTAAGCAAACATTACACTGTTGTGATGTTGCAGTGCAATGTCCAACTGCTTTAATTGTTAAATATCTCCTACAGAGTGGACACTTCCTTGTTCTCCCCCCTCATTCGGTCTTGCGTCATCTCTTAAATCCGGGAGCGACGCATTTTCACATTTCTCTTTGTTTATTCTTGCTTGTTTTGCCGGTAACGTAAGATCAAAGCTTGCTGTAAAGCATCCCAGTTTTGAATCGTCAGTCAGAGGTTTTTCCTCTATCTCTTGAATGCAGCCCACACGGGAGCGCTCAGCATGACTCCATGTTCATTTTGTCAGGCGGCGAGGTTTACAGGATTTGAGTGCCGGTGTCAAATCCTGACGATTGTTAGCTCATTAGAAAGGATTTGCATCCTGCGTGAAGCCTTTTCCCCGTTTTCGGCAGGTTTCCGCAGATAACTTGTACACGACTGACTTAAGGTAATTATTGTGCAGTGAGTCATTTGCTGCATTAGGTTTGACATGTTTTAGATTTACAACCAGACAGTTGTTGGTTCAAACCCTCAGACACAGTAAATACATGGTTTATTGTCCCAGTGCTATCAAAACAGGAAGCAAGTCAACTCAACATGAACTTCTGAATGTAATCCTGACTCAGTGTCTTAGTACCCCCCCCCCCCCACCCCCCCCCGTCTCCCACCCCTCCTTCCACTCCCCCGAGGCTTTTCAACAAGATGGTTGTCGACTTTAGTCGACCTGTTTGATGAAATATGGTTTTAAAAACACCATCAAAAGCCGAGACCGTCACCGGTTGAAAGACGTGTTGACAAGCGCGGCGAGGATACGTAAGTTATACCCTGGAATGTGCACGGCTTCATGCGAGCGTGAAAAGTACACACACACGTATGACCCCGGCTGGAGAGAAGGAGGTCACGTGACGGAAGGTTAGGTGAGATATTTCCAAGCCGCACATTTATTACTATTATTTATTATTTGGGATAAGACCCTCGAAGGGTTTGAATTCCACAACCAGCCTGATCTCATCAACGTGTCCTCGTGCCAAAAACACTGAATCTCCATTTGTGTCGCTTCACTCGGAAGTGTTGCAAAATGTCCGAAGTACAAAACGCGTGTAAATGAATTCCTGAGTTGAAGCGTCGGGGCCGACAGTTGACTTGTGGCTGAATTTCACTGGAAGTGCCCGGCGTGTGTCAGGCCGTGACATGTTGTCCGCTGTTGAGCGCGCGCGCGTTCGTGGCGCGAGTCCATCGGCGTCTCTGCCATAGAGACATCCTCCTGCCAACTCGTCTGACGTGGCTCTCCGTTTTCTATTCAAAATATGAAGGCCCTGACAGATTCCTGAGTGTAAGTTTGGCACCGGGAGATGCTTTCATTGCCAGGCGATAGTACAGAGCAGTTGTTTCTGTTGGGGAGGTATTCTGGATGAAAACAGAGAATAAGGATTATCGTTGCCTTTTTGAGGTTTTCCAGAGGGAAAAAAAAAGAAGCTTTTTGCTGACCTTAATGACTTTTATAACAAAAATCGACTTTGTTTTCTGAGAGTTTTTCTCGGGATAGTTTGATTCAGGCTTGTTTATGTGTCGTCGTTTGAATGTTTTTCAACATGGGCATGGGAGCAAACGTGTACAGTTGTTTTTATAGTTAATACTAGAGTTGTAATAATTTGTTTAGTCGCTCATCGCTTGCTTAATTACAACATTTGCTGTTGTTTTAACTTTGCCAGTTGTTTCGTCCTCTCGGTACAACTTGCGGCTCCTCGTCTTCTCCTTCTGTGACTGCAATTGTTTTCTTGTCCTAAACCCGCTGATGTCATTTGGGCCAGCTCTCAGACCATTTGTCTCTTGTCTCTTCTCTTTCTTCGTCTCTCACTTGGTTTCTTCACCTCCTGATTACTTGATCTGCCTCCTCTTCACCTCCCCTCAGCTCTCTCTCTCCTACCCCCCGCCCCCCCCCACCCCCCCTCCTCCGTCTATGGCAGTTTAACTGCTTTGCAGTGGAACCTACCCAAGTGTAGTTGTTCACTGCCGCAATTATGGACACACAAACAGGCATTTACACACTCCTCCCACACACCCAGAGACATGAAACATTGCAGGGTTATGAAGCAGTCAATGGGGTGTAAAATGTGATGAAAACTCTGCTCGTCTCTCCTTTGCTGCTGTCAGGCAGAGAAAAGCCCTCGGCCTTGCAGAGTGGTGCTGCAGCATCTGCAGGCGGGTTTGCACTGTGTGTGTGTGTGTGTGTGTGTGGATGGCAAAGCACAACACCACAAACCATAAGTCTGCTGGCGTTACAGCTTGGAAACCCTGCTGTATAAAATGCTCTAAAAAAAATAAAGGGAAAAAAAAAGCTCGCAGGCACGTGATGGTTGTGATTCATCCTGTCAGTCACTCCCCTGGGCCAATAGCAAGCTGGTATAAGACGGGTATTTGTTTGGGGGGGGGGGGGAAAGGGGGGTATCCAGATGTTTATTACCTCATTTACCCTACTGAAAGGTAGCATTTCCTTTAATTTGGTCCAAAACACATGATGTAAGTGATTCACACGGAGGCGGATCTCTGCCTGGGGCTTTCACTGTGCCGTCTTGTTGAGTGGAAGTAAGCTGAATTTTAACTTCTGTTTGCACTGATTTTGCTGTCTTAACATCTCAGTGCTTTGTGAATCTCTTTGATTCCTTTTAAATGGTATTTTTCCATTAATTTAGGCAGAAAAACGTGTTAGGCCAGCGCACGGACTCTCTTCTCACCATCGTCTCGCTCTCTGTGCTCGACTGTGAGACCATCACCCATCACCGTGTTGTTTTCGTCTGCCTGTGGAAGCCAAACTTTGAGTTTTCACCGGTTTCTTTCTCGTGAGGGTTTAAGAGTAGAAAGACCGAAGAGTCAATTAGTTTGCATAGAGTATGCTTCGCCCCGAGCCGTCTCCGAGCCTCAGAGGCTTTCTCAGACGTAGTTAATGTTCTGAGTGGATTCCCTCTCCGTTCCAGAGATGAGTAGTGAAAGCAATGAAACAGCATTATAGATGAGCCTGTAAACTAAAGAAACAGGACCAAAGACACATACCATTACTAATGTGTGCATGTCTTGTAGCACCTAACACTTGGAACATCATTTGTTGTTTGTATGTCACTTATTTTTTTTTAAGTCAACGTCACAAATCTTTCGTCTTATTTGTCCAAACTCATTCTGTGGAGAGTTTTACCCTTCACCTGCAGGTCAGGCCCGAGAGCCCCGTCGGCAAACATTTCGTTATTTTCTCGTCTGCCTGTCAGTCATCGCCACTTGAGAGTTTTCTTTTTTGACAGTTCCCTCTCCTCTGCTCCTATATGCTCTTTAAGCAGGGAAGATTTAAACAACTCTTACCTGACCTCCATTCATCAGGGAGAGACGGCGCCTCTCATTCACTTTCATCCATCTAACCCTCTTTCTTTATTACCTGTAACTTGCTCTCACTCTCACTAAGTCCTCAGCTATGGTAGACTGATAATTGGCTGCCCTTGACATCCAGTCAATCCGTCTTTGAGCTCCCAGTTACGACTGTCTCCACGCTAAGTTATCCTTTTAGGAAAAAGAGCAGCAACTGACTTGAAACCAACCGGGCTGTTTACTGAATGTAAAACCGAGCTGCTTTCCGAAGCAGTCTTCATGCTTGATGTGTTCAGGCGCTCACTGGGAATAACAAAGTCTGGGAAAATACTGTGCTGTCCCAATTCACACTCCACTTCTGTAGTCATAGATCACTTCTCATATCAGGTATTATATTATTAATAGTCTTCATCAAAGAGTGATTTAGATCTACGTGGGCAGCGGGACTGGTGAAACGTTCAAATCTGGTCATAAAGCATGTATTTTAGTTTTTTTTTTTTTATTTAATTGGTGAAAGTAAATTGAGTTAAAAAAAAAAAAAAAAAAATTTTTTTTTTTACAGCTGCAGAAATTTTCCAGCTACACGTACTGTTACAGCAGTTACAAGCAGACATTGCTCACACAGGCAGAATCAGACGCAAACTGATTAGTGAGGTGCTCTGGCTTTCAACTCCAGACACTCGTGTCAGGCTTCAGTGCTTTCAACGAGAACGCCGTGTCATTGACCCGGCTCGTGGTTGCCGCATGCAAACTGACTGACTGCTCTATAACTGGAAGTCAAGAGACCGTCAGTGGAGGCCGAAAGGAAGGAAGGACGGGGAAAAAAAAAAGAAGTGACATCTACACGCACATTTTACATTTTATAGTCGGTTTTTAAATTTTACAAATGCGTGCAGATCATTGTGTGTCAAACATAAATGTAAAGTGATATGGACTCGTAATGTGTCCTCTGTATGCGGGCAGAATTTGAGTTTTTGTCCTCCTCTACAGGCTGTTTTAAACTGATCCCACAATATTGCCACACAGAAGACCCAGGATTAAAAACAGGATTAAATGATCACATTCAAAAAGGCCCTTTGCCTTGTCATGCCCAGTATGTGTGCGCTTGTGTAGGTTGTGTTTGTTTAGCTTATCAGACAGTCTGGAGTGTGACTGTCAGAGATTATGTTTACGCTAGAAATATCTGTCGTGATAGCCGAGGCCACAGTCTCACTGATTGTCTCCGAGAATGAAAGCTGTCCTCACTCTCGGTTCTCCTCTCCCTCTTCCTTCCTCTTTTCCCCTTCATTTGTCTCTTCCCGCTCACAACCATCCTCTTGTTGCTGTCTCTGCTGAATCAGAAGTTGCCAAATGGGTCAGGTATAAAAAATACATTCAGCGTGTCATTTCTTTCATTTTGACTGGATCTTCAGCAGCCACGGCGGTCGTTTAGCACTGCAGATCCGTATGCCAAAGAAGCCCAGCGATAAACTAGTGGCTGGCGAATATGACTATTCTGCAGTTCTTTTTTACCATTTTAAAAAAAGAACTGCATAAATTATTCATAACAGTTGTTAAACAGCCTTATATCACGAGCAAATCGAGCAGTAATTATTCTCGGCAATAACTCGGAGCAGAACAGGGACAGCAACGGCACAAGACGGCATTTTGTAAAGGCATACAAAGGTTTATCAAACTTAGAAATCACAGTGACGTTTGCCACAAATGACTACCATGCTTGCTGCAAACATAAAATGCACTTTTCTCTGCATGCGAGACAAAACATCTGTTCAGAATAGTAGATATAAAAGCTGTCACATGTTGGATATAAGCTTAGTCAGCATTGTGTTATATTAGCTGACAGTAGAGAGAAGTAGCACTTGTCATATTTGGACACGAATATGTATAGTTATTACTTTCCCCGTTGCACAATCTCAATGTTGAATCTGCTGTCCTCAACTTTCGTCTCCCCCCCTCCCGCCAGTGTGAGTGATTTCAAAACCCCGTTGACTCATTTTGCAACTGTAAAACAGCCTCGGTAGTCTCGCATTTATTCAGCCAGTGTGGAAATGTCAGCCAACAAATGTTCAAATTTCATCTCCCGTGAAATGCGGGGATTTATTTAGTGGTCGTGTGTTTAATCAGGATTGTTTGACGAAGGGCTTGATTGTAATAGACGTTCATTTACATGTGAAAGCTCCACACTATTCCTTTTAAAATAAATATGCTCGGTATAGGGCGGTAGGGATGCAGTATTGGAGTGAAAAGATAAACTATTGCAAGATTATACGCATGTAAATCAGATTAAATGGCATTACTTTCTGATATCACCTTCCGACAGTTACATTCGGCAGCCTGCTTCTCTCCTACTGTCGTCTTCTGTCCGATTCTATACCACAAGGACAATAAGCTTTCATGCATTACAGTGACGCAGTCTGAGAGATTACATATCACCGTGCTTGTGTGTGTGTGTGTGTGTGTGTGTGTGTGTGTGTGTGTGTGTGTGTGTGTGTGTGTGTGTGTGTGTGTGTGTGTGTGTGTGTGTGTGTATTGCAGAAGAAGAGTATCTGTTTTTTGTTTTGTTTTGTTTTTTAATGCATCGCAGTGCTGTAGTCTGGGATGTTTCATCTTTCACCCAAATGGCCGTGCAATCGCTAGAAACAGATCTACATTTTCCTCTCTTTTAATGTCAGCGATGGACACGCAGACATGTCGTCTGCAGGCAGACGTCAAAGCTCTTCCTGCGCTGAGCAATGTCAGCATTTCTCCAGGATGATACGGTATCCACGTTTGATCGCCCGTCTCTCTACGGCGCAGCACTCCCGTACTTGTCTTTTCCCTTCCCTCTTCCCCTGACTGTCCTCTCTGCATTGTGGGCAAAGTCGGGGGAGCCGTCAGCTGGAATATTGCTGGAAAATACGGCAAGTCGGAGTTATTTTCTCGCCGCTATTTCTGGGGTGAAAATGGAAATCGTTATCGAGTGGACAGCTTTCCCTTTTTGGATTTTGCCAAAGCTACTATTGTGTTTTTAAAAATACACGATACTTTATCGCCGTGTTTACCGCCTGGCTATGTTTTATGGCCGTGCCACAGAACCAAACCAAGCCCTTTCCCCGCTGTGTGTGTAATTGGTGTGTGCGTCTGGGGACCGTCGTATCAAATGCGAAGTGGTTCCTTCCTCCTGCCTACAGGAAAGATAGGGCGGCCGCAGCTTCCTGACCCACCCTTCGCTTCCAGCCGCGTAGAGGATACGGACGTGCACAGAGTGTTTTACCACAAAGTGCATTTATGCGTCCAAACAATTTTCTGACGAGCAAGCGGTTTTCAGGGTCTTTGTTTTACGTGGCCGATATTATCCTACCGGGTAGAGGTGACGGAGTTATTCACTTATTTGGGAAAGCATCTCTTTCACTACTCAATAGTTAACTGTATGTCTTCCTTCTGACGTCCATCTGATTTTTTTTTGCCACCTGCCCTGCTTTAATTGAACTTTAGTCAACTTTATATTCTCCCACTCGCGTGTGTATACGCGTTCGTACACTGTGCCGTCGTGGCTCTTTATCGTGCCGAGCAGATCCGTGTCTGAACCGACGGATGTAAAGACGTGCAGCTACCTCTACTGCACAGTGTAGATAAGGTGGACTAAATGCAGCAGGGTACAGGTGACTGGAGAGTTTAGATTGCGTTTGTTTTGAAGTTAGAATATCTTCATGAGGCGATGCTTGAACCGAGAGAGGAGCGGGGTTATCAATAAGAATGTGCAGCACTAAATACCCCCAAAAAAATATCAAATGAAAAGATCTGTGAATCCTTACATGTTCACTAATTTCAGGTTTTGTGCGGATAAGAGCTGCTACTAAATACCTTAAATGTAAATGTTGAAGGGTTTATCAATTCATTTATGTCAATCTTGGAAGGACTTTCATCTCCCCCGCTGAGCTCGCTGACCCACTTTTAGTCATATCTGCCATCTCTTTCCAGCCTATACACACACACACACACACACACACACACACACACACACACACACACACACACACACACACACACACACACACACACACACACACACACACGTGCACATTCTTTGTTCATCTTTCTGCTGTCTTCTCTTCTTCTTGATCGTTTTTTTTTGTAATGATATTTAGCTCACACGTCCACACACAGGCACATTATTTCATTATTTTTTGTCTCTTTCATTTCCCTGTTTCTCATCCAGCTGCTGAGTTGTTGTTTTTTAGTCCAGTCAGTAGCTTTAATTAATTCCATACTCAAGTACAAAAGGCTTTGTTTGTTCTACAAACAGCAAAATCCACTATGTACAGTAACTTGAAACAGGCAGATCAGCACAAAAAAATACACTTTCATATCATTATCATCACAAAGAAACACATACGGTATATTTCCAAATTTGTTATCTTTATTCTTAGTATCCTAATAAACAACCTTTACGCAGACTAGAGCTCAGTCTAAACTGAATGCTTTAATATTAAAATAACTCCGTTTCCATTGAGGGCTGATGAATGCGTGCTTAAACCATCTTTCTTCATCGTATTTTTTTCGTTCCTCATCGACGGCTCATCGATTTCCCGTTGCGTACAGGATGAGAGAGCGTGCTGCCCCGAGGTCAGAGCTGAACGCAAGACACAACGACACCAAAACCAAAAAAATGAAGTGTGCAGAAGTCATTTAGCCTGCAGACAAATGGTTTACATTTTTCTCATAGCGCAGAGAAATACCGCCCAAAGTTCAATAACCGAGGGTGGTGTGTGTGTGTGTGTGTGTGTGTGTATGTGTGTGTGTTGTTGGACAATAGCTTCTCTATGTGGGGCCTCTCCTCAAGGCTGAAACTGTTATCTGTCACTCTCCCTCTCTCCACTCGTCTCTTTTCACTACTTCCCTCTCTCCCGGTTCTCTTCTGTCCTCCTTCTTCTTCTTCTTCTTTTTTTTTTTTTTCCCTCCCTTGTGTCTTCTTGTCTCTCCGTGTTACAGTGTGTCATTCGTTGTCTTCGCTGTTGTTTCTAAACATCGGAGTATCGCAGCTACGCATCAAACTCCGCTGCGGGAATATTTCCACAGATGTGCGTACAGAAGCTCGGTGTTACGTCGCACTTGTTCACTTCCATTCAAACTCCATAATCAGGCGGCTTCCTGTTTCTGTGTCACCCTTCACGTCAAACTTTAAAAGTAAACGGTGTTAGCTTTTTGATGCTGATACCAATATTGAAGTTTTGCAATTTCTTACTTATCAGTGAAATTATTTGCCGGGACAAATTGTTCGGTCGGGCTCTGACTTAGCCAAGCAGAACGCAGCAAAGAGATTCTAAAGAACCCCTGTAGGACCGGTTGCTCCCTTTCTTTTGTCCATTGTGAAGTCAGAGGTCAGGCTCGGCTACAGATCATCAGTCCCGGAGCTGGAGAGGGTACTTGCCACTGCAAGACAGGAGCTTAACCCTGGACTCTCCTCTTGACAACTGTGTTGGCAGCTGCTAACTGCGCCAGTCACAGTTGTCTCTGGCTAAAAGCCGAGGTATGACACTTCTTTAGTTCATCGGGTTAGTCAGAGTCACTTAGGTCCTGACAGCAAGATAATAGTATGCAAAAATCTGTTTTCTTTTCTCTTCACATACTGATTTCAACACTTCTTCTGAAGTTACAGAGCTCCAGTCTGATCCACCTTTCTCATAAGTAATAATAATCATTAAAAAAAAAGATCTGTTCCTTCAACCATTCTTTGCAGTTATTAAAGTAAAAAAAAAAAAAAGTATGTCACATAAATCTAGTGATTGCTCTTGATGACTTGTTGGCCCGAAGTGAGTGAAGGATTTTAATATCGACAAACACAATAAGGTTGACACGCATCCAACGCACCCCGACTAAATATATAGATATTCAACAGAAGATATAATTTTACTATAAAGTGTTACTTTAAATGTAAAAATTAACTGGGTCAGCCCCGAAACTGTGTTTGTCCTCCTCCACCACACCCTCGCACACGTTTACAATCTACTGTACTCCTGCAGCAGCAGTGACAGGTGAGCAGGTCCAGACTTGCCAGCGAGGTAAGAGTGAAATGTGGACAGCCACGAACGTGTCACAGTGTTCTTCTCACACTAAGGCGAAAATAGGGCTTCGTTTAGCCTTTGCATTGAGGTTTATCTAATGATTTAATAGAGCGTGTTGTGGAATTTATTTGATGTGTTTAATGTTTCGTAAAATGTATTAACCCCCTCTCACTCCCCCGTGTATCTCATGCCCGTTGATCACATCAATCAAGAATTATTTCAGGTTACTTACCTGTTTAATGATGAGGAAAATGCTGACATGGCACTGAATACACTTTTTCGCCGACCCATACATTCGCATCGTACAGCGATACGATGATTTGAGTTACGACAGCTGCGACGAGCTTCTTAAAGACGCCGATCTGCCTCAGTCGGCACCCTGACTGTGTTTCGTTTTTTCACTTCACTTCAGTTTCACTCCTAAACGTTAAACAATCTTGGTGATTGATGGAGGAAGTCAACTCGTGTTTTGGACTTCAGGTTTTTTTTACCTGCACACTTTCTTCCCCCGTCCATTGCTTTTGCCTTTAATTGATTTCTGACCGCGTGGTTACACAATGTTGTCCTGTCGGGGCAGCGTGACTCTGGCCTCCACTGGGTCGGATTAAAGCAACTCTCAGCCTCCTACAGTGTTTTCCTGTCACGCTCTTCTGTGTGTGTGCACTGTGTATTTCCGCATGAGTGTGTGTGTATGCCGCAGTCATCAGGGACAAAGCCAGGGTTTGGTTGTCTTGTCATGATTTATTCATGCCATCAGTGACTATGCAGGTGTGTGTCGTAGAAAGCTTATCAGGGCTAAACCTGAGGCTTTAAGATGGTAAGCTAAATTGGACTGTCAGTCTTAACATGTTGATGTGTGGGCACAGATATTGATGGATTCGTCCACTCATCTTCCTTTTTTTCTTCTCCCTTTTCACAGGCAACCAGACAAACTGGTGGTGGTTTGGACGCGTAGAAGTCGGCGGAAATCCTCCAAGGTTTGTATTTGATGAGTGACATTTGAAAATCAAAATTCAGGAAAAGAAAACACGTTCTAATTCTCAAATCTAATTGTTTTTTTTTTTTTTGCCCCTCTGTCCTGCAGGCCCACAGCTGGCAGCCTGGCATCAAAAACCCCTACAGAGGAGTCGTGGTGTGGCCGGTACCAGAAAACATTGAGATCACTGTCACTCTTTTCAAGGTAGGCTACAGCTGCTTAATCTGTATGGATTTGGGTTTTTTTGGTAAAACCCGATGCTGATTTTGAGTCTTTTTTTTTCTTTTCTTTAAGTTTTCGACTGAACATCTGTATACATACAGTAATACAGTTGTGTCTGTAAATGACACACTTGTATGGATAGTATCTGTCACCGTGCCTGGCTTACTTAAACATGCCGGGCCTCTGTGCTGACAGGAGAGCTCAGAGCTCCGTGTCCTGTTACTCTTTCACTGCCTTATCCAGACCTCCCTCCACAAATACCGACATACCTGCTGCTTGCTGCTTTATGAATGTGGTGGCAGCGTTTTAGTTAGTCAGGCACTGGTAAGTTCATTTCTAACGCCATAACAACAATTTAGAGAACCTTAACACAGAAGGCCCCTAAAAGTGCTTCATGTGAACTCACTCACAATAAAAAATAAAAAAAATCGGAGACTATTTTATCTCCAGACGTTTGTTAAACACATCCTATGATATCAGCTTTTGTGAGTTTCCTAGACCTGTGCTTGTTAAGCACCCCTGTACATGTTAGTATCTCTTTTTTTTTTTTTTTCTGGGCCCGCGTCCACTTCCTGTCCCAGAGGAAGTAATAAAAGCTGTTTTTGTAATGACACACAAAGCAAAGCCACTGAAAGGCACTTCACCCACTACTGTTGGATAAAGTCCAAATCAAATAACATTGTCTCTGCAATCTAAAAGCCTGTTGTCTTTGGTAGAACCGTTTTCATTCACTGATGCAGCTAGAGTGAAGATAAAGCCCATAACCCTGACCTCACAAACCATCAGCTTATGAAGTTATTAGAGATAAGGCCACGGCTAATAGTTGCCTGCATATATATACTATAGATAACAGCTATATATCAGTCAACCTGACTAACATAAGTCTGATACACACTGGCTTTTACTTCTTGTTTGGGCTCCACAAGATCTTGATGAAAAAATATTGGGTTGTCAGATGCTTGACTTTCTTCACCACACATTTTTTTTTTTTTTTTTTTTTTTTTTTTTTTTTTTTTTTTGGCTCTTCACTGCTTTGTGCATGTAACATACAGTCAGCTTGCCCGAGCTTGTTTACTGGAAGATACCGTGTACAGTTTTGTGCTGTTGGGACCGGTACGACTCGAGTCATACAGTCGGTTAGCAGGGCTGATAAAAAACAATGAAATACAAGTAGCACAGACTTAAGCTGGGTGTCATTTCTCAATGGATTCCTCACATTATCTGAACTGATGTCTAAATGTGTAAGGATATTACAACTTCTGATGAACCAATTTTGACTTTTCTTTTTGAAATCTCTCTCTGCAACACTAAATTTCTCGCGTACCCCGTTTACGTCATAAATCTTCTATCGTCTATGCAAATTTAAAACCTATTAACTTTCAGTTTACATATTTCTGCAGTGTGTTGACTGAAGGTGAAAGTAAACTCTATCCGTGATTTAAAGATACTGTCTGGCCTGAAGCGCTGCTGTGAAAACAGCTGAGCTCAGCGTTTTTTTCCAGCATATACCTTAAGGTGGTACACGCCACCAGGCAGCCTGAGCTTAACTTTGTAAACTGCAAGAAAATATTGAAATTAAAAAAAACGTATCTGGTCTCTGGTTGTTCACTCGACAGACAAAAATCAATTCCACCTGAGACATTGCGCTGAATGCAGAGTGGGAAGGTGCTACAGTCCCACTCCGGTGAAAAGCCGTTGACCTGCCAGCATGTTTGTAATCGACAGGATTTGGCTTGTTACTTTTAATATTTCGTCAGCGCTTTCCAAACCAGATAAATAGGTAAAAGGCTTGGTTGCGCAAGAACAAAAGTTGAAAACATATATACCCTATGAAGTTCCTTGTTTATGCTGAAACATGTTAGCGACGGCAGTATTTCACAAAAAATAATGGCGCACTGTCTCCGACATGCAGCACTAAAACCCTGCAGGCTGATAACGTCGTGCTCTGTTGGCTTTTAGAAGCAGTTTATGTGGTTGTGAAATGGGAGAATGAGGCAGCTGTATTACTTGCAAGTGTGTGTGTCTGTGGGCGTTGTGTTTGTGCCAGACTGCAGGAATATTGATTTCCAGGGGTTGTGTCACAAGCGCTGTCAGACAAACAGGCCATCAGTGCATGTGTTGCACACACCGGGGCTGCAGCAAACCGATTATACTCAGCATTGATTTGATATTGATTATTCATTTTTGTCTGTAAAGGCAAGAGTAATGGAAAGAATAAGCAATAACAATAGAAAATGCCTAATGCGCATTACAAGAGTCTAAAGTGATGCATTAAACGAGCTCATTTTGGAGGTTAACCCTTTCTTAGCAGATATTTAGTGCTTTTATTAATAAGTGATTTAATTAACATTAAACGGGTCGTGCTATCTTTGCATTAACATATCAAATATTTGATCGGTGTGATTTTCATAGTCGTGTTTGCTTTGTATATGGGTTGTGCGCAGAAGTGTGTGGCTGTTAACGTGTGTGCATGAGAGGAGGGTGTGCTGATGAGTTTAGATGCACTCAATTCTAGAGTCTATGGATCAAACCGCGTCGGTTGACCTTGCTTCACGACCCGCATCTTCAGGGTCGGGTGGGTTGCAGTATGTAAATGTGACATAAAAGCTTACCAAAAAAATGAACTCGGGAGTCTGGCAGTAGAGCACAAAATACTGTAAGTGGGACTCCGGGCCCGAAAGTAACAAACGTGGAAATGCTTTAGCGGGCTTGACTTGAGTCTGATGGTGAAGAAGCGGATTTAATGAGTATCTAACAGGCTGATATGAACCGGTCCATCTTTGGGCCGAGCGTGTGCCACGAGATGTACACATTCAGTCTGAAAATGGTCGGTAGTGTCCGGAAGTGATTTTTTTTTTCTTTTGCTCGTGTGTGTCGTGCACGTGCTTCTGCATGCGCTGCAGGGCAGTGAAGGTCTTCCAAGACGGCACATTAAGACACAGGGCTGCTTTCCGTCCTGCTGCCTCCATTACAGCCAGCTCTCAGCCCCGTCGATAGACAGAGAGGAAGATGGCAAGAGAGACAACGCGGTGATACATAAACTGATTTATCAGCACAAACACAACCTGGCAGCCAGACTCGGAAAGACTGAGAAAGCATTTTTCAGCTTTCTAATGTCAGTGTATAATGTTTCCTTTCTCTTGATATTAAAGCTTAGATTAAGGAAAAAAAACAAAAAAAACAGGTCTGTCTGGATCCTTAAAATGTTTATTTGATGATTATCGTCATACAAATAACTGCAATTACTGATTAAATTATCTTTTTCTGTTGCCACTATTTTTTAGTTTAAGCGTAGTTTAATAATACACATGAAGAAGAGCCATTTATTGACAGTGTTGTTTGGCTTTGCAACTAAAATTATAATGTCAATACCAATCGATGCTCATCGAAATGCGATCAGTCAAATATTAGAAAACAGCTGTTTTAATATAGATGAATAATAATAATAATTTAAAAAAAAACGACTTTAAGGATGCGAAATGATTGTGGACCTGATTCTGTGATTATTGTGACAGGCCTGAAAAAAGCCTTAATTTCAGATCGGCTCCTTAGAGAAATACTCTGACATCTATTGAGAGAAGACCAGGAGGCAGGAGCTAATTATCATGTGATTGCGGTTGCCACGGCGCAACATTCGATGCATGTGTAAGAAGGGAAATAGGACAGATAAACAGGTCAGTGGGTGAATGGAACGAGAAAACTGTGCGCTGGAAGAGCAGATCAGCTATCAGTCATTAACTGGAGTGTTTTCTGTGTCACAGTTTTGTGTTTGAAGTCTACTGGCACAAGACCACAATGAAAAATGTAATTTGATTAAACAATTAAGTCTCACGATTGATTTTTGTTTTACCTTGCCCTTTTTGCAGGATCCCCACGCAGAGGAGTTTGAGGACAAAGAGTGGACGTTTGTCATTGAAAATGTGAGTACTACATTATGTCATTTCTTTCCACCTCGTTTTTTTTTTTTTTTTTTTTTTTTTTAATCTCTTTTTCATTGCCTTTTTTCAAAAATGTTCTGGATATCTTTATGGTAGGAAACAAAGATACAGTTTCAGGTGTCTCCCTCAGAGGCACCTGGACTGTCGTGTACAACGACCTGTCCACCTCCAGTAAAACAAGACAAAGAAATATATTCCATATTCTCAGTATTCTCAACTTTTTTTTTTTAGGTACATGCTGTCATCTAGCATTTCATGTGCAGGTTCTGCCACCATGTGGTCAGTTTATGGCATTGCATGCTTCTCTAAGTGAATGGCAGCCCTCATAGTAAACCACTTCCCTCATGTTGGTGTAAATACATTACTGCTTGGCACAGGTTCCTCTCTTTGTGTGTGTGTGTGAAACGTATATCAAGTGCAACTTTTAACTTCATTATGACCACCGGTGTTTCCATCAGTTTATTTACTCATTTAGTAATTTTCTGATGACAAAAACTACGTTATTTTCTTACCCTGTCCAACAGAGTGACTTTTTGAAAGTGGGGAATACTTACATGACCTGAAGTAACCATACAGTATTAATGAAAACTAGAACTTGCTGTAAAGTCCTTTTAAAAAACAGGGAAGGTTGAAAAGAGACAATTTTATGGATCACTATGGAGTCCAGAAAAGATAGATTGAGAAAATGCAGGTGGGGAATTGAAACAAAGAGAGAGAAACGTGGAGACTATTTAAACATGTTCCAGAGATCTGCCTGGAAACGGGAAACTTTCTGGTTTAAGGCTGTTTGCTGTTTCTCCAGCTCTGTGACATGGTGTGCTTGAAACACACAGACATGTTGAACAACTGAGGTCTTTGTGTGTACACATTGCACTTTTTTTTTCTTTTTCTTTTTTTTTTGTCATAGCTGGAAGACTTAAGTTACTTTGAAACTTATGACAAATTCTTTCTGAGGCAAAGAGCATTTGTTCATGTTAGTTTGAGCAAATTCAAACTAACCGGTCATTTGTTTGAATTACATGGAAGGCAATCCGTGCAGTGAGACACAGTAAGCAGTGACGGTCCTTTAAGCAGTGCCCATCCCTTTTTCTGTTTATAGTGGGTCAAAGACTTGTACTTAAGGGTTTAAGTCTTTTAAATGTTCCCATGTGGTATCATTAAACTGCATTATGCAGCTTAAACACACAGTCCAACAAGGCTGTACAGTGGACGTTGCTCCATTCACTTCGCTGTCGCCTTTTCAGTGTCTACGTTGGCTACTTCCCAGTTTGCAAAAGACAGCGGTAGAAAAAGCAGCTTTAGACTGTAATATTTAACATGTTCACATAAAAGACAGACTCTTAAAGTAGTATCCTCTGCGTTGGAATCAGTTTGCACTCTTGAGTACAAGTGCACGATGATCGGGTGTCTTCCTGTAGCTGTCACAGGAGTTTGTTCTGATCCGTTTGTTGAAGAACAATCCTCGATGTCCACACTGAAGATCAGCGTGGCATCTTTTAGCTGCAAGCTGGAAACATATTCAATTATCTCTCCACTCACTTTTTTTTTTTTTTGTGTGTTGATCAAGTTGATACCAGCTCTGACCTTTTTAGTTGTTGTTGTTATAGAAGCTTTTTTGTGGGGAATTTAGGAAGTTATTATTTAGTTAACAAATGTATTGTAATCTGCATAAACATGAGCTGTTGTAAGAAATTCATCTGGAAATGTATAGCAATGGTTGTGGTTCACAAAGGACATCTAGATTGACCAACGATAGACTTCCAAACGCCCTGGTGTGTGACTTCGGGGAGACGGTGTCATCGCTGGTGATCAACGAGGACAGACCTCTGAGATTCCTCAATCCTCCCCATTTAAAACAACCAAAAAATGTCGATGTTTGGTGGGAAAAAAAATAGTCGGAAAGCCGTCCGAGTGCATCAACGCCGTCACTTTCTGTACACGTCAAGCTCAAAGGAACGACGGCAGACGCCGCTCTACCTTTCTCTCTTTGATGGAGAGCCGAGAAGACAAGCGGGTCAGCCGGTCCTCTCCGGCCGGAGCGTGGGAGAGAAGAAAAAGAGCGCAAGAAAGGGGAGAGAAAGAGGCAAAGTTTGTGGGTTTGCCTGTGTCTCTGCATACCTGACTAATGACGGAAAGATCAAAGCCACGCCGGCCTCCTGACAGCAGGAATGGAGAATACAGAGGGGAGGGGGGGGCAACCTTACACCTTCAGATGCGGAGGGTTCGTGGTTAATATTGCCTTTGCAGCCTATTTTGAGAAAGCCGTCACTTAAATACACACGAGCACCGACAGCCGCAAGAATTTTGAGCTTTTCTTTTTTATTATTATTACATAAGTACTACTGGTTAGTCCTTTTAAATTTACTAAGTACTTCTAATGTGAAGTAGAGAGGGACAGACACGGGTGGAAAGAAGTACAGACGGCTTAAAAAATGCTGATATTCTGGTCTGGTTTTCAGCAGTTTGAGGTCGAGGTTTGTCCATTGATGGCTTCATTTTAGGGCTTTTATTGTTTTTGTTTTTTACAGTCATGTAACGTGTGTAGTTGTCGTCAACTCGAGTAACATTCACCTTTATCTCCCTTCTGCTCTGCTGTGAGTCGCACACCCCCGGCCTTCATGAAACACAGACACTTAGCAAGAGATTAGAAACTGGACAAATTGGCGCTGCGTTCAGTGACGGATCCGATCTGAACTTTATAAATTGACCACAAGAGGGCAGTCTAGCCTAAGAGCTGTGTATTTCAGAAACGGTCCTGATTTTAATCTGTTGGATCACCTCCTTATGTCACCTGTGTGTTTGTGTGTCAGTGGGTAAAGTGTGTTTATGCGTGTTCCTGTATGTTTTTTGTTGTTGTTGTTGTTGTTGTTGTTGTGAGTGTGATGAAGGTGTAACAGCATCCAAACAAATCTTTGTATATGCCTGATCATATTTACTTTAGACTTTGCTTGCATGTGCCTGAATGAGCTCAGGCCCCCCCCCCCACCCCCACCCCCCACATGCCCCTCCACCCTACCTGCCAGGTACCTAAGCTAATATAAAGTCAGGATATATGAATGAATGCAGCAGTGAGTGGCGCTCTGAGGAGGAGGAGGAGGAACAGAAGAAGAGGAGAGGTGAGTTCTCCTGACCCCTCATCAGACGGCGGAGGAGAAAGGGGAAGAATACGCCATTGTGCCCGAGCGCCGAAGATGATGAAATTCAAGATCCCCGCGCTCTGGCTTCATCTTAATCTGGGGGGCCCAACCTCGCGCTAGGCTAATCCCTCCCCGTCGAATTACTGGCCCTGGCTAGATTGTATTTTGTCATTGAAAACGGCAGTGTCAAACACTACCTTTTTCTCTCCTCTATTTGTTCGTCTGCCAAGGCGAATCGCATAATCAAAAGGACGTAGAGAGAGAGAGAGAGAAAGGAGCAAAGAAGAGGAAGCGACGACGAGAAGGAGGGAGAGAAGGTGGAAGGCTGAAAATGGCTACACAGTAGTATCTCTAAATTGCATGCTACCCTTGCCTTTCACCCTTTCTCAAACAGGCGCGTATTATCAAAAAGGTGGGCAAATTGAGAGTCAAAAGATTGGACGGCTATATTTGAAGGCATTGTGCTGACGGACTCTTTTGTGTGTGTGTGTGTGTGTGTGTGTGTGTGTGTGTGTGTGTGTGTGTGTGTGTGTGTGTGTGTGTGTGTGGAGGGAGGGAGAGAGGAGGGTTTAATGTGTGTATGTATGTCTGTGCGTATTCTCTCTGCGTTTGCATATCAGCCAAAGCTGGAGATGGGAGACCAACTTCCCTCATCTTCAAAGCTTTTGTGGGAGGATTTAAATAACACACACACACATACACACACACACACACACACATAGACACAGACACGCGCACACACACACACACACACACACACGACCGTTGTATTTAAAGTGAGAAGCTATCATGTCTGAATACATTGAATATACAGTGATACACACTCCAAGGCCCACTGTCCTTGCCCCCCTGCCTCCCTCCCTCCCTCCCACCCTCCCACCCAATCTTTCTCCCCCTCCAAGTCATACTTCACCTTTTTTTCTTTCTTTTTTTCACTCGCAGTACATCAATGTCACGCAGGAAGGAGAGAATTTCCAAATCTATGGCTGCTCTGCCAAATCACCACTCACACAGTTTGACAGCCTGCCTGCTGCATGTATCCGCATTGTAAATATTGATTTTGAAATTGCCACTTGAAGCACTGACAGCTTTTAACTGCCTGTTTTTAATACTTTAAACCTCCTTTTTTTTGTTTTGCCAATAAAGAGGCCTTAATGGTTTGTCACATACTTGTACGATTAAAAAAATAAAAAATAAAAAAAAAACTTTGCAAATGTTCTGTTGCTTTTCTTAGTTTTTACTTGAATCTTTTCGATGCATTTTTTAACACATTACGTATGAAAAAGAAAAACAAGCTTTAATGCAGTGTGTCTGTACCAATGTTTGACTTCACGTATGCGCTTGTACATGGAGGGATTTTCATAATGGCTTATGATAATGTTTCCCCTTCGGTCATGTTGCCGGTTTCTTCTCCCGTCTCTTCATCCCTATTTTTTTTTTTTTTTTTTTTTCCCCCTCTGTGTCTCTTCTCTTTCAGTCATGTCTCTGAGGTGAAGTCCCGTCTATTGTGGACCCCATCCAACTCCATTAAGGCCATTTCCACGCCACATACCTCCCACTCACGCCCACTCACTCAGTCACACACTGACACACACACACACAGCGAAAAACCATGACACCCGACCACTCACACACACACACACACACACACACACGCACACACACACACACACATAGACAACCTACCTCCATCACCTTTGCACACACACCCTCTCTCTGTATTGTACCCATCGCCACGGTGTGTATACTTCCCCCTTCCCTCCCCCCCTCTCTGTCTGGAACACATTACG